>NC_048219.1:55098435-55420738 GCF_002007445.2 Ailuropoda melanoleuca | reverse complement strand
AAGAAATGACTAATTCGAAAATTATAACTAGAGATTTCAATATTCCTCTCTCAGTAACTGATAGAATTAGAAATTCAGCAAGTATATAGAATAATATGAACAACACAATCAACCAACTTAAAACTCTCTTAACAATCTACTTCAAAACAGCAGAATATACATGTTTTCCAAAGGAACACAGAACATTCTCCAGAACAGATCTTGCCCTAGAGCAGTGAACAGTCTCTTTACTTGAAAAGCACCTAAAATCAAACAAGAGTATGTTCCAGAACCACAATAAAATTGAATTAGAAATCAACAGCAGAAATATATCTGGGAAATCCTCAAGTATTTGGTGGAAATTGAACAACACACGGCTTAATAATCAAAACAAAGAAGAAATCACAAGAGAAATTAGAAAATATCTTGAACAGAATGAAAATGAAAACACAACAAACATCAAAATGCATGGGCTGTGGCTAATGCAGTGCTTAGGAGGAAAACCACAGCTTTATGTGATTATATTAAAAAGAAAGAAAAGTATAAAATTAGTGATGTAAGCTTCCATTTTAAGAAACTAGAAAAAGAAGAACAAATGAAACCTTAGCTGAGTTGAAGAAAAGAAATAATTAGGATCAGGGGAAAAACTAATGAAATAAAATACATCAAGCAAAAACAAAACAAAACAAAAACCAAAAACTGATGAAATTACAAGAAGAAATAGACAAATTTTTCATTATAAGAGATACTTAATTTTGAACAATAAGGAAGGAAACACATCTTAAAACTTGTGGGATATACCAAAAGCGGTACTTAGAGGAAATTTTGTGGCCTTAATTACTCATTATAGAAAGGAAGATGAAAAGTAAGTTAATCAGATAAAAAGAATAAACTCAAGAGAGTAACAGGAAATAAATGATAAAGATAAGGTGAGATATAAATAAATTAGAAAACAAAGTTTCAAACAGAGATGATCAAAAAAGTAGTTTGAAAAGAGTTAACAAAATAGATATTATCTCTGGTGAAAAGCCCAAATAAATAATATTAGGAATAGAAAGGAACATTACTGCAGTCTCCCTTATATGCATAGATATACATATTCTAAACAAAATACTGACAAACCAAAACAATGTATAAAAGATAAAATTCTTAATTAAATTGAATTTATCCCAAGAATGCAAAAGAGATTTAACATTAGAAAATCTATGTCCTTTCCTACATTAGTACAATAAAGGAGAAAAACTGCATACTCATCTCAGTATTTGCAGAAAAAGTACATAATTATCTCAATATTTGCAGAAAAAGCATCTGGTAACATTTTACATTCATTCATGATAAAACAAACAACCCCGCCAGCAAGAAAAGAATAAACGGATTTTCCTTAACTCATAAGGAGAATGTACCATTAAAGACACAAACATTAATGATGGCATGTTATAAGTATTCTCTTTAAAATTGGGAACATGGCACAGATAACACTATTGCTGTTTCTATTTGACATGCTGGAGGTTCTAGTCAGCGCATAAGAAATAAATTATTCATGGACTGAAAGTTATTTGCAGAAATGATTAGCTAAGCATGAAATGAAAACAATATTTAAACAAATTATTAGAAACTACTCTTTAGAAGATCACAATCCAAAAATCAAGGCACTTTTATAAATCAGCAAATAAAACAATTTTCAGAGATGTGATTTACATTAATAAAAAATACAAGATACCCAGCAATAGCCCTAATAAGATTTATGTATAAAACTTGCATGAAGGAAATTATAAAAGTCACTGAAATGCATTTTCAGTACAAAAGACCTACCTAAAAAAAGCAATATAAATAGAACCCCTAAGTAATCTGCTTTAATACAATTTATAATTTTATATGGCAGACCAAAGGTTCAGAAAGAGAACGTTTGTGGAGAGAGAGATCAGAGGATAGGGGTGGAGAGGGGCATTTTCCTCTAATAGATATCAAAACTTAACATGAAGATAAATAATTAAGAAAGACATAGCAACAAACTGACCCAGAAAAAGGCCAAGTATATATGGATACTTGTAATTCACTGTGGGAAAGGTTGTACTACTGGAAAAATGGTGCTGGGGAAACTGGTTACACGTGGTGAGGGCAGGAAAAGGGGCAGGGGAAGAAAGAAAGAAACTGGTTTTCTTTCTCATGCCAAAGAAAGAAATTGATTCCTGATGATTAAGCAAATACATGTGAAAATCAACTCTTCAATTTTTTTAGGAAAAAAAAAAAGAGAACATATGATCATAGGATAAAGATTTCTTAAATATGACCAAAAAAACATTAAATATTTAAAAACTTTTAAACTCAACTATATTAAGGACTTTTATTCACCAAAAGACAGCACAGAAAAAGTAAAAAGAGCATCTACAAATTGGAAGATAATTATATATAAAAGATTAGTATCCAAAATATAAAAAAAGTTCTAGAAATCAGTAAAATATACTATAGGATAAAAAATTGGGCAAAAGACATGAGCTGGCATAACTTTAGCAAAAACACAGAGCATACATGAAAAGATGCTCAACCACATTAGGAATCAGGGAAACAAAAACTCAAACAATGAGATAGTCCTTTATCACTAGCAAAGTATTGGTCAGCATGTAGATGACCAGAAACACTGCCCTTATTCTATGCAAGTGAAAAATGATACAACCACTACTCTGGAAAACATTTTGGCACCACCATGCAAAGTTGAACATTTACATTCTTAATGACCCAACAAATTTTCCCCTAGGTAAATATTTTGGAAAATATTACATATATGTAGCCTCTAAATACCTATGATTTCCAATTTATCACCAGCCAAGACCTCTTCCCTATCTCCTCAATGACATTCCATCCTTCTATCCTTCCAACTGCTCAGGCTAAAAACCTCAATACCATCTTCGAATCCTCTTTCTCTCACATCCCATTTTCAATCTGTCAAGAAATTCTAGTGGCTCTAATTTCAAAATATACCTGGGAAAAAACCCCAAACCTTAGCATCAAATTGATTCTCAACACTCAATATAACCACTGTAGCCCAAGCAAGTCACCATCATCATAATCTCTTTCTTGGATTACTTCAGTAGCTTCCTAAGTACCTATTTACCTCTCTAACTACATTCTCAGTACAGCAACCAATTACTATTAAAAATTAAGTGTGATCATATCATTCCTCTATTTAAAACAATCCAATGACTCATTTCACTAAGTATAAAAACCCAAGTCCTCACGATGGTCAACAAAGCCACTGCTCTGGCCTCTGCTCCTCCCAATATTCTCCCTGGCACCTCTTCTATAACCCTCTCTCTTGCTCATTTAATGTCAGCATACTGGCTTCCCTGCTGTTCTTCAAAAACACGCTAAGCATGCTCCTCCTGCCTTAGAGCTTTTGCATTAACTGTCTGTGTACTAGTTTTTATACTGGCCATTCCTTGGAAACAAGTGGGTAGAACTCCAAGGAAGCCAATCCCTTTACATCCAAAAATGGCTAATTTCTTTACATCCTTCAAGTCTTTGCTAAAAGGTCATCTTCTCAATGAAGCCTACCCTGACCATTATATAGAACTGCAACCCTGACCAACAGAAAAATGGGCAACAGACATGAACAAACAACTGATTAAAAAGAAAAGAAAGCATAAAAAGATATTCAACCTCATTCACAAGTGAACAAAAAATTAAAACTACACTGAGATACAATCTCTGACCCATAAGACTGGAAAAAATTATTTGTAATTGCAAAATCTTGAGTGAAAGTTTGAAGAATAATGTACATTTACATAATCTCAAAGTATATCCCCCGCCAAATACTTATTACAAAGGGAAAAACAGAAGTATAATGGAAAAATCAACAATATGTGACTCCTGGTAAGAGACACCAAAAAGAACGTAAGATCACCTCTGTCGTATGCCTGTCAAAAATACATAAACTGAACATAATTATGAGCAAATATCAAACTCATATTAAGTGACATTCTACAAAAATGTCAATGTCATTAAAAGCAAAGAAAGTCTGAGGAACTGTTCTAAATTAAGGGAGGTTAAAGTCATTATAATGGAATAAAATGCATGAGCTGGGATTTTTCTTTTGCTAAAAATGATGCCATCTGGACAACTGTAGACATCTGAATAAGTTGTCTAGACTTAATCAATGTTAATTCTGTGATTCGGATAACTATACCCTGTGCTTATTAAGAAAATCACACATGTTTATAAGTAAAATCCACTAAACTACATAGGAGTAAACAGGCTTCATGTCTGCCATTTACTCTCAAGCATTTCAAA
Source organism: Ailuropoda melanoleuca (assembly GCF_002007445.2). NCBI lineage: Eukaryota > Metazoa > Chordata > Mammalia > Carnivora > Ursidae > Ailuropoda > Ailuropoda melanoleuca. Next base: position 55,416,472 of record NC_048219.1, on the reverse strand, counting down.
GAGAATACAGAAGAAAATTGTGTGGTACAATTTAAAAATTTAGGAAATCTAGGTGAAGGGCATACATGAATTCCCACTTTTCTATTAAATCTGAAATTATGTCAAACTAAATAAACATACACACACACGTACTCTTAAACATATAAAATTGCAAACTTTCTTTACTCCAGGTAGTCCTGAATCTACTTTACCCAATTTTTTTTTTAAGATTTATTTTAGGGAGACAGAGAGAGTGCATGTGGGAGGAGAGGGAGAAAGAAAATCTCAAGCAGACTCCGCTCTGAGCACAGACTCTGACTTAGGGCTTGATCTCCTAACCCTGAGATCATGACCTGAGCTGAAATCAAGTTTGACGCTTAACTGACTGAGCCACTCAGGAACCCCTCTTTCACCCTATTTTTTAAGTGTAGTAACCTATCACCTGCTAACACATAATTTATTTTATTATGTTCATTGTTTGTCTCTCTCCCTAGAATATAAGTTCCAGGTGGGCTGATATTTTGTGTGTATATATGGCAGAGTGTTTGGTGCACTGGTGGATCCCAAGTCCCTAAAACAAATCCCAATACACAGCAGACAATCAATGAGCATTTATTTGCCAGAACACTGACTGAATGAATGAATGAATGAATGACTATATCAGGAAATGTTAAAGAATGTCACTAACAGTACTATTTGAGAGCAAATATAACCAAAACCAAATCTGCTATCCCCCCCCAAAAGTTTAAAAACCTTGATTCTATCACCGTATTGTCGCCAACTCTTTAAAGGGAAAATGTGAAAAGTGACAACTGGATGATTATCTTGAAACCAAGAGTTTTAAGGACACAGAAAATACCACCAAATTGTTATCCTTATATCAAAATGTCTCATACTACAAAAACCTATAGTATGAGGAATGCTTTTCAAATGATATTAAAAACAAAGTACAATACAAGATACTAAATGACAAAAGTTACCTAGGCAGAAAATATCATACATTTCTAGAAAATAAAAAGTAATCACTGCCTTTTTCTATAACATTTGAGAAATTCAACTATGAAATAATCTATAGCAAATAATATGCCAACAGTATAGCTGAATCAGTCCATTATACAACTTCACCAGCCAGTACTTTAAATTAAATATCAATATATGAAGAAATGACTTATCAAATGTGGCCATCCAAATTTATCTAAGACTTATAACATTACCTCTTCATCATTAGGGTCTACTACAGTTTCATCATACACTCTCTGGTTGTCAATGGTCTTTGGTATAGGCTTTGGTGGAGCCTAAATAAAAGAAACAAAGATTAAGTTCAGAAGCATTAATAATTTTGCATTCTGATTGGGGAAGAATAACAGAAATTTGCAAATAATCCAAAAACTAAATCTGTCCTCATTTCCATTGCTACATCAATCCTAATAGTAATACTGAGAGGAGGTTTTTAACTCTGAGCAGGGACATAAACATCCTAGAAAAATTGCTAACTGAATGAAATGACTTAAAACTTTGCAGAAGTAGCTGAAAGAAGAAAGTGGAATTAAAATAATTATTCACTAAGAAGAATATTAAACAGAATGAAAAGAAATTACAATTGACCGTTAAACAGCATGGATTTGAACTGTGCAGGCCCACTTACATGTGAATTTTTTACACTACAAGACTATAAATGTATTTTCTCTTATAATTTTCTGAAAAACATTTTCTTTTCTCTAGCTTATTTACAGTAAGCATACAGTATATAACACATATAACATGTAAAATATGTTAATTGATTATTTACATTATCAGTAAGACATCAGATCAATAGTAGGGTATTAGTAGTTAAGTTTTTGGGACTTTCAACTGTGCAGGAGTGGGGATGGTCTGCAACCCAACCGCCATGTTGTTCAAGGGTCAACTGTATAAAGATTATTTATATGTAGCTTTGCTCCAATACCTCCAGAAAGCTAGTCAGAAATAAGTAACAAAAGCTACAAATCTATCTGCTGAACTGGTAATTCTAGGCATTTATGGTAAGGAATGAAAGGGAGGAGAGATTTATATAAAGAAATATGCATTATCACTATTATTAGTGGAAATGAAGAGCAAATAGGGCAAATATCCAACAAAAGGGTAATGACTACGAAACTTTAACATAATGGAATACTGTTAGAATTGGCAACATACATACTCAGTTTAGACCAAAAAGTTGTGTAAATGAAATGCTAAGGAGCAGGAACACAGAACTGTAAGCATACACTGATTAAAATTCAAAACATATGTATGCTAGCAGAGATATGAAGAAGTATGAACTGGTAAACTATTTAGGATTTTATTTTTTATTCTATGAAACAAATATTAAGTTTTAAAAGTAATTTTTAAAAGGCAGTTCTAGAAAGTCATCTTTCAGTCCAAGAAACAAGAATGGTGAAATTTCCAAATGGTGATTGGCATATTTACTGTAATTGACTGATTACTGAGCGTTAAGAGACTAACATTGCGTGATAGGATTCTGCAGATCAAAACAGTCTAACACTGGCAAGTCTGACAAGGCCTGGACTGGGGAGCTTCCCCATTCGCAAAGTCAGGAAGATGAGTATCTGTCTCTCAAACACATAAAATCAAGTAAAATAAGTATGTTAAAGCAGACATACCATTTATTTGAAACTTCGAAAAAAATGCATAACATCACTATTGTGTTCATCATTTAGGACACAAAAAAAGAAGTGCAAGGGAACAAAACATGGCAATTTTAAGTGGTTATCTTTGGAGGGGAAAGCAATCAGTAAGAAGTATACAAAAGGCTTTGAATATTATTTGCTAATGTACTGTTTCTAAGCTGGGTAAAAGAATAGAAAAGGGATTGTTTTATTTTCACATCTTTTATACACTGGGAATATTTTATAATAAATTTAAAAGAAAATGATACAACATAAATATCAGGTAGCATTCTGCAATGTAAGACAGAAAGCAAACGGCTAAAAATTTTATTTACCTTATCACCAAGAGCTTCTCTCTCTTTTTTAAGTTTTTTCTTAATTGCCAACTTTTCCTAAAAAGTTTAAAGAAAAAAACAATATTGAGAAACCACCAGTTATATCACAAACACATACTAAAACTATACATTACTAATGCTATGACTACTTTGAGCAATCTTCGTAATGTTTTTAAACATCCTGACACAGATTTTCATATCTAAGTTATTGTAAAACAAAAGAGCTAGCCAATCAAAAAAAAAAAAATAAAGATCTTGCTCCTTCAAAAAATTCTAAATTGGCAAGTTTGAATATTTAAAGTTTTACTAGCTTTAACTTTTACTATGAAGTCTTAAGTAAAAATGTAAACTGTATGCTTAAATGAGTTAAGTTTTTGTTTTATTTTGCATTCCTAACAAGTCACGTTCTAAAGAAAACCATGGCTATGCTGCTTGCTTCTTTTGGGAAGTACTAAAAATAAATGAGAATGGGAAATACGTTTTCAGATTGCTTCCAATAAACCACCATTAGTTACCCATAAATCTTACGATCAAAATATGCTTTTAAAATTACTAAGAACTTGCAAGGTGAATTACAATTGTACTGTAAATCTGTACCTTCGGGAGATTTCTGAACAGAATGTTTAACACACAACAGGAAGTACTCTCCCCACTCCCACCCGCCAGTGCCTATCTACCCTCCACCCATCAAGTCTCATAGTGTCAAGAAGTCTTCTAGGAGACCCCTCCCGCAAACGCGCTCACCTAGAATGAGTTAGATTCTCTATGTACTCCAATAGCACTTTGGCGCTTATAATGAATAAGGCACAATCCACGGCCTCAAAAAATCTAGTATCTAGTAACAGGACACAAGCAAGTAAAAAGAATATTACGTGTGTGAACTTTTACGACGTACAAAAATAAACAAATGCTTGCTTCCAATTGCAATTTAACCACAAGTAAGTACTGTAACCTTGAGCTTTTTTAAATCTCCTCATATTTTATCTCCCAGAACAGTATGAAGACAACGCTATAAATACAATTACTAGAATCTTTACAAAAATAATTTCGGTAAGAATTGCTGCCCAGGAATCAGAGAAGCATCACTTTGGGTTTCCGTAGTGTCCATTTTACAGATTCTAGGAATCAGCCAAACTTAGGGGGACTGGGCGAAGCAGAGAGATAGGAGAATTTCGCCTTCCAGGTCAGGAGGGGGATTTTTCACTGCTAGGTGAGCGGGACTTCTTGCTTTCATTCTCAGAGGGGGAACCTAGAGAGGGGCTGGAAAGGAAGAGATTCCTTAACTCTCGGGCAAAAAGCTGAACCTAGAGAAAGTCTCCAAAGCAGTGTGAGGGGAACAGGACACAAGAAAGTCGGCCTCACTCCTCTAGATTAATAATTACCGCCTCCTGGACGCCAGGCGCGAGCCGCCACGCAAAAGCTATTCCCCACTACCCCACGCGCGCGCGACTGATGCAGAGCATGCGCCCTGCCGCCTCCGCCCCGTCCTACCTTACGCTGCTGCTGCTTCCACCTCGTGAACATTAAGTGTCGCCGTTGTTTGTTCTTAATTTCCGAAATGCTGAACCCTGGGGGAAAGGCAGCCGCTTTCGGGGGTTGGACCCCGCTTTCCGTCGCTCCATCCTCAGCGACTGCAGTCTCCTGAGGTTCTTCAGCGGTCGCTTTCCGTTTCAGGCCTTTCTTTACTCGGCCGCCGCTCTTATCCCCGGCCTTCGCCATGCTGTTTGCTTCTGGGCGTCTGTACGGAAACGGAAATGGCAGCCCCCTCTGACTCCCTTACTATACTTTTACTTCCGGGGTCAGGAAGGTCTTAAAGAAAAACGTGGACCATTTAAGAAGGTGGCGAAATTTAGGGGCGTCTGGGTGGTTCAGTGGGTTAAGCGTCTGTCTTTGGCTCAGGTCATGATCCCAGCGTCGTGGGGTCGAGCCCCACGTGGGGCTCCCTGCTCAGGGAGGAGTATGCTCCCTCTGCTCCTCCCCCTGCTAATTCTCTCATTCTGTCTCTCAAATAAATCGAAGGCAGGAAGGAAGAAGGAAGGAAGGAAGGAAGGAAGGAAGAAGGAAGGAAGGAAGGAAGGAAGGAAGGAAGGAAGGAAGGAAGGAAGGAAGGAAGGAAGAAAAAAGAAGGTGATGAAGTATAGACTTGAGGAAAGTTTAGGGGGGTTGCCCAGCTGTATGAATGCTGAAATGATAAGTTTATAGAATCCTTTATTGATCATCTACTATGTGCTAAGCCCTCAAAATATTACAACAAAACAGCAAAGTTTATGTCCTGGAAGAAGACCTGAAATAAGCACATAAATAATGTGGCTAGCTTTAAAGTAACACATGGCATGGAGAAAATAGAATAGAATGAAGGAAGATGAGAGGGTAAAGGGGCAGGTTGCCCCTTTTAAATAGGATTGTCAGAGTAGCCTTCATTGAAAAAGTTACATTAAGCAAAGATTTGAAAGAGGTAATGGGTAAATTACGCAGAGAAGAGCTGCTCATGTGAGTAAAGTTGGTTATCTAGGAGAAAAGCCGTCCAGGCAATGGAAACATACAATTCCAAGGCTCCTAGTCCATAGCAAGCATCTTATGTTTGGGTAAAACCATGGAAGCCAGGAGTATTATAAGAAAGAAGGAGAGTAGGTGGGGAAAGGGTTTAGAAGTAGCAGATTGTGTAGGATTTTGTAAGAACTTTGGCTTTTACTTTATGTGAGATGCACATCTCCTGGAAGATTTTGAGAAAAGAAACATGATTTGACTTCTGTTTTGAAAGCATCATTCAGGCTCTTCTTTGGAGAATAGACTTTATTTAGGGGAAAGAAAGTGAAAGAAGGGGAGAAATGACAGTGGCTTGAACCCGAGTGGTTGTAATGGAGGTGGTGAGAAGTTATCAGATTCTTTTGCAAGGTGGAGTTCCTGTGCATGAATGAAGTGCATGAGAGAAAGAAGTCGAGGATGACCCAAACACTTTTGAACTAAGCCCCTGGAAGGATGGGGTTGCCAACAGTTGAGATGAGAGAGACTTCAGGTACAGCAAATTTGAAGAGTAAGATCAAGATTTCAGTTCTGGAAAAAATTGAGTTTGAAACACTTAGGAGTCAACTGATTGTTCTTTCAGTTGGAATGTATGATTCTGCAGCAGGAGAGAAAGGTATGGACTAGAGATAAAAATTTAGGAGTCATTGGCATATAGATAGTATTTCAAATCATATAGTGAGTGGGGATTAACTGAAAAAGAGAAGGGGACGAAGGACTGATCACTAGAACAGTCCTACATAAAGAGCTGGAAAGAAAAGGAGGACCCAGTAAAGGAGAATAAGGAGAGAAAATGAAGAAAGTGTCATAGAAGCCAGGTGAAGAAAGTGTTTACCCAATGGTTAAATTTTTCTGTGTACCTCATTTTAATTTTATGAAAATGTCATCCAGAGACAAAAGAATTCCTTTTGGTTTACTGTTAGAAACTGCCTTAATTTGAAGTAATATGTTTCAGTATTGACATTGAGTGTTTTGATAATCCAGTAGTTTGGTGTCTGTGCTGCATTTTTTTACCCATTTAAGTTCTTTTAAACAGGATATTGAAAACATCAAAACTGTATTTTCCAGAATACAAACTCCGTCAAAACCTGCTATGAAGTCACAAGTCCAAAATCATGATTAGAAAACTAAAACCATCATACTTAGATACAAAACTGACTTACACAGGGGCGTCTGGGTGGCACAGCGGTTAAGCGTCTGCCTTCGGCTCAGGGCGTGATCCCGGTGTTATGGGATCGAGCCCCACATCAGGCTCCTCCACTATGAGCCTGCTTCTTCCTCTCCTACTCCCCCTGCTTGTGTTCCCTCTCTCACTGGCTGTGTCTATCTCTGTCAAATAAATAAATAAAATCTTTAAAAAAAACAAAAACAAAAACAAAAAACTGACTTACACAATACAATAGAAAGGAAAAAATGTTGAGCTTTAAAATCACTGACATGTGGCTCCAATAAGTCATAAAATATTATGTCGCTTATTTCAAGAGGAATAACCAGATCAAGAACGAGGAGGAGGAGGAGGAAGGGAGAGTAAGAGGAGACAAACCAGGGAGAGTAAGAGGAGACAAACCAGATTAATCTAAAAAATATAGACTGAAAAAATATTTTGGAAGTATCTTCTAGTCTTAATATTAATATTAATCTGAAAAATATAGACTGAAAAAATATTTTGGAAGTATCTTCTAGTCTTAATATTTTATCTCCCTACATTTAACATATCCTTTCCTCATAAGAACGCAAGAAAATCCTGAAATGGATTTAGATAACTGTCTTAAATTTATTCAGAGGTACCATATGAATGAGACCATAGCTGTTTAACGTAGAGACTTCCTGTTTTTCCTTCATGGTTTAGTTGTAGTAACAGTCGTATGAGTTGAATGAAAGGATTTCTGTGATCAGAATAAAATCCTTATTCTGAAGAAGTCACAAAAGCATTGGTCAATTCGGCAAATATATATTTAAGCTATTCAATAAATGAACAGTGTGAATGAATATGACGGAAACAATGGGCTCTATGTTCAGGTTTGTATTGAGACCTTTACTCAGTTACCTAGATGCTATAAAATCTCAATTAAATCACATATTCTCTGTGAGCCTCAATTTCTTGATCTACAAATGGAGCTAATTATATTGCCATATAGAAACACACCTAATAAATGCTAACTAGCTGTTTTTGTAATTCTAGATATAAGAGACTGTGCCAACCATTGTGGAGAAGAAAAGACATAACTGCCCTCGAGTAGCTTACAGTTTAGAAGTTGAAGCACAATTCTAGTGTATGTATTTTTTTTAGATTTTATTTATTTATTTGAGAGAGAGAGAGACAGCGAGAGAGGGAACATAAGCAGAGGGAGTGGGAGAGGGAGAAGCAGCCTTCCTGCCGAGCAGGATGCCCAATGCAGGGCTTGATCCCAGGACCCTGGGATCACGACCCTAGCCGAAGGCAGACACTTAACAACTGAGCCACTCAGGCACCCCTCTAGTGTATGTATTGAATAGTGGTCAGTGTAGAATGCTTCTTAACTTGATATCCATTTCAGCCATTTGCTTTTTCCCACTATTGCAGCATTGTCTGCTATTTCCAGGGCACATTCCCTGTAGAGGGTATGTTATTTTAAAATGAAACACTTATTTTAAATATTTAATAAATATTTTTTGCTTATTTGCTTTAATTCTGATACATGAGATACCCTGAAATACAACTCTCGGACGCCAGATGAATTCAACAATCCAAACTAATAAATGACCAAGGTTTTGTTCAGAATATTGGATCTATTATTTTACAATATGACTTAAGCTCTTTATATCACAAAAATTATTCCAAAGGCACAAAATATGAATCCATTGCATAAGAATAAGGGGCACAAGTTTTGGGGTTGGAAGATGTTTTTTTTGCAATGTGGTATAAACCTCTGATAAACACAAAGTAAATTAATGCTTCCTGAACTTGAATTATGCCATATAATTTGTTGGTAAGAACTGTTAAAGAAAAAGCAACATGAAAGCCACAGTTTGAAAATATGCCTAGACCAGCACTCATAGTCATGTAACCAAGACTTAGAATACCCTGATTTCCCCAAAATACTGACTGACCTAAAACAAAACTTAAGATTATTTCAGGTCAATGCCACCTTATAGCTTCCTAGCCAATGAGCAGCATACAAGCTTGTACAGTGCTACCACGCTAAAAAGATTAAGTTTTTCGTAACCAATCACAATTAAAAAATAACAACAACAACAACAACAACAACAACAACGTACTCCCTCATTCATGCTTTACAAACTGAGCCGTAGCTGCTAAAAGCTGAGCTCCTAACCCCTTTTAGCTTGAAGGCTCCCTGTTCGTCTGTGAACAGTTTTGTTTCTTGCTCAATAGAATGTTCGTATCAAACAAAGCTCTCGGAATTTTCTTTTGACAAGAACAATAAACCTACTACAGAACTAGCCTCTCATCTGTGGGTGTTTCATAGGTACCCGAGAGCTGTTTGGGGCACTTAAACTACTTATCTCAAGGAATTTCCAGAGTTCTCTTTTCTGTTTGCTCTATACTTTAAGTTATCTAAGTGCTTAATGAGGTTTGTTTCTCAGGCTTTACTGACCCAGGAAGTAGGTTGAAAGTTATTACGGGATTCATAGTGTCAACAGGACTCTCACAACAGCCACTCTCCTTTGAAAGAAGTTTAAGTCAAGAAAAATAGAATCAGTACAATTTTGGGAGGAGATGTTAGAATCACACCCCCTCCTACCGGAAAATGAATTAGTGACTCAAACATGAAGACTTTTCCAATATTAAAAACCTGAGGAGTAATCATATGGTGAATACTGTCCTCTCTCTATACTCCACACTATGAAAGAGACATAATGCATGTGCTGGCCTTACCAGAAACCAGAAATATATTAGGAAACCAGAAGCTTTCTTCCAGAAATAAGTCTTCAGATTGTGATTTTGGAATAATTTCTCATCATTCCCTTGAGGCATTTAACTTTTTCCAGCATATTCTAAACTTGGTCATGATGCTATAGGATACAAGGGCAGTTTTTGCTATATTTTCCAAGTAGCTTGATCCTTAGCAGGAACGTGAGCTGTTTGGATAAACAGATTTTTTTTCCTGCCTGTTATTATTTCCATAGCGTATGGAGTTCCACATGTGACTTGGCCAGTGATACTATTTTATTTTATTTTTATTTTATTTTATTTTATTTTATTTTATTTTATTTTATTTTATTTTTTGAATTAAGTAGGTTCCAAGCCCAATGTGGAGCTTGAACTCATGACCCTGAGATCAAGAGTTGCATGCCCTATCAACTGAGCCAGCCGGGTACCCCTGGTGATACATATTCTTGACTCTGACCTGACCAGGGAAAGCAACACCACCATCAAATTTCAGTTTCACTGAAAGATTACCTCTGAAAATGATTTCTGATTGGTGGAGTTCATCAAAGGAGCTTTTATTTATATCTTTGGAATGTATATGGTGCTTCTGGCTTATGTTTCTGGTAATGGAGTAACCATAAATATAACTTAAATAGCAACCTGGAAGGGCTTTTATGTGTCTGAGAATTTTTTCTGTTGATTGATTCATTCAACACATGCTTATTAAGTCATACTTTGTGCCAGATCCTCTGGCTATAGCAGTCAAAAAGAAACTACTTCTTGTCATCAAAGAACTCCAGTTAGGAAAGACAAACCAGTACACAAACAAATCCAAAAAGTGTAAAATGTTCTAGGACTGCTACCTTGTTGTATAAAGAAGACCAAATTTAGAACGACACCTTCTCATGTCTTCTAAGAGCCAGATTAGTTGTATTTGTAAGTCCCTTGTTGGTAGCTGAGGATATATTTTCCATAACAATTAACCCATATGTAGTGATTAGATCACCCAGACTAGAGACACAAATAGTTATTTCTTCTGTTTTCAGCCAGTACTGTTTAATTTTTCTTCATATTTATGTTTTAATTTTCCATAACTTTAGAAAGAATTACTCTGTGAAATAAAATATTCTCTACTATACATTTTACAAACATAAAATATAACAGACGTACTGGGCAATTATCAGAGACACAATATTTAAAATGAAAGTGGGAACCTGGGTGGTGCCGTTGGTTAAGTGTCCAATTTTGGTTTCAGCTCAGCTCATGAGATTAGGGTTGTGAGATGGAAGCGCGTGTTGGGCTCTGTCAGCACAGAGTCTGCTTAAGACTCTCTCTCTCTCTCTCCCTGTGCCTCTCCCCCTGCTCTCTCTCTCAGATGAAGAAAAGAAAAGAAAAGAAAGGTACACTGTATGTTAACTAACAAGAATTTAAATAAAATTTTAAAAAATAAAATAAAATGAAAAGTAATGAAGCCTAGTCCTTAGCTTAGAGTAGCAGGTTTCAAACTTTTTGTCTCAGAATCCCTATACCCTTTTAAAAATTATTGAGAACCCCAAAGAGTTTTTGTTTATTTAGGTTATATCAATATATACCATGTAGAAATTAAAACTGAGAACAAATTAAATATGTATTTATTTATCTAAAAATAGTAACAATAAACTCATTTTATGATAATTACAAATTCTATGGAAACGACTGTATTTCCCAAAACAAAAAAAAGTTAGTGAGAAGAATGGCATTTGTTACATGCTTTGCAAATTTCTTTTATGTCTGGCTTAATAGGAAATAGCTGGATTGATTCCTACGTCTGCATTTAACCAGTTGTGACATACTGTTTTGGTTGAGGTATACAAAGAAAATGTGGCCTCAAACATGTATGTGGTTGAAAAAGGGAGTATTTAAGAGCTTTTTCAGATGACTATGGGTGTTCATCTTTGATATTACACCAAAAATTGAGAAGTTTTAAGTTTCCTAAAGGTTAGTCGCCCTGTGTAATCTGAAATCATAGCAGAAGGCTATATGTACTCTACCACATTAAAATCTATAGGTCTGTCTTGCATTTTGAATGGATCTTTTACCCATGCATGACTTTGTAACATCATGCATTCATTGGTTATTTGGAAACTATTGGTTCATTGAGTTACGCGTATCTTCCAAAAGTTGACACATTTCATTATTCACCATCAAAAAAATCACATTTGTTAAAATCAGTGCTAATTTCATCAGAAGTCTTCAAATACTGGAACTGGTAAGCTGTCAGGCTTACATTGGTGGAGAAAAGCTTCCCAAAATTCTGATTTTCACTGGGTGGGGACTTTCTCCCACCATCTCTACTCCCAACCCCCGTCACTGATGGCAATGCAGGGGCTGGAAGCAGGGGCTCAGGGGAGTTGTGGGTGATGAGGGCCTTTTCTTTATCTGTGGCCCCCTGAAAGCTGGCTTACTTTTCCATTGCCACCACTAGTTAGCAAGAGCAACATTATCAGAAACCCTGAATATATTTGGAGTCTATTTACAGAGGCAGTCCGAGGACTGCTTTGTTGGAGTTTTTCCACCCTATTAATTTGTTCAGGATATAAGCTACCAACCCATCATATGATGGATCCTAAGGCAGCATCTTGAGGGATTGAAGTTTGTTCTATTTCTTCCTTTTGACTGAAGTTTTTTTCTTTTCTGATCCACTGTGGAAGAGAAAGTGTTCTCATAGGGTCTCTTCTCCTGAGACAATCAACAAACCTTTACAATTTTCCTGAAGTTTCTTTTTTTTTTTTTTTTCTGTAGCAACCAAATCAAATAGAAATAAAAGACACCTTGGGGTGCCTGGCTGGCTCAGTTTATTAAGTGTCTGAGTCGTGGTTTCGGCTTAGGTGATGATCTCAGGGTCATGAGATCAAGCCCCAAGTCCGGCTCTGCACTCAGCAGGGAGTCTGCTTAAGACTCTCACTCTCTTTCTCCCTCTTTCTCTGCCCCTCCCCTGCTCACATGTGCACTCTCTCAAGTAAATAAACAAATCTTAAAAAAAAGAAAGAAAGAAAAGACACCTTATTTATCCCTTTACACTCTAATAGGGATGATAAGATCTTACATAATGTTGGTCTTTGCCTTCACAAAAGTTGAAAATTTGCTAGGCTTCATTTAGGGGAAATGACAAATGTCAGTAGCTTCCTTGAAATTTCCATCCCAAGAGCCAGAAGGACCTCTGGGATAGAGAAAGATAAGGAGATGGAAGGTCAATCTGAGAAACTGAAGATGTGTTTATGAAATCAGCATTAACAATAGTGATATGGGCAGAAATTGCAAAATTGGATTATACTCTTATCCTATGTATTTTTTCCCTATGTCATTCTTACTAGATTGATACTAGGGTGGAAAAGGGGAGTTTAGGAATAAAAGGCCCCTCAGTAAGTGATCAGATTCCAAAAGTTCCACCATGTTCCAGTTACACTCCAGGGAGGTATTATTAATTCAGTTTCCCTGTAATTATCCCTTCTTCATTCTAAAAGAATAAAAGAGTTCAGGATACAGATTGGTATATTCCAAAATTTGCCTTAGTTAAAGGCACTCTTTCCGTGACAGAGACATGTTAAGAAGTTCCAGTGTTCTCTAGGGATCACTAGATGCTAGAACACCTTGTATTTCCTAAAACTTTGCAAAAGTGGGCCAGCAGTAATGGCATCATCTAGAAGCTTGATAAAAATGCAGAATCACAGGGTCCATCCCCAGAACAACTAAAAGACCCCCTAGATGATTCATAAAGATGGTAAGGTTAAGAAACGCTGCTGAAGAAGAGGTATGTTACTTCCCTCACCCCTATTAATTTCTATTGATCAGCCAGAGGCCTTGTTTCAGGCCACAATTTTAAGGTTCATTTATAACGATATTTTACTATTGTTAAAAACAATATTTTATTATTTTAAAAATGATTGCATTCCTTGAAAGGGAGACGAAATGGTGAAAACCATTATGGAAAACTGATGTATTTGTTTTATTTTCCGACTTAGTTTGGAATGAGATTTGGAATGAGATTTAACAGATTTGGAATGAGATTTAACAGATTCCCTATCCGACTGATAGGCAATATATCAATCTAGGGACCTATAATTATATCTTGTCAGAACAAAATGACTTTACTTCTCTCTCAGGCAACTATCAACAAAAGTGATTTTCAAGGTGTGGTACCAGGACCAGGAGCATCCACAGCTCCAGAAATCTTGTTAGAAATGCAGATGCCTGGGCTAGCCTAGATCCTTTGAGTCAGAGCTTCTGGGGACAGGACTCAGAAATCTCTGTTTTAATAAAACCTCCAGGTGATCCTGATGCATACCCCAGTTGTAGACCCACTGGTCTTGATATGTTATCATCTTCTGATCCAAATAAGCAGACTTTTAAAGGTTTGTTTCTCTAACGACTGTGGTAAGCTTCCCTAACTGGAAACCCCATCAGCCTGTATCTGTGTCTCCATATAGGAAAATGTAGGTGCCCTCACTGTGCGATATCAAAAGAATTATTCCCATGGATATCAAAAAAATACCCAAGCAATGATGGTAAAGCTCATATTAATGCAACCGTAGTCTTTAAGAAAATAAAAGCGAGGTAATGACTGACTCTAAGATCAGGCTTACTTCCTGCTAAAGTTAGTTAAGAACCTGACACTGTGGTATGCCCAGATAGCTCTTAGACTCTCAATTTATTTTTATTATTCCTCATATTGATATTTTGACAATGATTAGCTTCATTGCCCCAAAATGGCCGATTTTTAAATTTCAGTCAAAAGATGTTAAAGTCTCTTTGCAATGTGGTGTATGGGTTGAATCCTGGAACTGGAAAAAGACATTAGCAGTAAATTAATGAACACTGAATCAAGTCCAAAGTTTAGGAATGGTAACGTGCCACTGTTGGTTCTTGGTTTTAAGAAATGTGATATGGCAAAGTAAAATGTTAAGATTAGGGAAAACTGGATGAGGGTGTATAGGAACTCTCTGTGTTATTTTTGCAATATTTTCACAAATCTAAAATTATTTCAAAATTTAAAAATTATTTAACCCCCCCCCCATCAACTCTGCCTGACCCTTCACTTTACAAAGCTGTTGAAGTATTACCAGATAAAAGAAATTAGAGAACTGCTCTCCACCAACCCCGGCTGCCCATTTGTCAGGTGGAGCAACATTGTTTGATTTGTTTCCTTGGGATGCTAGCAAGAGATGACTACTAACAGTCACCAAACACATTGCTAGATATATAGGACAGGTGATTAAAGCAGGAAAGGTGCTTCCTTTACTCTTCATTCCTTGAACTTTTATGTATATTCCTACTTGAGTACTTTGTACTTGGTGATATGTTGTTTTAATAATAATCCTCAAATCATTTCATGGATGACTGTTCCCATCCACCCCCGCCCTCCTCCAGAGCACTTAATGCAGTGCGCTGCAGGAAGCAGGTATTCAGAGCTCAGATTTCTCTGACTAACTGACTGACTCAATGTGCTACCTGTAATTATATTTTAAAATTTAATCAGGGCAGTTCTAGGAACTCAAGGGGATAAAGTCAAAATCAACTATTCAAGTTAGGTTTGCATAAATTGTCTAGAATGAATAGACTTCATCAAAACTTGTCAAAATGTAGAATTTGTCAGTGGAAACCAGAATATCAAAAATTTAAATCATCCATATGAAATACACTCAAGACTGAAGGTGAATAGTTCGTGGTGAAGTTAACATTTCTAAAATAAATTTTGGGCTGAACAAAAAGTTACCAGTCTTATTTCTTCCATGCTTTTTGTTTTATTATATTTTGCTTTTTAAGGTAATCAAGGATCACAAATATTATCTGGCTGCGGCTGTTGATATGTGTTGAGAAATTCTGAAAAAGGTGTGTAATAGAAGGAACCATTTCTCTGATATCCCTTGGTAGTATTTCTGTAAATGAAAACCAAAGCTACTTGAAAATAACAAGAATTATGATACATCTAACATTAGGGATTCTCAAAATGTTTCCAATATATCATCTCAGATCTTCTAAAATTCTTTTTTTTTTAAGATTTTATTTATTTATTTGACAGAGAGACAGCCAGCAGGAGAGGGAACACAAGCAGGGGGAGTGGGAGAGGAAGAAGCAGGCTCCCAGCGGAGGAGCATGATGTGGGGCTCAGTCCCAGCACGCCGGGATCACGCCCTGAGCGGAAGGCAGACGCTTAACAACTGCGAACCCAGGCGCCCCGGATCTTCTAAAATTCTTATAAATAGTTGCAAGGTAGGAATCATCACTGTTTTTCCAGTGGGAAAATGGAAATTCAAAGAGATAAAAAAACAGCACCCAGATTAAACCACAAATTATTAATTCTTAGGCCATTGCTCTTTCAACTAATTATGAGTCATGTCTTTAGATCCATATTACTTAGGGTAAATTATTAAATGAACAACCCCATACATCTGTGTATAACTCATTTTCTTTTCTCGACTCTGCAGTGAATGATCAGGAACAAAGCACTTGATGAAGTGCAGTGTGGATCTTTTAAGAGTCAGACGCATGAAGTTTGAAGTAGTGAATGGAAGATCGATATTTGTTTTATTTTACATTGAAGTATTTTAACCTGTTTTCTCTTGCCCATATGGTAGAGCTTGATACAATATCAGAAAAATGAATTCTTTTTTAAAGATTTTATTATTTATTTGCGAGAAAGAAAGAGAGAGCACAAGCATGCTGAGCAGGGAGACTAACCTGGGGCTCAATCCCAGGACCCTGAGCCAAAGGCAGACTGAGCCATTCAGGGGCCCTGGCAAAATGAATTCAAGCTAAATATATATATATATATGTATATATATATATATATATACACATTTGATGTATTGCTTCCCATATATATAACTAAAGTAGGGAGACTTACCCCAGGGGCTCCCAATTATAGAAAGTGGGAAAGAATTATCTTTATGATTCCCTGAGGTGAGGTAATAAATTGAAAATTATTTGGTTGACACAATTACAAAATTGTTGGTCGAGAGACCGGGAGAATGATTGATTTGTCTTCTGGATTTCTTTCTCAGGAATAAAAATTTTTTCTCAGGAATAAGATTTTACATTCAAATCAGTCATGGGGAGGTTTGAAATTTGAGCTGCTAGAAGTAGGTTTACCATTTGAACTGCCAGAAGACTGTGCCTTCTAGCCTCGTACAAAATGAGGACGTGCCTAATGTACTTGACGCGGCTGATTAAGACACACCCTCCAAAGGCCTCTGTATAGTTCTCTGATGTGGAAGGAGTCACCTCTTTTGACATCTTACCTTAACAATGTACCCCACAGCCTCTTGGTGTTGGGGTTCCCTCACTTGGGTGTGGCTCTCTTGGGAAGCTACCAGCAATTTCTTCAAGTTTGGCTTTCTTATCTGGTATCTTCTGGGAAATCTGAACATCTTGCCACCCCAGCCGATGCTACTTCTCTATGTTCTCCAATTCTTCTTTTTCTGCTGAGAGCAGAAAATTAATGAGTCTATTCCTTAGTAGATGTCCAATCAGCAATGAGATGGTTGTATCTTTTTCTTGAAGACTTTTCTTGTCTTTACAACTAATTTGGATTTTCTAACTTGCCTTGTGGGAGGGGAAGAGGCACATCATTTGCCCCCAGGGACTCCCTTCTTGTTCCTCTAGTATATCTGTGTGTGTACACATGGGCACGTGCACACACACACACACACACACACACAAACACACATAATGCAGGGGAGAAGAGCAAAGGAAGGGAGACTGATACTTGGAAGAGCAAAACCAGTTCTGGTGCATCTCATTAACCCACTGGTTATCTTTAGATGATGGAGGTTCCTTGATGCCTGTTGTCTTCAGCTTTGGAGCTTTGGTAGCAATTCTGAGAACACAGAGAGAGAACAGTTTACCATCCTGAAACACCGAATATGGGAGATGAGGGAGAAGAAAGTCAAGGGTGATTCCCCATTTTGACCTAGAAAATGAAGGGATGGTGAGACAGGGAAAAGTCAAGAAAGGACCAGGTAGTCAGAGTAGAGGAGAGGCCCTGACTTTGATTTTGCATATTTCAAATGTGACGTACTTTATAACATCTAGCTAGAATTATCAACTAGGTAGATCAACAAATGGTCTGATGCTCCAAGAAGTCTGAGCTACAAGTAGAAATTTGGGAGACGTTGGTATATAGATAATAAATGAAAGCATCAATATGCATGTAACTTACTGGAGAGGATATAGCATGAGAAGAACAGTAGGTCTAGGACTGATCTTTGAAGAACTCCAACAGTTAAATGTTGAATAGAGGAGGATAACTTGGCAAAAGAGATTGGGGAAGAATAGTAGAAGAAAAACAAGGAGTGTGTGACAGACTAGAACCCAAGAGATGAGAAGAATCATCAACATGTTGAATGCTGTTGAGAGATGAAGTAAGGTGAAGACTAAAATGTCCATTGGGTTTAAAAACCTAGAGACCATTTGAGACTTAGTGACAGTCATTTCAAGGGAGTGGAAATGGAAGTTAGATTGAAGTGGGTCTAAAAAGCAGTGTGTAGTGAGAAAAGGAAGACAGAGTAGACAAATCCTTTCTCAGTTTGTTTGTGGAGGGAAGGACACTGACAGGGTGGTAGTGTGGGGGGGGTAAGGTTAAAGGAGAATGTTTCATAGGTGAAGATACTGGGTATGTTTGAAAGCTGATGCAAAGGATCCAGCACAGAGGGTATTAGGATTGAACACACGGGAAAAGGCACTTGGCGTGGGATTCAGAGCACAGGAAGAGGATCAACCCTAGGTAGGAAAAAGGAAAGTGAGAGAGGGTTGGTGCACTTTTACATAGATGTGTAAGTTTCAGTTTGGGAAACTGAGAGAGTTTGTGACTTGTTGAGGCGGTAGAAGTGAGGTCGTAGGGTGAGATTTTAGCTAACTAAAAACAAAGGCTATTCATTATTATGGCTTTACCATCATGGGCAGAAGCCGTTAGATTCCAAATTCCATTTGACTCAAGGCATTTTCCAAGGTAACATGTCTCTCTCACCCTCCAAGACATCCTCACATATTGTTCCAAACATACTGAAATAGCACACTTTTCCATAGCCAGTAATCTCATTTCATTCATTAATATACACCCCAACAAAACTAAACCGTAAATGACTGGGGAGGAAGAAAATATATTTCAGTGATTTCGGAAGTCTTAAGGCTTAATTATCATAAGATCACTCAGCTTTGACCCTGGACCTTAAAGCCAGTGCGTATTTTCATGACCACAAAAAAGTCAATTTGCAATAAAAACTACAGAAATAAGTTTGGACTTTTAATCATCTTCCCACATAAACAAAGTTACCATTTGAAAACTTCTAAACAAAATTATAACATATCTCGTTATATCATTTTTACGGACTGACCAGCATGCTTAGAAAACCAGGAAAACCAGTTTTATCTAGCATCAGCTTCAACTGGACTTACAGACTTAGGTGAATAGGCAAATTACTTAAATTCCCTTTAATGCAAGACAGTTTTGGAGTAAATGAGTAGAAACTCTGATACATGACTGATTAGTAAACCTTGTAACTCTGATTCTAGGAAATGAGACTGACTGAAAATGTAAATACTGACTCATGAACCAACTGGATTCATTAATTAGTTCCAGTTCCCCATGTTAAGTAGGGCAAAAAAATTGTTTTTCAGAAAGGTTGAGACTTTTTCCTGCCTTCCTTCCAAACTAAAAGGCAGCCCCCTTCTATTTTTGGCCACTCAAATTAAGTAACTCCTTTGGACTCATATTTGATTATTTTCCAATTCCTAAGCTCTTATGTGAGAACGCATTTTCAACTATCCCTTAGTGGATTTGGATTTGTGTTTATTCTCTTTGCCCCCACTTATTTATCAATTCCTTAAGGGTCATTCTCAATTACAGTGGTTTTGAATTGTTTCTTTTGTCCTGATAATTACTTCACCAAGAACCTGAATCCTACAATGACGAAAACAAACTCATTATATTTTTCTGTTATTATACTTCTCATTTACCATATTATTTTACTGACCAAAAAAACTGTGGCGATATGGTAGGAAGTACATTTTATTGCAATAATAATGGCAGTTAACATTTATTTAGCCCTGTTCACATGCCAAGCAATGTTCTGAGTTCTTTACATCTATGACTCATTTAATTCTCTCAACAGCTCCATGCGTTGGGTACTGTTGTCAGCCTCATTTTTATAGATTAGGTATTTGAGGCACAGAGAAATTAAACATCTTGCCCATAGTCATTGGACCAGAACCAGGATCCCACACACAGGCAATCTGGCTTCTGTATCGTATTCTTAGGGGTTACACTATAAAATGATCCACTGTATGAAACCAAGTGTTTTACTAATAATTAAAAAGATGATAATATTTTGGAGTATACACTTTACCACTACAGATCTGAAATGAAGATAAAAATTTGCAAAAGTAAATAAAGCAAATAAAGTAGGCAGAAAGTGGTGCACTGTGCTTGCAGGTAGACATGGGGATTAAGGAAGAACGAATATTTGGAGATTCTAATGAAAACCTTTTGTCCTACCTAGACCACTTTTCTCTCCCTACTGATGGTCTGCATATCCCTAGTAGAGACTTACTTCTCTAGTTGATATGCTGTAGGACTCGCTACTATCGTCTTCTGTAGCAGAGTGGGCCCTTGGTGAATATTGGTGTCTGATTGGAAAGTTCATTAGTTCACTCAAAGACCATCTATTCAGAACCTACCCCCCTCCTGCAAAAGTTCATGGATCTGCAGGGGAGATAAACACATATACAAATAATTACAACACAGGAGAATAAATTTAAAAATAGAGGCATGTGCAAGATGCACAGTAGGAGTACCAAAATGAAGAAGAGAAGTAGTGTGGTGGGGGGGAAGGATGACAGGAATAAGAAGGCATCAGAGAGGCATTCCTAAGGAGGACGTGTTTGAATAGGGTGAGTGAGTTCTCCAGGCAGACAAGGAATAGGCAAGGCCATTCCATTCCCAGCAGAGGGTGTGGCACATGTAAAGACTCATAGATATGAAACAAGATAATGTGCTCAAGGAACTCTAAGTCCCATTGTGTGATGGGGACATAAGATTCAGGAAAGGAAGGGAATTGAAGATGAAGCTGGAGGAAGTGACAAGGACTAGAACAGGAAGGAATCTGGAACTTTACTGGAAAGAACAGATGGTTGTAACAATGGATATAAGCAGGGAAGTGACAGGGTGTATTGCATGCTCAATCAAATGGATCTCCTAACTCTTCCAGTTGATTATCATACATGAATAACGTTTTAAGCAGTAATCAAGCTGATGAGATTTTTGTATATCTTACGTGGCCATCTGTAGTGGGCATATACTGTTTATGCCTGCCAAGCTTCCATTCTTTCCCTCTTTCATTTTTTTGTAATAAAACCTTGTCTTTTCTTTGGAGTGTTAAAACCTCCCCAATGCCTACCATCTCCTACAATGATCAAACAAGCTACCAGACCCTCCTTAGCTGAAAGTTGAACAAAGGATCTGAGCAAGCTTCCTTCATTTTCTCCAGGAGCTTAAATTTTGTGAGGCGTGACTCAAGGATGAGAAAAGATTATAGCTGATTCACTTGATGTCAGCACCCTGGAGGAAGCCCATACTTCCTGTTATCCAGGTCTCCAGATTTAACTCAGTCTTCCCCTTTCTGAAACTAGGTGCTTCCTGATTGCTTTTGATTCTTTGAACGTCCCATAACCTTCTAATAAATTCCATTTTTGCTTGGTGGTAATACATTCTTTTTTGCTCAAACCAGATATAGTTTGCTTCCAAGCCAAGAACCTTGATTTATACCTCCCTTGTGGGGATGCTCTGCTTACTTTTACCTACTGAAAATAGCTTTAAATTTTGTACTGAGGTTGTTGTCCTCGCACAAGCTTAGACACGGCAGACAGCCCTTTCCTCTGTGGGCCTTGCTGCTGGACTAATACGTTGGCAAGAGGGAGGACTAGGTTTGCTTTGCTCTCAGAACCTGAGACCTCCTCTGCTCACCTTCTCTTCTTCCCTCAACCACCAGTGTGGAACAAGGGGGATCTCTACTTATAAAAATCCTCTTCCCTTTTTATTTCTGGCCAAGACACTTTTTCAATGTTCAGCATTGGGACTTTCATCTCCTTCATAAAACGACTATATTCTCCCAACGTCCTGGAAGAGTAGTGAGAGATTTGTAGGCCTCTTCTACTTTCCACTTGCCCCAAGGCTACTCAGAGCTAATAACCACATAATTTTCTATGTCTTTGAACTGGGAAAAGGGGTGGAGATAGAAGAAAAATGAAAAGACACAAAAGAAGAAAAGAAAAGTAGTTCACACTTCGAAACACCCCAGTGGTTTAATAATAAAAATAGTGGTACCTTTCAAGACATCATTATTATCACTTTGTTGTATTTTTTTTGTAGTTTTTGTTTTACTTAATATGTTACTCATGAGTGTACATTTATTACTAGATGTATTGGATTGTTTTCTTGGGTCTATAGTGGCTCTTTTCAGTCAGTATAAGGCCAGCAATGATTATGCCTGTGTCCAAAGATAAGCAATCTTTATGCATTTTCCAAATCATCGGAAAGAGCTCTTGGAAGCCACTCTTCCTTCCCGTCAGAGTGTTTGGGGCACAGCCTGTCCATCTTAAGCATTGGCTTTTGGGTCACTGGCAAGGTGTTGTCTTAGTCATCTTTTTCATGAACACCTCCTGACGTCTGCCATTCTAAGCTTCCTAAATGCATTTATGTAAATACAATCCAGATGGGGAATGTATGGAGGTGTAATAAATAATTGTATTTTATCATGTGTCAGGACTGGAATTTAGAATGGTGGACTTCCTTTCCTGAGTGTCCATCTCTCCCATGTTCTGCACTATTTCTCACCAGCTTATACATCTTTTTTCATGGAACGAGTGCTCAAGGGAGAAAAACAGTTCTTCCTCTAATCCTGATCATACTCTCATTCTCCCGTTTCCTGTCATTCCTTTCTTCGACACAGAAATTTGGGGCCTTACCATACGTAGAGGATGGAGGCGAAGAGGAGGACTCAACAAAACCACATGAATTATTACTTATGGCTTCTATCCTCCTTTTACATCTGTGTCTCCACCACCATCCATCTCCTGCCCAAGCCTTTCTTATGCAGGGCATTTCAGCTGACGAGGGACATTTCACAAAAGTCACCATGGTTGTGAACAGCTTCATTCAATATACATATTAGATATTGCTCATCATTACTTAGGTTCTTCTAAACAGAGAACTACTTCTGACTGCTTTCTCATTCCCAGTAGTAAAGTTACCCTTCTTAGAGGATGACCTGAGAGGGGAATTAAGATTTGAATCCACCTCTTGCTACCATCATCAGTTAGAGGTAGCTTGTACTCTTGACCTTGTAATGTCATTTTTCTGTTCTTGTTCATGTCCATACATATCTATATATATGATACATATCATGCATATATATATACATATATATAAATATATATGTAATGATTTCTTTTAACCTGTATGTCCTTAGTATTATTTGAAAACTTTTGTTTGACTTCTGCTGTTTTCTTTGGATATGGATGTAACTGATAGTAATATAAATGGTACTTTGCTCAAGAGTGGTGGCAAAGAAAGCCAAGTTCATTCTTTTCGTTACAGGCCGTCCTTCTAGGGAGAGGCTACACTGAGATGAAGGTAGCATTGTTTATGCTACCAAATGTTACGTGATTGTGATATTCTGGTATTTCATTATTTTTTAACTTTCTGATATAATAATAAATATCTTTCCTCTTTCATCTAGTAACCTTAGAAGGGGAAGGTGAGAGGCGGCTTCATCCAATGATGGCATTTCTTTCTTTGGAGATTTGTTTTAATAATCACCTCGGCTTTGATGTCTATGTTTCCATATTTGTTGCTATTCCTTGATGCTGGAGGTGATTTCCCTCATAACCTTTCATCCTCATAACTTTACTCCCCAGAGGCAAAGGACACGCTTTGCGCCTGACTGTATTATGAAACACCTGGGTTTGTCTGACCCATCCCTCCATAGGCTGCACCACCCAGGACACTATGAAAATGAAGTTGCCACGACTGGAGGTCAGCAGTACTCTGCTGGGTTCAGACGAACCTAAGTCAACATGGAACCCCAAAGGCCAGCCTGTAGAGGGTCATCTCAGAACCTCCTTAAGGTAAGTGTTCAGCCAGCTTATTACTTCTTTTAGTGTTGGTTCGAGATGCTACTTCATTGGATTTCTAAAAATCTGATGCTTGGGGATAGAGGGATGGACAAAATAGGCGAAGGAGATTAAAAGGTACAATCTTCTAGTTATAAACTAATGAAGACATGAGGATTTAATGTACAGCAGAGAATAAAGTCACTAATATGCAACAACTTTGTTTGGGACAGATGGTAACTATGCTTGTTATGGTGGTCATTTCCTAATGTACACGGGTATCAAATCACTATGTCGTACACTGTACACCTGAAGCTAATATAATATGGTATGTCGGCTATTCAATAAAAACACTGATGCTCAGCACAGAAGCGTGAGGAGTCTAAATGTAGGACGTCACTGAATGAAGATGATCATTAGTAGGCTTTCCCTTCTTTTCTCTTTGTAAGAGCTTCTTTTTCCTTTGTTGATATTTTAACTCAGGGCCTTGGGAGAAACACTTCCTAGGAATTACCTCCATTTTATTTTGTTACAGTCTAGCCAATAAGAAAAAGGAGAGTTGAAGGGGAATGGAGATGAAATGTAAGGATTGATTAAAAAAATAAATACATTTTAGGTTTTATGTGGCTCACTACTCATCTTTATACTATAATCCATTAGATTCTCACAGGTTGCCCCAAATATTATTTATCATTTATTCATTTAACAAACATCTATGAAACTAGGCACTTTGCAAACAAAGAGGGAGAGATGTCAACCAGAACCAAAGTTCCATGAACACAGGATTTTGGTCTGTTTCCTTCACTGCACTCCCTAGCACTCAGAACAGTGCCTGGCACATAGAAGGCACTTCATAAACACTTCTTGGTGAATGAATGAATATTAGTGTGTGTGTGTGTTTTAAATAAATTCATTTTGGAGTAAGAGTTGTACTAAGTATGTTTGGCCTGGAATTGTGACTAGCAGAAGGTCCATCATTCAGAAACGGACCCCAAAGAAGACTTGAAGCATCCAAGTGTCGGAGCAGGCATGCTCCTTTATGTTCAGAGGGGTGGCTACTTTATGTTCCAGATTGGTTTTGCCTTAAAGGATGCATCTTTTCATTTTCACTCTTGTTTGGAAGGTAAAAAGACTCTGACCTATAAAAACAACCAACTTGTTTGATTTGTTAGTTTTTTTCTGTGTTCATTTAGTGCTTATCCCTAAGGAATTCCAAGATAAGCCCCGGATGGTTGTATTAAACCTGGCAACTCAGCAGAGAGGCGTGAGCCCAGGCAGCCCTTGAGGTGGGCAGTGCGTACGTCTGCCCATAGCTCCTCAGGCAGTGACAAGTGGACTCTCACTTCAGTTTCTGTGTTTGGATTTTGTATCTGCTGTTCCTCTATTTCTGCATCCTTTTAGGGCCAGTGGTAAAGAGAGGGGGAATTGAAGATGGGGATCTGGGATGTGGGTGGAGGACTTGGCCGGAATCTTCTCTGTCCCCTTTCTTTCCTGTCTATCTTATTCAGGACATCTTTTTTCCTCTTTGCTCCTCCAGCAGCAAAGTCAATGTAGGGAGCAAATGTAGACTTAGCCAAGGGCATTCCCGAAGTAGGAGGATACTATCACCTCCGTTTTGTGGTCTTAGGAGTTGAGACTTCAGAGTGACTTTTCCAGGTTACGCTGTGTTTGCAGTGGCAAGACCAGAAGTTCTGTCTGAGGCTGGA
Organism: Ailuropoda melanoleuca; assembly: GCF_002007445.2. Taxonomy (NCBI): domain Eukaryota; kingdom Metazoa; phylum Chordata; class Mammalia; order Carnivora; family Ursidae; genus Ailuropoda; species Ailuropoda melanoleuca. The sequence goes on along the minus strand of NC_048219.1, from coordinate 55,391,265 downwards.
GCCATTATACTGCTCTATAAAAAGCACACAACACAGTCTAATACTTTTATGTTGCAGTTGAAGTGTTATGGGATTTCATTTTATAAGAACCTTAAGTCTAACATATAAATCTCTCTCTGGTCAGGGAGGCTTTGTATTTTGGCTTTTTTTTTTTTTTGCAACTCACTCTGAGTTCATCTAAGGCAAATATTTCTACATGAGCCTGTTGGTTAGAAAAGACACTGTGGGGGGCTCCTGGGTGGCACAGTCGTTAAGCATCTGCCTTCGGCTCAGGGTGTGATCCCAGCGTTCTGGGATAGAGCCCCACATCAGGCTCCTCCGCTAGGAGCCTGCTTCTTCCTCTCCCACTCCCCCTGCTTGTGTTCCCTCTCTCGCTGGCTGTCTCTATCTCTGTCAAGTAAATAAATAAAATCTTAAAAAAAAAAAAAAAAGAGAAAAGACACTGTGGTGTAGTGGGAAAAGCCCAAGGCTGGAAATCAGGATCTTGGTTCTGGATCAGACTTCATTGCTCCCCAGCTGGATCCAGACTCTGTGCCTCTTTTTTTTTGGTTTATAAACTAAAGGAATCACATGAAACGAACTGCAGCAGCACATTCAGCTCTAATGTTCTGTTTAGGCTCCAGACCTTTAGTCCCTCTTTCTACCTTCTTGAATAATGGAATATAAAGCGTGGGAAAGAATCCTACCATCGGTCCCCTAATGTTAGTTAAGTCTGAGCGGAACTGAGTCTAAACAACCTCCTTAGTTTATAGAGGAAGGAGGTGAGAACAGAAAAGTCACATCACTTGTCTAGGTCACACAACTAATTAATAGCAGAAACCTGACATTTTCACCAACCGAGAATTTTTTTCTCAAAAAAATTCTTCTCATTATCTTTTTCTGGTGGTGGTGGTGATAAGGTGTGTAGAAGAAATAGAAGTTGTCGCAAAAAGGTGGAACTCCTATTTCTGCTAAGATGGCATTGCCTATCAGGATGTTCCTTGTATATCTGACCCCAAAATATTGGCGACTATTGGGGCGCCTGGATCGCTTAGTTGGTTAAGCATCCGACTCTTGTTTCAGTTCAGGTCATGATCTCGGGGTGGTGAGATCGAGCCCAGTGTCAGGCTCCACACTCAGCATGGAGTCAGCTTGGGATTTTCTCTCCCTTTCCCTCAGCCACTCACCCTGTTCTCTCCCTCTCTCTCTCTCTCAAATAAATAAATAAATATTTAAAAAAGATATTGGTGAGTGTTGTGCAGAGGTTCTGTTGGTTAACTTAAAAGTTAAACACAGACCAGTAAATCCTGAAGAAATAGACCACCCTGTTCTACCTTAAATTTTTTTTCCACCTTAAAATTTTTTTCCTTCTTACTTGACTTTTAAAATCATGTTCATTGTTCACATAGTAAAAGAAATCAGAAAAATTTGCTTGGAAAAGCAAAAACCAGGAGTTGCAGTCCAGCCTCTGCATTGGTTTTAGAAAATCTGATGGGTGAGTGGCGTGAGCTAGTGTGAAAATGTCAACTCTGTCCCACACATGGTTTTCCTGTTCTGGAATGAGTGTTGTCTAAGGAAGAACTCACATTGCTCTCAGAGGCTGGTTCTTCCTGACTTCTCTATCTCTTTGTTCAATGTCTCTCTTGTCCAGGTTACTCGAACTTCAAACCTTAGTCATCTCTAACCCTTCCTCTTTCTTTGATAATGTCGCAACAGGCACTAAACTCTATGATTCCTTCTTTGCAGCATGTCTTACATCAATTTTCCTTCTTCATTCCTATTATTTTAAACATATGTCACATAAAGTCATACTTTTTAAAAGATTTATTTATTTATTTTAGAGAGAGAGAGTGTGTGTGTGTACAAGCAGGAGGGGCAAAGGGAGAGAAAGAGCGGAGCCTGACGCAGGGCTCGATCTCATGACCCTGAGATCGTGACCTGAGCCGAAACCAAGAGTTGGACCCTCAACAGACTGTGCCATCCAGGTGCCCCATAAAGTCAAATTTTGTGAGCACTTAAGAACATAGGTTTGGAGTCAAGCAGAACTGGGTTTGAGTCCTAGCTCTGCCATTTCCTGCCTATGTGTCATTGCTGAACCTCCCTGACCCTTAGTTACCTTCCCCGTAAAGTGGAGAGCACAATGGTATTGGCCTCAAAGGCTTGTTGTGAGAATTAGCTGACAGAATGTATGTAAAGTACTCAGTAGAATGCCTGACACATAATCAGTGTTCAGCACATAATAATAATTGTCACTGCTCAGCTCTCCTTGTTCATTCTACTTTCTGTCTCTTGGTTTAATCCTCTTAAAGTCCAGCTCTGACATTCTCTCTTCCTCACGCCAAAGAGAGGCCTCATCACAAGGTGATTAAATGCCGCCCTTTGCAGTCAGACTGCCTGTGTTACCATTTACTAGCTGTGTGATCTTGAGAAGTTTCTTAACTTCTCCCTGCCTCACTTCTCTTATATGTGAAATAGGGATAATCATATCTCCCTCCAAAGGGCTAGCATGAGGTTTACATTATTTAATATTAACAGTTCATATTCCAAAGTACCTGGTACATGATATGTTAATATTAATTTTTGATAAAGGAAACTTAGGCTGACTTCTTTTATATATTTATTTCATAAGCATGTTCCATATTCATTTCTCTGGTGTTGCTCCTCCTTCAACCTGGAATACAGGGTGGTTTAATGGAGAGAGCACTTGCAGCACGGGGACAATAGCACGTGTCACTTACATGCCAGCTTTGACTTAGCAGTAGCAGTAGTAGTAGTTACCTGGATTACTCACAAAATATTCTGAGGCTTTGTATGATTTCAGGGTGAGGATGGCTAGCTGCGTCTCCCACGAGCCCTCCCATGTGCTTCCCACGAGTTAGTTGCGTCTCCCTCCCAAGGGAGAAGTGGAGACACATCCTTATATTTGGCCACAACAAAGAATTCATAATCATTTAAAAAAATTGCAGTGCTCTCGTAATAAAAATACACAGTTAAGGGTGAAAGATACACTTTCTTCATGCTGATGGCTAAAGAGAAGAATTCTCCATGGCGCTTCATAATTAGTGTTTTTCTAATTGCTTTATTTAGTCCTCACCGCATTCTCTGAGGTAGGTACCGTTATTGTCCTCAACTCCTTTTCCCAGATGAGGAAGCAAAGGCACAAGGAGGTCAAGCAATTTGCATGAGATCATTCAATTCATAAATGGTAGGTCTGTGATTCGAAACCCTGGCAGTCTAGCTCTGAAATCTACACCTTTGACCATTATACTAAACATAACTCTTTTTAGGGGTTACTTTTTAAGCATATCCAAATTAATTTAAAAATAAAGTAACTCAATGCAATTTGAGTAAGTTTGATGCAGTTTTGGAGAATACATTCTATAAAGACCCAAATCATTGTTCAGATGTATATCTCTCTGATGGTTTCGTTTGCTACAACAAGAAGATTGAGAATATCTTGAGCCATGGATTCAAACCACTCAGAGCTCTAGGGTGGCACAGAGGTTTTACTGGGGGTCTGTCAGCAGTGTGTGGGAAAGGGGCTCTGGGCCTCTACCCCCATTTTAACCAGGGTAGTCTTATTTTATTTACTTAAAAATTGGGGTTCTAAATATGATTTCCTTTGAAGAAAGCAATCTTTGCCTTTAAAAAGTGAAAAATCACTGATCTAGAGAAATAAATGTATAGCGTGTTTGGGAGGCAACTCTTATTAAATATTTCCAGTCTGCGAGCTGCCAATGTGAGTTTGGCAGCAACGTGTGCAAAATTGCATTTTTTGGAAAGAACCTGGAGTGTAAATAATGTTGCAGTTATGGTCAGCACCACATTTTTTCCAGATACGCATTTATTGATGGTCTGCGTCACAAAGGACAATGATAATATTCTCTAACAAAACCTTGAGTGCCCAACTTGGACTCACGTAATAGTCACTAAGATGTTCCTGTACTCACTGGCTCATTCCTTAAGTTCCAGTGATTTATATGTTGAAACTAAGTATTGGGTCTCCTTGTAAACACCAGTTTCCTTGTCTTTGTTGTTACTCAGGAGCACATATTTAAGCTTTCTTATTCACGTGTAATAGAAAAAAATATTATATCTGGCCCCAGTGGGTTTTGTACTATCTTGACTGTTCAATTTTTTGATGAATCCTGCTTTTTAATACTAAGGCATGCCCAGGTTATCCTGAGATTGGAAAAGTTTCTTATAAACAACTTTTTATCGAATTAAAACACACGTCAACCTTGATTTGGAATAGAGGAGAGAATTGAAGAGGAGATAAGCAATGATTGGAAGAATGCTCCTTGGATTTATTCCTAAGAAGCCAGGGAGAGCTCTAAACACACCTGTTCTTCTCCAAACCAACTTGTTAAAATGCAAGTCATTGGGTCACCCAGGGTCCTGAATTAAGCCTTTAGGTGTTTGCTTAACAAGGGAAACAAAAGCAAAAATGAACTCTTGGGACTTCATCAGGATAAAAATCTTCTGCACAATGAAGGAAATAATCAACAAAACTAAAAGGCAACCTTCAGAATGGGAGAAGATATTTACAAATGACATATCTCATAAATGGTTAGCATCCAAAATCTATAAAGAACTTATAAAACTCAACACCCAAAAAATGAATAACTCAGTTAAAAAATGGGAAGACATGGACAGACACTTTTTCTAAAGAAGACATCCAGACACATGAAAATATGCTCAACATCACTAATCATCAGGAAAATACAAATCAAAACTAAAATGTGATATCTCCTCACACCTGTCAGATGGCTCAAATTAACAACACAGGAAACAACAGATATTGGTCAGGGTCCAGAGAAAGGGGAACCCTCTTACTCTGTTGGTGGGAATGCAAACTGGTGCAGCTACTCTTGAAAATAGTATGGAGGGTCCTCAAAAAGTTAAAAATAAAACTTCCTTATGATCTAGGAATCGCACCACTAGGAATTTACCCAAAGGATACAAAAATACTAATTCAGAGGGGTGCATGCACCCTGATGTTTATAGCAGCATTATCAGCAATAGCCAAACTGTGGAAAGAGCCCAAATGTCCACTGACTGATGAATGGATAAAGACAATGTGGCATATATATATATATATATATATATATATATATATATATGACTATTACTTAGCCATCAAAAAGAATGAAATCTTGCCATTTGTAATGATGTGGATGGAGCTACAGTGTATTGTGCGAGGTGAAATAAGTCAGTCAGAGAAAGACAAATACAGTATTATTTCACTCATATGTGGAATTTAAGAAACAAAACAGATGAACATGGGGGAGAAAAGAGAGAGGCAAACTGTAAAACGAATTCTTAGCTATAGAGAGCAAATGGAGGGCTGGGCTAAATGGGTGATGGGGATTAAGGAGGGCACTCGTGATGAGCATGAGATGTTATATGTAAGTGATGAATCACTAAATTCTACTCCTAAAACTAATAGTACCCTCTACGTTAACAAACTGGAATTTAAATAAAAGCATGAAACTACAAAAATAAAAGAATGCCTAAAAAATATCGTGTCTTCAAAAAAAAAGGTACAATTCTATTAGCAACGAGTACCCTAGGAAGCAGGAGACATTGTGGTGCTAATTATTAAAAACTTTGGGTAGTTTGTTTGGTCTTGGAATGTGTTGCATTATTATCCTGTAGCGCATTTTCCTTCCTAATCATGATCGGCTTTAGGCGGGTGGTATTTATAATGACTTTGGTTTGAGAAGCACCCATCAGCTGGGAGCAGGCGAGTGGGTTTGGGAGAATGCTGATAGCGGCAGAAAGCCAGGCTGGTATTAACATTCCGCTAGAAAATGTACCAAATAGTAATCCACATAGGGAGTAATTGAGAGTTGATTTCACAAGCAAAACCCATTACTCTGGTTGATTGTGACTTTGTTCAGCAGTCACTCTAATCTCCGTGGCATACCTTGTCAATTTCTTTATCTCTAAGAGTGAATTAATGAGATACTGAAAGAGCAGGAGAAGGGAAATCCTTAGTACTCACACTAGCACTGCCAACAAATGCCCAGATAGCTGCAGACTTAATTTAAACGAAGTAAGACTCTACTTCCTGCTGAAACAAGTTTAACACTTGAAAATTTGTAGGCTATAGAGGCCTGCTTTTTTCATTTAAAGTTACCTTTTAAAAGCGTTCTTGAAAGAAAGCCTTATTGGAGATCCCGTGGAAGGCAAAATCTGGATCTGAAGCAAGGTTGTATTGAGTGAACGTTCAAACAGAGCACCTTCCAGTGGGATTTTAAAAATACATTTGTGTTGGGTTTCTTGCAACAACTTTCGTTCAGAAGGTAATGCGTTTTGGAGAGGTTGAACAGATAGTCATATGGAAAATTATGCTAGTTCTTTCTGTAGTGGTTTTGGGTGTATGGTGATGATTCATAGCCACGACTTAGCTAGGGAAGTAGAATGTAGAGTTTTTCTGAGCAACACTGCCTCCTTGTGTAAGAGAATTACCTTCCAGGCCATTAGTAGATAAAATCTGGGGAGAACATATTTTCATTTGAATTAAGTGGCTTAAATAACCCAAACCAGGTAGGGTGCCTCATTGAAGAAAACCTCGTTGTGGCCATGCATAATAATTTCCATTGATAAGACCAACTGTCTTTTTTTTTTCAGGGACAGTTTGCCCAATTTGGCATTATCTATATTTTTTGCTTTTACTTCTGATCCCTCTCATTATGCCTTTAAAGTGATAAAAAGAAATAGAGAAAGTGGATGAAATACAAAGCAATATTTTTTCTACTCATCACATCATCTTTGGAAGTTTTTGTGGGAAGATAGAAACCTCTGGGTGAATGAAAAATATTTGCTAATCAGAAGCTTCAAATTATACAGGTGTTCTAACTGTATCAAAAGCAGTTGATCCAAAGTAGTAAAGCCTAAGGAATTGAAGTTACATATTTTTTCACCTTTTTTCTATTTATTCTTAGTTCAGGAGATTGGTGCTATTTGACTTCATGCATTTCATTCAACAAATCTGTACATGTAGTTTTTGGATACCAGGCACTCTTTTAGATGCTGGGGTACTGCAGGGAACAAAAAGAGGACTATATTTCCTCTCACAGAGCTTATCCTCTAGTGAGGGGATAGATAAGAAAGAAACTAAGATAAAACACATTATTTTATTTATTTATTTTTTTTAAGATTATATTTATTTATTAGACAGAGATAGAGACAGCCAGCAAGACAGGGAACACAAGCAGGGGGAGTGGGAGAGGGAGAAGCAGGCTCACAGCAGAGGAGCCTGATGTGGGGCTCGATCCCATAACGCCGGGATCACGCCCTGAGCCGAAGGCAGACGCTTAAACTCTGTGCCACCCAGGCGCCCCATATATTATTTTAGATGGTGGTTAGAACTAAGGAGAAAAAAATAAAACAGAGGAAAGGGGTTGGGAATGTCCAGAGTGGGAGTAATATTATGGTGTTAAATAGGGGAGCTGTTAGATACTGAGGAGGTGATGTTTGAGAGAAGTTGTGGAAAAGCAGAGCAAACCACAGGGACATTTGGGAGAAGAATGTTCCATGCACAGGTAACAGCAAGTGCAAAGGTCCTGAGCAGAGAATATGTGTGTGTGTGTGAGTGTGTGAGTGTGTGAGTGTGTGTGTGTGTGTGTGTGTGCCTGGCTTATTTAAGGCCAGTGTGGCTGCAGCAGAGTGAGCCAGGTGCAGGGTCACGGGAGATGAGGCCAGGCAGGAGCTTACAGACTATGTGAGGATTTGGGGTTTGGGCTGCTGAAGGGTTTTGAGCAGAGGAGTGAGATATCCTGACACCTTTCTTTTTTAATAGAATAGCATAAAAGCAGATAAAGGTAAAAGTAGGATGGATGGCTAGACAGCTGGATTCTGGGTTTATAATCATCCCATCTTGTCTGGAATAGGCACACCCTCATGAAATAAGAATTGGTTAGTAATGTACAGGATGCTTGGTGTGATCAAGGTGTGTCGTTAGTGACAGGTTACAGCACAATAAAAAAGTTGAACACTAAGCAGGGAATAATTTTTTTTAAATATTCAACAGTTGGCTCAGCAGTAATCATCAGGGAAATTGTTATTTAAACAAAAGAATGATGAGATTTGGGAACAGACATGTAAATATGATTCTAATTAACATTCTGTGTTTGTAGAAACATATCCCATTTCACAAAATTTCATCTTCTGAAAGAGCAGGCCCTTCTTGACTGTGTTAATCTCGTCTCAAAATTCCAACCAAGAAGATCTTTTGACAAGAAATGCAATAAAAACTTGCTTTCTTTTCTTTTATGTATAGAAACTCAGCCTTCACACCAGTTCTGCTTTCCAGAAAACTCTATTTACATTGCAATTGTTTATATTTTCCTAGAATTGCTTTAAATGCACTGCATCGCCACTGTACTGAAGTTTATTTTTATAATTAATTATTGGAAAATTTCAACATTGTTATCCCAAAGGCTTGTCCCTGGAAGCAAACTGTGGTTTCTATATACGCTGCTAGCAAGGGGCTTAGCACATTTTTAGGGTTACAGAGACCCCTACACAACCCTTCCACGAAGGAATCCTTGATTCTGGATATTAAAACATGTAATAATAGTGATGACGTTCAGCTAACAGCAATGTGAGACTGCGCAAGGATTCACCTGGCGCTCCCTAGAAGACTGTATTGGTGGCCTCAGTAAGGAAAGGCTTCAGTGATCCCATGGCTTAATACGCACAAGAATTTTTCACTGTTAGGGTGCCTAGGTGGCTCAGTCAGGGTTAAGTGTCTGCCGCCAGCTCAGGTCATGACCTCTGGGTCCTGGGATCGAGCCCCACCTCATAGGGCTCCCTGCTCAGCGGGGAGCCTGCTTCTCCCTCTCCCGCTCCCCCTGCTTGTGCTCTCTCTTTCTCTGTCAAATAAATAAAATCTTTAAAAAATATTTTTCATTATTTGTTCATTCAACACGTATTTATTCAACACCTATTATGTGAGAGCTGCTGTTGAGAGAATACAGATATTCAAGAATCAAAAGAAATAGCCTAATGTCTGAATTATCTTCAATCTCTACTTTTCTACTAACAATAACTTTACCTCTGTCCTTGGGCTTTACTATTCATAAGCTAAAAAATCCTGGTCACATAAAATATTACAAAGATAGAATGTTACCTTTTCTATATTGACCCTGGATTTGAGAATCACCATCTGCTCTCTTCCTCAGGCTTAAAATAGACAAGGATCTAATAATGTCCCTTATCCTTCCACTTCCCATCCAGGCCCCAAGTTCTTAAACATTTATCTCATCTTATCTAATTGGAGTTGCTGATTTCCTCTGATTAGCCAAGCTTGTTTGTTTGACACAAACCTAGTATTCAAAGCTTTGAGGAATTTTTGTCAATTCTAGGAGGGATTACCACCTGTGTCCCCTTAATTATGTCTCCTTGGATACCAGAAAAAAGTTCAAGGTTTTTGCCTAAACTGTGTTTAGGGCCAGTCTTAGCTAAAGCGTGGAATTTTCCTATGTGCTCATAGCCTTGTTCAAGGCCCTTCTCCTTTGCAGGCTCTCTGAGCCCCTGCGATGTCCTTAGGCAGTTTGTGCTTTCCCTCGGGATCCCTTGATAGCTCCCCTTCCTCCCCAGAGCAGTCTGAACCTCTCCTAGCTGCCGTTCCTCCTTCAATCCTCCATCTAGGATCTTGAAGGATAGGGTTTTTTTTAAAGATTTTATTTATTTATTTGACAGAGATAGAGACAGCCAGCGAGAGAGGGAACACAAGCAGGGGGAGCGGGAGAGGAAGAAGCAGGCTCATAGTGGAGGAGCCTGATGTGGGGCTTGATCCCATAACGCCGGGATCACGCCCTGAGCTGAAGGCAGACACTTAACCGCTGTGCCACCCAGGCGCCCCTTGCAGGATAGATTTTTGAACAAACAAACCCTTGTGGATCTCCTTAAACCACAGCGGATGACAGCATTCCCGTTCGTGGGTAGTTGCTCCATGGATTTATAATCAGAGTGTATTTTTAAAACTAGAAAGAACCTTACAGCTTTTTCTATTTTTGTTTGTTTTCTTAATTAGCCTGATCTTTGCTTAAAAAACCTTATTTAGAAATCTAGCACATGAAACAAGTCAAAGTAGAGCTGTGCTAGACGATGGGCAATGGGTCCCCGCCTCTTCCAACTTCTCCTCCTCACCTCCACATCCCCAGAGCAGCCCAGAGACACCGGAGAAACACTCTCCCGCAAAGACCTCTGAAATGGCCTGATTTGCTAGAAGGGACTTGTCCAAGAGCTTCACTTTGTACTTCTTCCTGCCTCTTGGAGGTCTGATCTCTGTGCTGAAGAAATTGAGGCTGTTGCTTACCTGCCCCCACCTTAGTTGGAGGGTGAGGCGTCGGCCCCCTGGTAGTCACAGGCTTCACAACACGTCACCGGAGTGTCATGAGGCTGGGTTTGATGGATAAGGGTCCTTGAAACTATTCCAAGAGCCCGCACTCAAGTGCCAAGTTTTCGCTCATTACAACATTGCACTCTTAAAAATATTTAGCCAAAAATAGAGACTTGTGAAAATGTCCTCCTTTCCAGTGACTTTGGTGGGAAAGCACTTCCCTGTGAGTTTACAAAGACACAAAACATTTCACATTCTCACTTCAACGTTCCACCAGCAAAATCCAGCTGCATTTCCTTTCATATTAATTATCTCTGTCCTCAGAGGAATCTGAGCTCCTTTTCATTACTTTAATGGAAGTGGAGGGAGGATTGGCACGAAGCTGATAGTGGTGATCTGTGTTTGGAGAGGTCTGTGTTAGGCAAGAACAAATTGTTTTATTTATGTGGCCCACATGACAATTTAGGACGGCTGGAAGATAATCAGGAAGGCTTGATGTTGGCAACTTCATTTAGTGTAGGCTCTGATTTAAAAATAAAACCTTATGTTTAACGGTGAGGGAAGAGGAGGGGAGCAATGAAGGCTCCTTTGGTTTTCCCTGCTGGGAATCAGATTTTGCTGTCCTATTAGACCACACCCTTCCCGGGAGGCTAGGGGTGGAGGAGAAACACGTGAGCTTTCAAGTCCTTTATTCATTTCTTTTTTCGTCATTAATTTATGTTCTCTCTTCCTTCCTTTGCTCCTTCTTTCCTTAACAATATTTTTAGGCTCCTAAAATGTGCCTGGTGTTGTTAGCTGCTGGGGACACAACACTAAATTGTACAATACAGGGCTTATGGCCTGGGGAAGATTTGGATCCCATCTTTACCGTGTACTCCTGTGCAATCTTGAGCAAACTGCTAATCTCTTTGAGCTTCGCTTTCGTCTTTTGTAAAATGGGAGTAACTCCTCACGGAGTAGCAACAACTAAATGGGAATTAAAGGAGATAATATATACAAACGACCTTCATCAACAGCCTGGTACAGAGTAGGAGCTTAAAGATGGGAGCCAATCACGGATTCCCATTTTTATAATCATTATAACTGATACTTAGGTTCATCTTGCCACATTCTCTGAGGAATTCTCTCAGGGTTTTGGCATCTGGATTGAGTTCCATTCTACCTCAGAGAGTGTCATGGATGTTCCCCTCCGGCAATTCATAGACCAACAATTGCTCTCTCCCAGAGGTTCCGAGTTCTCAAAACCCCTTCCAGACTCCAGCTTTTGTCCTACAACCTCCTTGAGTTTACTCTCTCACTAAATGGGCTTTTCAGTCTCTTTGGTGTCCCTGGATCTCACCTTAGTTTCCCACACTGTCAGCCACAGCCTCCACCCTCCACCCTCTCCCTTCTCTCCACACCAGCTTCATTTCCTTTCACACTCCTCTGGCACACCACAGCCAGACATTCACTGCCACAGTCCCACCAAGACAATACTCTCTTGTCCATTCCCTTAGCTGTGGCAATCTAGAACTCTGGAGCAGCCCCGTTACTTATGCTTTCTTCTCATGCCTTTGGTTTACGTGTTGTTGCTGGAGAAAAAGCGCTTCACTGGGCTGATGCTCGTCTCCTTGGGTTTTGATCTGCAGTCTCACTGTCTGTCCCCTCGATACTGCCCCAGGAGTCTTTTACAAATCTTTAGTAGAAGATTTAGTAGATTTGATTTTCCATTTCTCATAGCAACTGCTGTAGCAGTAAAACCTTGACCTGTCTCCTTAAACCCTCATTTCAGTGTGGTCCTCCAGAAATCATCACCCCCCAACCAGCGTTCAGAAGTCACCTGCACATCCTTTCCTGCCGTCCAGCTGTCCCGGGAGAAGATGTATTCTACTAAGACTCAGCTTGTGGGGCACCTGGGTGACTCAGTCAGTTAAGCGTCTGCCTTTGGCTCAGGTCATGATCCCAGGGTCTTGGGACAGAGTCCTGCATTGGGCTCCCTGCTCAGGGAGAGCCTGCTCCTCCCTCTGACTCTCCTTCTGCTTGTGTTCTCTCTCTCTCTCTGACAAATAAATAAAATCTTTTAAAAAATCATTAAAAAACTCTTGATCCTTTCCCCTCCCATCTTCTCTTGAATCTTTCTGAACCACTCATTCTTCTCTCTGTCTCTCCCTCTCCACTGGCTCTTCCTCATTACCTTCCAAGCGTATTCAAGTCATCTGGTCTTAGGGAAGTGTCTCCTGCCCCACTCTTTCCTGTGGGCACCACCCCTTTCTCTCATCTACTTCGCTGCCAATTTTCTCGTAGTGTTGTTTGTCCTCATTACTTTTACTTTCTCATTTCTTATTTAAACTGTCGCTAAACTGGGCTTTTGCCTCCACCACTCTACACTTTTGGTGTCCCCAGGGACCTCCTACATAACAAAGCCAATGGTTTCTTTATGTTCTTAGACTTGCCAGTTTCCCTCTGGCTTTTGACACTCCCTCCTTGACTGTTGACTTCTCCCTCCTTGACATTTTCTCCTCCTTTGGTCAATCTGATAATAATTCATCTTAGTCCTCCCACCCCCACCCCAAACTCTGAGGATTCTGTCTCAGTTTCCACTAATGCTTCCTCTTCTGCCCATTCTTTAATGATTGGTGATATTCCCCAAGTTTCCATGCTCAGCCTTCTTCTCTTCATTCTCTATATTTTCTCTTTGGATGACCTCACTCACACCCGTGACTTCAACTCTGACATACAGGCTGATGATTTTTAAGTCTATAACTTCATTTCCCAACCCCTTTCTTGAATCCTACTCCCTCTGGTCATAGCTGACTGGATAGGTTGCAGGCCCTTCAAATTCAGCAGGTGAGCCCGCCCCTCCATAATCTGACCACCCAATCCCTGCCACTTTTCAGCTTTAATGTTGGGGCTTTCAGTAATTTCCATGGTGAAAGAAACTAAACCTTTGTGGATTTCTCTTTCTTTCTCCCTGTCCTCTGTAACAAGTAACTAGTGACAGGCAAACATCACTAATTAATATTATAAGCAATTTCCTGCCCTGGGCCTTTTCAGAAATTCAGATGGCACCCAAACTGCTTAAATTATCAAGGTGAGAAAAATCTTACTCTCGAGGCTCACCCCGGGTTAAAGAAATAAAACAAAGAAATAGCCCCAAGTGGAGAGAAACCCGGCACCTGGTCAGAATTTGCCTTTCATGTCGCCATATAGAGCAGGAAAGAAACTATCCAGTGTTGTTTCAGTAAGTTTCTAATATTCTTGAAATAACAGTTTTGCGGGTAAAGTCTGAGCTATGTACTAGAGATGTCTTCTCGCCTTTGTTTTGTTTTTGCGGTTTTGTTTTAAATTGAAAAAACAACAAAAAAACCCCAGCCTGGCCTCTTGGTCAGCAGGGGGCAGTACTACTTTGCTCTGCGAAGATCTTCTCCAAGGCAACAACTATCTTTAACATAGACCACATCCTAGCAACAAGGAGGAAAAAAAACACAGTGATACGATCGATACATTTGCTCCCTCGTGGTTGCAATGGTTAAAAATAGCTTTTTTTCGCCTTGTAATTCAATAGTGTTTGCTTAAGAAGATGTCATCTGCTGTCTTTTCATCGTCTCTGTCTTGCCTTTTGCTCACATTCCAATTAGAGAAAGAGGTGTTTGTTTAATCCAGGGGCCAGGGTTTCAAATGGGTCACGGAGGCTAGTGTTACTGAACCTGGTCAGTATTTAGGCAGTGTCTATGTGACACAGAAACAAAGACACTGATTTGCTCATTTTATTTAAACTGGTCAATGCAGTGAAAGAAATCAGTCAAAACCAGGTTTCTGTCTAAAACGACCTTTTGTCTGAGTGGACTGATTCAAGGAGATGGCAATGAGGACATGGTGTCCTTCCCACACTCAGCCGGAGTGACGCCTATCAAGCCAGGGTGGCAGCACCGTGAGAAGGAAGTCAGGAGACCAAGCTGTCATCTGGGTTCTGCTCGTGACCACGGACAAAATAGTTCACCTAACTCTTTGTACCATTATTTCTGCTTTTATTAACATCACACACTTTTGTGAAGAGGAAATGATAAAATAGATTTGAAAACACCTTGAAAGATCAGGAAATAGCTATATAACAATTGACACAAAAGACCTACTTTGACACATGTCTGTATGTATACAAGCTTAGTTGTATATATAGTGCCTTGTCCCCCCGTGTATGTAAGTACATACACGTATATGTACGTGGGTGTATAGATATACACATGTATGTGTACAGCTGAATAGATCTAGTAACATCTCTGTGAGATATATATAAAACCTATATCTCTCTGTACAAATGCGATCTATACACACAGGAGGTAAACAGATAAGGACAATTCTTCCTGAAAGTATTACGCTGTTTATAATAATTATTCCACCCACTCGCTGAGAATAATAATAGCTTACAGGCAGAAATAATAAAGGATTCAGGACTCTTGGTAATCATTTACTTCCTAAAATTCTTATCCGGTGAGGACAAGTTTGTATCTCCTATTTCCCACGTGCATTTTATAAGGAAAGAATTAGAGATGGGGTTTTAACTAGAGCTTATAACACACACCCATCCTTGTCTAACAATATACCTGATGAAACACATCGCCAGTTCACTTTGCCTTCGCCTTATTTGTACCCTGAATAGAAGCATGGCAGTGAAACTTTTTGTGAGCATTTTCGAGAGAAATAGATGACAAAAATATACATGATTCTGAATAAAGAGAAATCTAGCTCATTATGATAAAAAGTGTGCATTTTATTCACTTCGTTTCTAAAATGGCTGGTTTTTTTTTTTAAGGAGTAAATCTTTCTCTTTTTCCAAATGACAACAAATAATTTAACATATGAAATTAAGATTGTTATTTTTTTAAGTAGTGAATTTTAAAGAAACAAATGGGATAGATTTCATTTTTTTCTTTAAATTCAATTAGCCAACCGACAGTACATCATTAGGACAGCTTTCATTTTTACCAACATAGTCTTCCGTCATAGAATGTAATTTGATCTCTTAGATCTATGGCTGGTTAACTCAGAGGTTAACCTAACCTATGAGGTTTAGATTTACTCACTACTGTGGCCACAGACCCATCTCTAATTCTAAGTATTCATTCATCCTACCAATTATTACTGCTGTCCAGATCTGAGACCAATGAAACGTCATCTGAAGAAGGCAAAACCACCTGCCTCAATAAGAGGAAATCAATTCAAGTTCCTTACCCCACCTCTAAGAGCTTTCACTATGATCTTGGGACAGCTCATTCATAATTATATCTTATATTTATATTTGGGCAGTACTTAGCAAAGACAGTAGGTTGAAGAATTTTAGGTATTTTAGTTGAACCCTATAGGAAACCTGATATCATACTAGACAAAATGCTGAAGTGCAGAGAAAAATATCCAGGACTGGGAACTAAACGTGCAGTATTTGAATCCAACTCTTTTCATTTATCACCTTTCAGCACTTAGACCTGTCACTTAACATTTTCCAGCCTCCGTTTCTTTATGGAATTGGGGAGAGAAATACCTATCTCCCAGTTTATTGTAGGGATTAAATAAGATAATATATGTAAACTACTTAGCATAGGGCTTGGCACAAAGTAAGTACTCAGTAACTAGCAGCTACCTTTATCCTTTTTGTCATTATTATGAATCCTACTGACGAGGTATTGTAAGAATTAAATGAATATAGAATATGGACCATATTCTTTCTTGAACTGAAAATATTTTGTATAGCATTAAGCATTACACTTATGGAATGTATCACTATCTTACTAGGAGGAAATGATGCTAAGAAAAGTTAAATGATGTCTTTTTTCATAAATTTAAATTTTGCTTGGCATGTTATTGTGTATTATGCACAAAATACTGAGATAGGTATCAAAAAGTCTTACATGGGACCTTCTTTTCTGGGTCAGACATAGTAGAACAGACCATGGTAAATCAACATTCTTCCTCGTACAACAGTTACCTGTTATAAATGACAAAATTTGTACTTTCAAGGCATCAGGTTACTATGGAATCACTGAGGATTACATGCACTGAAATTCCAGAGAGAGTGAGCAGACTCCATCTGATATTTTTTTCCCGAGGGCATTTTCTGTGTAGAGCGTTGGGTGGGGGAATTGCTTACACAGAGAACCTCTGCTGGGGCAAAGAAAAACCGGTAAAGTTCTTAGCAGTTATAAAAGGATGATGTGACAAATAGGACGATGTGACAAATAGGAAGGAGGAGACTCAAATGCATGACTGGTTTCCCCCCAACATATTTGCTGAATTTTGGCGCCACACAGGAGGCTACAGAGCTAGGGAAAAAGCTTCTAAGAGACAGAGTTCACTAGAAATGCTTAGGAAACAAAGACCCTCTGGGGAGAACCTTGTTTCAAAATGTTTCTCATCTCTCCTTAAGACATTCACCAGATATTGAAGTTGTGGGGGACAGGTAGGTAAGCTGAAGAGGTGGGCTGGAATTTCTGAACGGCAGGGCTGGTTCTCCTGCAATCTGTCAGGGCCAAGAAGATGAGACCCTTAGGCTCAAAAATACAAGCCCAGGAGAGCCATGCCCTAGGAAAGGGGCCGGTCAGAGGTAGAGCGAATCTTAGTGAAATTGCAATTCAGGCCCAACACATCTCAATTTCTCATGTAACTGAAGGAACCAAGCCCTTACCCTCTCAGTCTAACAGAGAAAAAGGGGGAACCTTCCCTGGTAGGAGGTAACACTTGAACTCTGTGATATTTTTATGTCTACTGTTTGGCATATGATATAAAATTAACAGACATGTGATGAGCCAGTAACACATGGCTAATAGCCAAAGGCCAGGCAGATATTAGAACTAGGCCCACTGAGGGTCTAGATACTGAAAGAACTGTAAAATAATTCAGAGCATAAAGTGGAAGACAATGAAGGAACCAATCTTTCCAATACAGAATAATAAATTAATTATGATTGGGCTGCGATTTGTGAGGAAGTGCCCTCAGTCAAGAGAAATTATCCTGTTTCTCTCATCCTTAGGGAGGGTGCTGGTAAGAGTAGGGGAAGAATGGGCTTTGGCTTGCACAACAGAACCAGGACCTCATGTCCTGGATAGTGAGTGAGAATAAATCCAGATTAGCTAATGCAAAATTCCAAAGAGAAGCCAAGCAGTACAACACAGACGTTCAGGAGTCAAGACCTGAAGTGTGAAGATGAGGACTGAGGCCCTCTCCTGACCCAATGTGTAAGTAAAATAGCACAGAGGAGGCATAGATAGGAGAGCTATTGAGGAAGCAAAATCAAGAGGAAGCGGTGATTACTTGGATGAGTGGAGGAAGGAAAGGGAAGAATCTATGATGCCTCCAAAGTTGGGTGACTGGATGAGTGGTTCCCAAACAGGGAAAAACGGAGGAGGAGCAGCTCTGACGAGCAGAAAGGAGTCTTGAATATGGGACATTTTAAGTGCCATTCCGATAGCGTGTTTACACACTCGGACGCATGTAAACACACATGTAAGTGAGAACTTTGTCAGAAACATAGATATGGGTGTCATCAAAACAATAGTGGGTAAGACTGCCCAGGGAGAATGTTTCAAGTGAAAGAGATCTAAAGATAGAACCCCGAGAAATACTGACATTGAGGGGAAATGGAAACATGAAAGGAGACCCTGGTAGGACAGAGGTAGGAAGAAAATAAAGCAGAGCAGTAAACAGGGACCTGGAGGAATGCATGGCTTAAGAAGGGGGCACAGTGAAATGTGCAAATGAAAAGGTGCAAAAGATAAGTTTAAACTTCATTTTTTTGGATTTTTAAAATTTATTTATTTGAGACAGAGAGAGAGAGAGCACAAGTAGGGAGGAGGGTCAGAGGGAGAGGGAGAAGCAGACTTCTTGCTGAGAAGGGAGCCCGATTCGATTCGAGGCTCCCTCCTGTCCCGGGATCACAACCTAAGCCGAAGGCAGATGCTTAACTGATTGAACCACCCAGGTGCCCCAAGAATAAAGCTTTAAATAGAGAGCACTGGATATTAGCAAGAGAAGATTCCTTGGACAAGTGGCCACAAGATTCAGACCATTCCTAAAAGTCTGATTAAGAAAGAAAGGAAAGGCATAGGTCAGTTCTGGGAGGGGGTGGGGTGCTGCCGTCGTAGGTGCTGTAGGCAGGTTTTGTTTGTTTGCTTTATTTTCAAGGCAGGAGAGACTTGAACGTGCTTATATGCCAAAGAGAAAGGTCTAGTAGAAAGCACGTGGCTGAAAACGTGGGAGGAGATAAATAATGGCATCAGGTCCTGGAAGAGGAAGGAAGCTATGGAATTTATGATTTAAAAATAGGTATATATGTGTATATATATTTATATAACAGTAAGACTGTATAAGATAAAAATCAATTCTCTCTGGATGGGATTTTTAATGTAATAACATAGAATATACTTAATTTTTTTTTAAGATTTTATTTATTTATTCATGAGAGACAGAGAGAGCAGTAGAGGCAGAGGGAGAAGCAGGCTCCCCGCTGAGCAGGGAGCCCGATGCGGGACTCAATCCCAGGACCGTGGGATCATGACCTGAGCCGAAGGCTGACCTTACAGCTGAGCCACCCAGGCGGCCCCAGAATATACCTAATATTTTAAATGGAGGTACTATTAATAGCCATGTAGTATAACCCAAACTTAAATGGTGACTTTAACATTTTATTCTGAAAAGTGATTTTTCCAAAATGCTTTACTTTGCCTTCTTAAACACAATGTTCTGAACATAATTTGATCTTTGCTTGATGAGTCACTTTGAACATCAGTCATGGTCCAATGCTGCAATACTGCCATGCCCTCAGGAACGCCTGAGGTCCCAGCGCCATTAGCCCAATACTAAATGGCTCCAGACAGCTGTGAGTTTAGAGTGGTTCTGTCTTCCCACCCTGTCGTTTGTCACATCTCTGCCGTTGTCAGTGTGTCCTAACTCCCCGCTTTTCGTGTGTTGCCTTCGCTGCGTACCTGCCTGCCGGGTGAGGGCCCAAGAGCAGCTCCGGCCGTCCCCAAAGTGCAGACACAGACCCGGGGCAACTTGTTCAGCCTCTCGGTGTCTTCATGCAAGCCCTGGTCCGAAGGAACTGGGCCTTCCTGCCTCGGGGTCCCAACCCATTCTTCAGGTGGGAGCTGAGAAAGCTGCAAATCTGACTTCTTGGATATAGAGACACAACCGGCAAGGCCTACAGCGTGCTTGAGCCTCCCGGTGGTGGCCAGGCACTCTTCTTTCTCGGGGAGGTGTGTAGACTGAGTCACCAGGAGGCTCTCATTAACCCCTCATCTGCATGTGGTCTGAGCTGCTGGGCGCTGCTCTCAGTGAGTCATGAAACCTGACTGCTGCCTGATTTCTGTTTCTGTTTTCCTGTCAATGGGCCCACATTATTTTGTCCCTGGGAAACGTGGCTAGATTTTTTCAGCTTCCTTTCCTGCTCTCTAGGAACCGGTTAACCCCAGACAGATTACCCTCCGGTTAGAAGCTTTGTCTAACGCCCCTGATGGGAGGTATGCGTCGTTGGTGGGCGTACCTGCACGCACGAGCGCAGAGGCAGGGCAGGTGATAACTAGGTCTGTGCGCTCACATCCATGTTAACTGCGGGGATGGTTCCACTCCGCTTTCTCGGGCTCCTTCCCAGTTCTCGAGGTCTCCCGCAGACAAGAAGGAGCTGGCACCGAGGGGTTCAGAATTAGGAAGGAAACCACAATGTCACTCCAAAATATGCCATTTTGGCAACGGATTATTGCGAGCTAAAGGCATTTGAAAAACAGCCGGCTCAAGAAGGGCGTTCTGACCTTCCCTTTTCTTCCTAAAAGCCGGAGATGAAACGCCCATGTGAAAGATGTCTGCCCTGTACCTGGAGGAAAAAAACCATTCTTATCACCAGAATCGGGTAGTCAACCTGAGGGAATTCTGTACAAACAGACCTTGTTAAAATGACTCTTTTCTTCCTTTAGCTTCCCCATATTTTTAAGTAACTTTTCCACAGTTGTCTCTAATGACCAACCTCGTGTAAAAGCACTTAGGTTTTGCCACTTTTTTGGGTCTTCATTTCCTTACGAAGGCTCCCATGTCACATAAAACTCATATTAAATAAAATGGGTATGATTTTCTCCTGTTAATTAGTTTTATGTCAGTTTAATTCTTAGACCCAGCTAGAGACTCTAGGAGCGTAGAGCTTTCCCTGTCTTCCAATTACCTCTGGAAAATGATAGCTTTGCCGCTGGAGGAAGGAGTCAGATTTTTCTGTTGTCCTCTCCTTTAAAATGTCTAGTAAAACTCTAGATGCAGAGGCTGGTATAGTTGTCCATCAGGCACACACATACAGGTAGGATCACATTTTCAGAGGCGCGTGTGGTGTAGTCCAGGCCGTCGGCAGCAACCGCCTGTGGGTTTCTCAGCAGCTGGTTACCCTTCGATTATCAACGGCAAACACTGCCGTCCAACATTTATACGGCGAGACCCTGCCTATTAAGTGTGCAATGATCATTGAGTCACCAATAAGGAGATCCTGGAAGCTGTACAAGTGAAAATAGTTTTCTGTTTCTCTCTCCCCAAAGCATTTGTTTCCCTTGGGTGTTATGTAACAAGCTCTGTGAGCGCAGTCGGTTATGGCGGTAAAATCTACTTCCAAGCAGGAGAGTAAAAGATTAAAATCGATAAGAACCAGTTACATTTGATTAAAAAAAATACCATTTTTTTGTGTGTAAACAAACATACATATATATAGATACATAGAAAAGTATTTGAAAAATGTACTTTAGAGTATTAACAGTTTTGTATGGGTGATGACAGAGTACTTTGAAAAGTATTCACTGGCTCTATAAGGTATAATTTACACATACTCATACAAGGGACATACAAAATACACGCACTTTAAGCACACAGCTTGAATTTTGACAGTGTATACACATTTGTAATCACCATCACAATCAAGGCAAAACATGTGCCTCTCCCCCTGGAAGTTTCTTCATGTCCCTTCTAATCAATTCCACCTCCCCCAACCTCCAGCCCCAGGCAATCTCTGATCTGCTTTTTTGCAGTACTTTGTACTGTCTTCCTTTTGCTTATCTGTGAACATGTATCCTTTTTTAATAAGAAGAAAAATATTTTAAAACTGAAAAAAATGTAAAACTATGATAAAAAATAGAAAAGCAATGCAAAAAATGTATCTATATAAGATGAAGTCATTTCAAAATTAATTGATGTATTTCTCCCTTATAACATATGCATCAAACACTCCCCCGTATCAGCAGCTCACCATCCCCTCATGAACCCATAGCCTCTACGGGTTATGACACTCTTCTTACCCAAAGTGGAAAACAGTGAGACAGCCCCCTTTTTTCAGAAGGTTTTACATATGTGACATTCAGAGCAATTTATTGTTTAGGATAATCATTTAAATTACTGCTTTTCCTTCAGTTCTGTTTGAAATGCCTCCCAGTCGTAGAGTGAAAATTAAACATAGTGGAAGCTTCACACACTCCAAACATATAAAAAAAGATTGCCTTCCTTGGACATCTCTCCTGCCAAACCACTGGAAACATTCTGAGACTACAGGAAATGAAGAAAATCAGTGGCGAATGAACTAGACAGGATCTTGGGATTAGGTGAGCATGGTGCAGACCTGGGAGGCTGGTGGCTTCCCTGCCTACACATGTGAGGAAGGAGATCCTAGACCAGATAGTGGGTACATGGAGTGCTTCCACAGAAGCCAAAACAAATGATCAAATATTGATTGAACACCTGCCTGCCTAATATCCAGATACAAAGTCTTCCTTTGTACCAAGGTACCGTGTGCACCGCAGATGATGTAGCCTAGACACCCTGATGAGGACACCGTTTTATTTAGCTACCACGGCCCTAAGGGAGAGACGTCATGTACATTGCCTGCTTACCTTGCATGAGAATGTCACATATGTTATTTTTCTTAATTTTCTCCAACACACAGATGAGGAAACGAGGCTTTGAGGATTAAAGTAAATCACCCGAGGCTGCCTGGAAAGTGGCAGAACTGGAATTTAAATCTCCAAGGCCCTGCTCTCTGGAAGGGCCTCCTGCCTGTTTGCTCTGCAAATAATGGCGGCAGCGCCCTTCAGGCGGCTTGTTAATGTTGCCCCGAATTGCAAAGAATTTTCCTGGATGTTGGGAAGGTTGATGGCTTTACTTCCTCTTCTCTGAGAGCATGTCTTTCTCCCATTCATTTCCTCCCGATTCCTCAAGTGTGAGATAAAGTAAAAAAAATCAAAAACAAAAAAAACCTGGCTTTTATTTGTCTATTTGTTAGTGAGAAAACGCTATCACCCTGGAGAAAGGGAACAATTCAAATAAAGGGCATGGTGTGTTTCCTTTACTCTATTTACACTCACCTGTGAGACTGATTTCTTCGTGGAATCGAGCAGGTGGTGGAAGGCACTACACCTGGAGCCTTTACTTTTCCGCAACTCCCAGTTAATAAGATTAATTAACGTAGTTAATATTTGTTGTTCTGACAGTTTAAAATGGAAAATGGGGAAATTCCTTATGTGCTAGGTACTAAGTGTTTTACATAGATTATCTTATTCCTCTTATTAACGTTCTTGTTCTTTAGTTTAGAAAGTGGCTTAGAGAGGTTAAATCATTTGTTCAAGGTCACACTGCTGGTAATTGCTGCGGATCGGCAGAGCCAGGTTTCAAACCCAGGCTGTGTGGTTCCAGAGCTGTTACACCAGGCTCTGCTCCTTCCCAAATTCAACTGGGCTCTCAAGGGGCAGCATCCTGAATTCATTTAAATAATACTAATATAGTTAACATTTCCTTCCAAGAGCTTTGGAAAACACTGGAGGAAGAAACAACAACAAAAATCAAGCAATATTAGAAATAAACGAGTCAAGTGCAAGGAGAAGAGAGGCCAGTTGACAAGGAAGAGGCATGCAATGGGGTTAGGGCCAGCGGGAATCTTGATCTCTCATCATCCGCGGCCTAAGTCAGGAAGTTGTGATGATGCATCAAAAGGGATTCAGCTGCCAGCGATGAGGCATTGTCATTGTTTGGCTGGTGTGTGGCTTCTGAAAGTCTTTTGTAAAGAGAAGTGTCACAAAGGGTGGGAAGAATGATACTAAGGGATGGGCTTTTAAAGTGAGTAATTGGAAAGAAATACATTCCTTTCAATGTCTAGGTGCTGGCAAGATGGATAAGAAATCATTTGAATCCCTTTATGGTGCTGTCTATATAGGTCTGGTCACATAAGGTTATAACTGGTCTGGATGGAGCATGAGTCTAATAAGGTCACAGCCAGATAGTCATAGAGGCTACCTGTTTGTAATAGAGGATATCATTTCCACTTGACCATGATCAGCCAGCCACCTGCAGGACACTGGTGACAAAGGAATCTGAGCAAGAGAGTATGTGCAAATCCGTGACCATCCTTACACAAAGGCTTGTATTTATCTTGCCAGTGTTCAATGGTGGGATCTTTTATGGTACATAAGCGAATAGTTACTGAGTACCTAGTATGTGTTGGGTTCCCATCATGGAAATAACTATAGTTATTATTAATTTAGAAGTGAAATCCTGGCAGCTTTTTTTTTTCTTTTTGAAATGTCTTTCACATTCATCTTTTCCTGTTTCACTGGTTACTGTCTTAGGTCAGGACCTCTAATCTCCCATCAGGATTATTGTCAGAGCCTCCTAAAATGGAAGAGAATAGAAATAAATTGTTTTAGGGCGGAGGGGACATAATTTAGTCTAAATCAGTTCGGGCTCAGACCTTACCAGAGACTAATGTCCCTTAAATCATTGCCTTTATCATGATGTTTATCTATCTTCTCAAGAATTCTCAGGTTTTGTCCCTTGAGTTTAACTCATAGCTTGGCTTTGAGGTCCCACCTTGCATTGTGGCCCTACCGTACATGTCCAGTCTCATTTTTTCTCAAGTTCCTGACGTACATCCTCTCCTTTAGTCGAGCCTAACTCCTTGTGGTTCTCTCTCAGGTCTGCCTCTGAGACTTCGCTCAGGCTATTGCTTTCTCCTAGAATATCTTTCTTTGCATTCCCATTGTCTAAATTTCACCTGCCCTTGAAGAGTCCTTGATGTCTACCTCTTCAATGAAAACTTCATGACTGCTCCAGTCTTCATTAATTACCCCTCTCTGAACCAATAGTGAAATTATCATGCATCCCACAATTTAGTGCTTAATTATAGAATTTCAGGCTTGAAAAGGACTTTAAGATCATCCAGTTCTACCTCTCAATGTGGGACTCCCCTCTACCGCAGCCTTCCCAACGAGCTTTTGTCTTATCACTCAAACACATATCTGCCAGATCTTGCCATCTATACATTCATTCATTCAACTCATATATCCCGAGCACCCAGTATTCCAGGCAGGGCACAAGGGACTGGGAATTTGACAGTGAACAGGATGCAAAAATCTACTTTCCATCATGAAGATAATGTCATATAGTGAGAAATACTAAAATGAAATAAATAAAAGGGTGTTGCATTAGAGAGTGCCTGGAGATGTTAACTTAGGGTGATCAGAAGAGACATTTTAGAAGAAATTAGTTTAATGCCGATGGCCTTACTGATCAGAAGAGGCTAGCCATGTGCATATCTGAGAGAAAAGTTTTTCAGACAGCAGGAACAGCAAGTGCATGCCTTGGGAAGTGGGAGTGAGTTTGGAGAGTTTGAGGCGTAGGAAGGATGGCAATAGGTGAAGTGCAGTGAGTGGGTGGGGGAAAGGAGGGAGAGTGGCTGGAGAGTGAGCCTGGGTTATGTCCTGTGGAGCTCATAGGTCATAACAAGAGGTTTGGACAACACAGCTAATATTTAATTTGAGCTATATGTGGCTCACTCTATTTTCTATTCTTTTACGCTGGCTCTGCCTCGAGATGTTATATACAACAAATGTAGGCCAATCTCCACAGAATAGTCTCTTATATATTTCAAGATATCCACCCTGTCCCCAGTGAGCCCTTTTAGGAATAGGCATTTCCATTTCTTTCCACTGTTCCTTCTACCGTCTCAGGAACCATACTCTTCTGGACAATTTCTTGTTCTCATCCTCCAATCTGTGTTCCTCATAACCGTCTAGGTCACCAACACAGGATAGAGTATGTCTATTTCCTTACTCTTTCTGATTTGTTCTAGTCATACATCTCAAGATTCTATTAGCTTTTTCTTTTTCTTTCTTCAGCCATTCACACTGTCTAGTCATGTTGACTTTTTGCCTAAACCCCTGGATCATTTTCAATATAATTTGCTGCTAAACTGTACTTCCCTTTAACCTACACCTCTGAGATGGCCTCTGTGCAGGGTTTTTATATTCAAGGGCAGAGTCTTACATTTATCCTTACTATATTTAGTATTCCTTGATTTAACCCATTAACCCAGCCTTTCAAGTTCCCTTGGGATGCAATTTCATCGTCTGCTGGATCTGCTGTTGCACTAACCTGCTTGTCATATACTAATTTAATAGATATGTTTTCTGAATACTCACTGAAGTCATTTAAAATGTTTATAGAATAGGGCTAAGGCCAGACTTAAGTGTAAGATTTATAAGGGCAGAGACTGTCTGTTTTATTCATTGTTGTTCCTTTTACTCATCACAGAGTCCAGAACAGAGTATGTTTGATGGATTAAACTGGAAAAAGTGCTTGGGTGTGACCCCAAGAGCCTCCTTTCAAAGTGACACAAATCCACTCTTTGAGTAATGCATAAATTCACTCGAATGTACTCACATTCACCCAATGTTATTGTCTTGACTGTAAGGATATCAAGAGCAGCATTCGTTTGTTGCTGCCTAAGGATTCTATACTATACCTCTTACAACCTTATGATCCACGGGTCTTACAACTCTTATTAAAAAAGGCAAACGAGGTAGTCAGAGATGCCTGACTCCTAGAGAACCTAGTTGTTCATGCTCACACCTGCAGATTGTCTCGTTGATTGTTTGGTTAAGTGCTTAAAAATCTGGCCCTTTTAAGAGCCACGCAGAAACATCCTGGGGATTACATTTAAGAATACGCCTACCATTCGATTTTATAAACGAAAGTGACATTCGCCTGTCTTCTGTGTTTACTTAATGATCTTTGGTCTTTCAGTAGTTTTCACGGTCATTTGTTGAGCCTGGAAACTTGAATTCACGGTGGGGAGCTGCGTGCTCTCTGAGGATTGCTTTGCAGAGGCCTTGATTTAGTCCTCCCTGACCACTTTTTTCTGCCTTTTTAATTTAAATACGATTCATCTTTACTGAAAAGTCAGAAGTAAAAAAGACAAAGGTTGCTTTGTTTTTTGGGGTGTTTTTTTTTTGACACGCACAAACTCCTATTAATTCCAATGTAATCTTGATTGAATATAAGTACAAAATATTTTTTGTTAACCTTAACATTTTTTGCAGCAAGTTTCATATTACAGTTTCACATAATTCTATACACAGGTTGGTGCCATTCTTCTATTCTTCTTTGTTCAATGGGCTTTTTCTCCCATGCTTTGTATGCACCTAAGTTATGGAAGAGCCTGTGAGAAAGCAGGCTGTGTAATTACATTGCTTTCTCCCTTTCCTCTTCATGGAGAAATCACATAGTCAGAATTTCTTTTTGATCTTAAACTCTTGAGCTGCATTCTCTTTAAGAAGCTTCTGCCATGGAATCATACTGTTTTCTATACCTCGACCTCATACTTTCTAACTTGAACTACATTCAACTTTTCTTTTTCTGATAATCATCCAGAGACACTTTCCTCCTGGGGCTCCATTTCTTTCACTTCACCAGTGAACTCCTCCTTGCTTGCAAGTCTTAGGCTCAAAGTTGAAATTCCTCTGGTCATTTCATCGACTCTTTGGAAAATGAAATAGTGTATTTAGCTACAAATTGATCAAAAATTGTTTTAGCTGAATGAGACACTTAGTAAATGTCCAAATATATGAAGCTATCTCGTTACTCCTTCTTATTCTTTCCCCACCAAATCCTTCCTATTTATTCCCTTGAAAGTACATTTACCATACCATACTACAGTCTCCAGTGTACTTCCTTAATGACCCATATTCTGTGTTAGTATGTAAAACATCTGAGATTGTGGGACTGTGGGAATTGTGCATGACCCATCTCTTAGTTACTATTTTCTTTTTTCATTTTATTTATTTTTTTAAAAGATTTTATTTGTAAGTAATCTCTACACCCCAAGTGGGGCTTAAACTTACAACTCTGAGATCAAGAGTCTCATGTTGACCCACGGAGCCAGCCAGGTGCCCCCCTCAGTTATTATTTTAATTGAAATTATTTGACCCTGCCCTCCCATTGTCATTCTTCTTTCTACATGACTTAAATGAGAATTGTTTGCCTGCAAGAAATAGGTACCTCCTCAAACCAACTGAAACTAAAAATGGGATACTTAAGGAAAGAATATAGCAGTATGTCATAGAATATGTGACTAGGGAGAACAGCTGGGCTCCACAAGGAACTCATCTGACAACTAGACATTTGGGATTGGTATTTCTCTGTGCTCCTTTGAACTCAGGGTGCATTTGCACCATTCTCTAGCTTCTGCAGCTCACCATTCTCTGTGTCAGCAAGCACAAGGCAGGCAATGATGATCTTGTCTCCAGTGGACATAACCCTTCAGATCAAGTGCTCAAGCACCAAGACTCCGTTGTGGTACCCCTACCTCAAACTCTCTTCTGAATTGTATTGCCTTGGAATGCAATATGGCTCATTTTCTTTTGTGTCACATGCATTTGGAGCTGGAGAGGAAAGTGTCACGTGATATAGACTGGGGAAAATAGCTTTTCTAAGAAGCTCACACCTAAGAAGGGTGTGAGGGCACAGCTGAAATGATTTGGAATTTCTGTGTTAGAATTGCCATCTTCAATCCTAATTATTGCCATAGGTTTATTTCTGTTTTTAATTTCCTTCCTCGGCAATTACACAAAGTAGTTTCCAGCCAAATACAATCTTATACTTCTTCGTAAAGTACACTTCCATCTTAGACATGAGTCTTTAATTCCAGTATTTTAAACCATGGTTTAGAACTTAAACTTCATTCATTGATATCTCCCATATCCTTCTCTTCCTCCCAAAGGGAATCAATGTAAACATCCCCTATAATCTCAAAAGTTTCAGTTTCCTTCCAGTGATGTTATTATCCTAAAGATACACCCCAGTGTCCCTATAGGAATCAGCATGACGGGTAATGGATTTGGGCAGATGCTTGAGAAAGATAACAATACTAGTTTCTTTGGTCTGCTATGGCTACTCCTAAGCCTCATCACAGGGATGAACAACACCAAGGTATATTCCTTCCTCCCAAGGTCAGTATTTGATTTCCTTGAACTACCGGGGCTGTTCAATCCTTTCCAGCATTTTTCCTTCCTCAAGGAGGTAGGTCTAAGATCTGCCCTTCTCCCCTTCACTGGGAAGCACATCCTTAATGTGCATTGCTAGTAGGCCAGCATCTTCTTTTCCTTCTCTCTGTCATAGTCTTATACTCTTTATCCTATGGATTCTGATTTTTTTTAAAGATTTTATTTATTTGACAGAGATAGAGACAGCCAGCGAGAGAGGGAACACAAGCAGGGGGAGTGGGAGAGGAAGAAGCAGGCTCCCAGCAGAGCAGGGAGCCCGATGCAGGGCTAGATCCCAGGACCCTGGGATCACACCCTGAGCCGGAGGCAGACGCTTAACGACTGAGCCACCCAGGTGCCCCTATGGTTCTGATTTTGATTCTACTCTCTCTCAGATTCTTCTGTTGAGCTTGAGATAAAGCCATTTTTCTAGAAGGTCTGGATTTACCTTTTGGGGGAAACCTCACACCTATTGTATGTATTTTCAGTCCAATAAAATTTCTTCTTCAATTGACCTTTGCTTTCTCTTTTTCCTTTTCATTCATTCCTATTGGATCAAGTTCCGACCCTCTTCACCTTTAAAGTCGGAATCTTGTACTTTTTAGTTTTCTTTTAATCCTATTTTATTGGAATTATTTATACTCAGATGCTCTCTGTGAGGATAAATCATATTTTTCAAACCTTTTCATACATTCAAGCATGCAAGTAAGCTAGTATTCAACATCCCTTTAGCTTATCTTTGCTTCTGACAGGAAGACAAAGTTAACTTTTTCTCTGCTTTTCATTGAACAGGTGCCATTCTGTCCCATGAGTTTTGATTGGCGTTAAGATATCATATATATATATATTATCCTATATTGCATCCTTTTCTTTTGTTGTCTCTTGGAATAGAAGTAAAGAGCATTGCCTTAGAGGTTTAATGACCTCTATAATATTGGGGAAGTTACTGAAGCTTTGTAGGTTTCAGTTTCTTTGTCAGTAAAAAAATGGAGATATAATAATTTCCACTGCATAGCATCATTATGAAGATCAAATTAGAAAATATGGGCAGACTGTTCACTACATAGTAAATGCTCAATTAGTGCTGGCTTTGGTTATTGTTGTGATTACTTGTTAGATTGTAATTTTCTTGAAATTGGGACCCATATTTCAAATTTTATTAGGCAACTCGTACTTAATGCAAATGTATAACTGTTTATTTATATCATAGTTATATTTACTTGTTTTACTTCTCTCTCTTAATCTGACTTAAAAATTTTTTTGAAAAATATTACTCATTTCTAAGCTTTCTTTTTTCTCTTCTAACTTAGTAGGCGGATTCATATTCAAATTCTACCATTATTTTTATTTTTATTTTTTTATTTTTATTTTTTTTAAAGATTTTATTTATTTATTTGACAGAGAGAGAGAGACAGCCAGAGAGAGAGGGAACACAAGCAGGGGGAGTAGGAGAGGAAGAAGCAGGCTCATAGCGGAGGAGCCTGATGTGGGGCTCGATCCCATAACGCCGGGATCATGCCGAGCCGAAGGCAGACGCTTAACCGCTGTGCCACCCAGGCGCCGCTCTACCATTATTTTTAAGTGTCAACTCTGTTAGGCTCTGTGCTAGGTGCTTAAACATATCTAGACATTATTTTCATTTCATAGATGGAAAACCAAAGCTCAGAGAGTTCAAGTGACTGGCCTAAGATTGTAAGATTAGTAAGGGGCAGCTGCAAGGATAACAAGACTTAACCATAAACCAGTGAAAAGAACTCCAAGAAGAATATGACTAAATGGTATGAGATACAGAGCGAGATTTTTTTTCCTTCAACAGGGGATGAGGAGAAGAGTCAGGAAAATCTTTGTGAAGGAGATGAAATTAATCTAGGAGATATTCAGTCCATTTATGAACAATTGAGAATATTTTTTTCTTCCACTCCACCCATTCTCACTTTAGTTTTGTATAATAATTTATATTTATGACATATAAATGCAAAGATAAATTGCCACTATGTGGAGGATAAAATGGTAAACATGGTAGAAAGCATTTTATTTGATCATATGTGGACTATAACTGCATTCACAGGCTTTTAATATATGAAGAATGGATCTGATGGAAGAAGACCCATCGTCAGCATTGAAAATGATAGTACATATGTCCTTTCACCAAGTTTAGTTACAGTGCTCATAATACAAAACCAGTCCTTGAAATGCATGGTAAATATGTTGATTCTGGGTACAAATGAATCCTCCACTTCTGAAAGCTTGGTATGGGCTGCGATTTAGGTCTCCAATACAGGTCCAGCTATTTTTGGCCCTCTTTTGGGAAACACACCATTTGGCATGATCCTGGTAAGAACTGAAATAAGACCGTCCAGATAGCTTAATTGCTTTGACATTGTAGACATGGTAAGGAAGGGAGCAGTTTGAAGGAAGCTCTTGTCTCTTTCGCTGCCAGGTTTCTGTTAGCAAGTGCGTCTTCAAATGTTGAGCCATCCAGGCTGCAAAGATGTCTAGAGTTTACAGGGAGAAAGATAGTGAGGTTAGTATTTACACTTAGATAAGTCCCTGAAAATATCCTCAGCAATGGAAATCATCATTCACCCCTGATACGTGGATGTCATACGCACAATAATAACAACATAATTGAGATAGTGGACGGGAGAACATTTTGTAAGTGCTAAAGTGATATGCAAATAAAAGTTATTATCATTAGTACTAAGATGACATTGGTGTTTAAAAAATGTCTTCTGTTCTACACCAACAAGAGAGCAATATATGTTTTTGTCCTGAAAAGATCTTTGGAAAGAATGAAACTAGAGAAGTAGCCAGGGGCTGGCTCCTAGGGATCTTTGCAAATCATGCCAAAATGTTTGGATTTTCCTGAAATCAATGGGGCAAAATTTTTTTTTTTTTTTAGAGAGAGAGAAAGAGAGAGAGTGAGCAGAGGGGAGGCAGAGAGAGAGAGAGAGGGAGAGAGAGAATCTTAAGCAGATTCCCCACTGAGTGCAAAGCCCAATGCAGGGCTCGCTAGATCCCACGACCCTGAGATCATGACCTGGGCTGAAATCAAGTCAGACCCAACCTTCTGAGCCATCAGGTGCCCCTCAATGGGGGAGTTTTTAAAGAACTGCTAATGGAAAATTAACGGAAACTGATTTATGATCATAAATATCAATCGAGAGGCAATGTGGAGGATGAACTGAGAAAGGTACATTAGATTGGAGATAGGGAAAACATCAGATTATCGCAATAACTGTGACAATAAGCACAGGTGTGGACTGTGTAAATGGCAGAAAGTTAGAACTGATTGAATTTGATGACTTGATAGAGGGGTAAAGAAAAAGGAGGGATCTAGAGTCTCCAGTTGACTATGCAGAATACAGAAAAAGAGTAGATTTGTGGGGGATAATGATGAGTTTGGCCTGTTGAATTTGTTGTGGCTGTGCCACCTCTAAGTAGAAATGTCCTGGTCACTGTTGAATACAGTTGTTAGTCCAGAGGTCTGGGATGTAGATCTAGTCTTGGGAACCACCTGAAGGCTTGCTGGAATTGCTAGAGTGAGTATGTAGCATGAGATAAGGAAGAGTAGAGGAGCATGTGGCAACTCAGTCACCTAAGGAGCAGGCAGAGGAAGGGGACCTGGCAGAAGACACTTACGAGGAGTGGGAAGAAGACCAAGAGACTGTACACTCCCAAAAATCAGGGAGGGGGAGTGTTTCAGGAAGGAAAGGGTTTTAATAGTGCCAAATTCTGCAGAGGCTATTTTGGTCCTGCTAATTTTTGGATCTCTATCTGGTGCCTCACTCAGGGCTTGGCAGGTGGTAGGCATTCAGTAAGTTTTATCTAATATAAAAAGAAGCAAGCAAGCAAGCAAGCAAGGAGGGAAGACAGTGAGGTCAACTAAGAGAGTCACTGGTGACTGGGGAGAGATCGGAGTGTCTACAGACAGAGGCTCAAGACCGCGGTGAAGGAGCGCTGAGCAAGTGAAGGCTCTGAAGAGTCTTTCAGAAAGAAATTTGGAGGAGAAGGAAAAAACACAGAGATATAGGAGATCTAGAACTGAGGGAGGGTTTTTAGGAACGTTTGTGTGTTAAGGGGACAGAGCTTATAGAGTGGGTCTGTTGAAGTACAAGAAGGAGAACAGATCAAGTGGATGAATCAAGGTATTCTGAGGTTCCAAGGCACAAGGGGTGAACTGCTTCTGTTGGGATGAGGGAAAACTTGTGAAAAGGATTGGAAACAGATAAGACTGTTGAGAGTTGGGGTGTGCGTGTGTGTGTGTTTTAGCTATTTTTAAAAATTGAGGTATAGCTGGCACACAATGTTACATTAGTTTCAGGTATAAAACATAGTGATTCAACAACTGTACCTTATGCTATGCTGACCACAGTGGAGCTACCATCTGTCACCAGACAGCGCCATTATAATGCCATTGACTATATTCCCTAGGCTGCTCCTTTCATTCCTGTGACTTATTCATTCCATACCTGGAAGCGTGCCTCCCACTCCCCTTCACCCATTTTGCCCATCCTTCTACCCACTTCCCTCTGGGAATCATCAGTTTGTTCTATGTATTTATGGGTCCATTTCTGCTTTTTTGGGGGAGGGTTGTTCATTTGTTTTGTTTTTAAAATTCCACATATAAGAGAAATCATTGTCTTCCTCTGACTTATTTCACTTAGCATGATACCCTCTAGCTCCATCCATTTTGCCACAAATGGTAAGATCTTATTCTTTTTATAGCTGGGTAATATTCCATTGTGTATATATAACACATCTTCTTTATTCACTCATCTATTGATGAACACTTGAGTTACTTCCATAACTTAGTTACTGTAAATAACGCTGCAATAAACATAGGATTGCATATATCTTTCTGAATTAGTGTTTTCGTTTTCGTTGGGTAAATACCCCATAGTGGAATTATAAGATCATGTGATATTTCTATCTTTAATTTTTTGAGGAAGCTTCATACTGTTTTGAGTGGAGTTTGTCCTTGAAGTGTTTTCTCCTTGGTGATCTCTGTTCTGTCTATGAAGGAAAAATCCAGCCTGGGAATGAGGCGCCAGGGTAATGTAAAGGACTTTAGAGTAAAGAAGGCTTAAAAGAACTGCTTAGGGAATGGAAAAAGAAGGGAACAGCTGTGGTCCTGTGCCCAAAGAGGCTGGAGTTTTCACTGGTCCCTGGCTGGCTGATTGTGAGATACTTTGGCGGTTGAACTGATCCAACTTCTCTTTTCCCTTTCCTTCCTTTTCCCTCCCTTTCTTCTACTTCCCTACCCCTGCATGATGAGAATATTTCCTCTATACAATCCAAAGTGAGTCCAACAGCACAGTTACATAGGGTTGCATCATCATCTTTCATACCATCAAGGAAAGAATCAGACTTTGCAAAATGGAGGAATTTTTGGCCCCGGGCTGACTGAAGTGCGGTGAGGTGCCGGCCAGGGATCTTGGATGAGCTGGACCCGGTGCACAGCTGGGGCATGTGAACGAGCTCCTGGTGGAAGATGGCTGGGATGGAACAGCTATAAATGTTTGGATTATAGACCAAGAGCTGAGAATCTGAATCAAGAAACAGAAAGAAAAGTTGAGAATTAAGACACAGATGGACAATGCTTTTTGATATTATAGATCTTGTTGTGAATTAAAAAATAAAACAAAAAAAAAACCCCACAAAAACAAGAGTATTCCCTTCTTTAAGCCAATAGCTTTCAAATTACTCTTGGTTAAAAGAGTTGACACCTATTGAGTACTTCCTACTTTCCAGGCATTGTTCTATGGCTTTTACATGGGTGTACTAATTCAATCCTAACAACAACCATATTATTAAGTAAGTTCTTTTATCATTATCTTCATTTTACAGATGAATTAATGGAGGATTTATGTCGCATGCACAGGGTTATAAAGCTTGTAACTGATGGAGTTCATATTCAAACCTAGGCAGTCTGGCATTGGAGGCTGTATGTTTCTTTCACACTTATGAACATACAGCAAAGTAGAGAACTCCCATGTACTGAACACCCAGCTTAAAGAATGATCAGCTCATCAGCATGTACACCTAATCTCTATGCTATTCATCTCTGTAATCATTACTGGAACTCAGTTAAACTAGGGCTTAATGTGGGTGAGAGCCTCAGTAATCCTTGCCATAGGTGTAAATTTGATGAAAAATATGTTCTAAAGTGCCCTATACTTAGAGGTAAATCACTCTTTACTACAATTTAGCAGCCTCCTTGGTAAAAAGAGTTTGGTAAAACAGCGTTCCTACTTCTCCTTCTCCCCCACCATAGTTTTCCAAATCCAAGTATTTTTGGCCACTTGAGTTTGGGACCTTAAAGGAAGATCATGTGGCTTGGAGCTGTCAAGCTGGTGGCCTGCAGGCAACATGTAATCTGCACAATTATTTTTAAAAATAAGATTAAGACCATACTCTCTTTCTGACTCTCTCTCATCCTCCCATCCCTAGATTCCTAATTCCTCTTGAAAACTATGGAGATCTGTAACCATTAGGTCTGTTTTCCTGCACAGCCATATGGCAGAGCTGAGGCTTTTGAGGGGAGAATCAATACCCCAGTTCCTTATTGTCCCTACTGCCCACACTTCGTTACTTGTCTGTTTCACCCACTTTTGTTACCTGCCTGGCCACTGCAGACATTTGAAAATACTACCCCTGATCAATTTCAAAGACTTCATTGGTGGATCAGGAAACAAAAGTCTAGGAAGTGAACCTGCTCAAGGCCTCACCAAGGCAATGCCAATATTAGAATCTAATAGAATCTAGGTATCAGAGTGTTAACGAATAGAGAAATAGATGAAGTAATACATTTATGAATACACTTCTGAATCCTTTCTTTAACATTGCTCTCTCTTTTTTAACACACTCTAGTGTTACCTATTGCTCCATACTGGTTGTACTTAAAAGTTATGCAGATGCCAGTTTGTCCATGTCTTCTTCCTGTGGGCGGGTAATCATAGCCTTCTTCAGGAGCTGGAGGAAACCGGGGAACAGAATGAATCAGCCAGAACCCCTGGACTCTGTTCCACAGCAGTAAGCCTGCCCAAAATACAGTTCATACAGATACATTAGAAAAACAAATCTCCATCCAACAATAGCGTTCAAAGCTGCAGCACTGAAGCCCATTTATATTTCAGGCCAATGTTTTATTCCGTGAATAATCACAAAGATTATGCTTGTTTTTCAAAGATTTCAAAACCAATTCGGGCACACATCACATTGCCCCACTACTGATCATAAGCCACCAAAAAGAGAGCCAGGGCAGCCGTCCTGTGAAGAGTTAAGAGGAATTTCATGTTATAACCTAAGGAGAATTTGTTTTGGCAGAATGCAAATTTGCTAAATTGGAATTTGACCTTGTTAAACTATATAGTCACCTGGCAAACTTCAGATAATGAGTCTCTTTACTGCTAAGTAGCTAAGCTATTTTCAAAAGCTGGCTAAAAAAGAGTTGAAAGAGACAAATAACCAATGGAGAAATGTACCTGTGGTAATTTGTTGTAAGAAACCGATGCTCGTTTATGTGTAGAAGACTAGTCAATTCCACAAGCCCGGCAACGAGAGGCAAAGAGAATTAAAAGAGAAGCCATGCCAAAACAGCCCAGTTAATTGTGTTTAGTGAAGATTTCTAGAGCAAAATAGCATGAAAACCGGAAAGGAAGGAAACAGAAAGATTTTCATCATCTTGTGACATGGCAAAATGAATCCTATCCAACAGGCATCTGTGACTATCTCTGTGTTTATAAATAAATTGGGATAGTTTTGGTATGCTGACTAGACTTTCCAGTTTGCATATGACCATGCAAATATGAAGCTATTCATGTTTGTCTTATTGTTAGAGTGGGAACCAAATGCCTGCCAGTTATTTCTTTTGCAAAGAACACACTTTAAGAAAGAACACTCTTGGTCTTTCAGTGGATATAGAATCATTCCCTGTGTCCACGTGGAAAATGTCCAAAGTCCTGTCGCCTATCAGAGCTGGATGACCTTCAGGGGCTCTCTTCTGCCCAGATGAGTGTGCTGTTTGCCTGAAATCCTAACCCCCTAGTACTAATGCCACACGATGTCAAGCACCTGTTGACAAAGAGAACTCCCCTCTGGACATGGGGTCCCATTCCCTTTCCAGTCTTTTTTCCAAACCCTTTCAGCAACTAACAGGGTGGAGTGAGAATGGTAGTTGAGGGTTGTTGGAGGAGAGGTTGGAGAACGTGGTGTGTTATAAAAATTGCCGCATTCCATGCTAATGGGACCATCAGGAGGGCAACTTGGCTAAATCAAAAGCTTTCAATGCTCATGACATTTGACAGCCATTACAAATTATATTCTTAATCAGAGGTTGCAAAGTGGCAGCCTACTGGCCAAATCTAGCCTGCAGATACATATTATTATGCTCTCAGAGTATTTTTGAAATTTTGAGTTTATTGCCAACATTTAAACACTGGGGAAATTTTCCACAAATACTAAGTTTCAACATCTGAAAAACTGCGTCCCTAAAAGGCAATCTGAGTACTCTCTGACAAACTATGCACCCCCCAGTTGTTCAGTGACCTTCTGGCTCAGCCCACCTGGCTTGCTGACATCGTTTGCTTGCCCCTGAAGGCATTTGAGTTTGGGACCTTCTGAAAAATACTTGTTGCCATGGGAAATTATTCATGATGTATTAAGTTGAAAAGTGGTTGAAAATAGTCATTACAATACTTTTATAAAAATGTTTTAAAATACATACAAAGAAAAAGTAAGTAGAAAGTATTAATGTGATTATCTAAAGGGTCTTAGGATTACAGATTTTTTTGTTGGCTGGCATTTTGAATTTTTAAGTAATATATAATGGGGTAGCCTGGTGATGGGTATTAAGGAGGGCACATGTTGTAATACGCACTGGGTGTTATAGACAAA
This sequence comes from Ailuropoda melanoleuca, assembly GCF_002007445.2. NCBI lineage: Eukaryota > Metazoa > Chordata > Mammalia > Carnivora > Ursidae > Ailuropoda > Ailuropoda melanoleuca. The sequence continues at coordinate 55,353,738 of NC_048219.1, read as the reverse complement.
TAATGAATCATGGAACACTACATCAAAAACTAATGACGTACTGTATGGTGACTAACATAACATAATAAAAATAATATATATACATATATATAGCTTATAAATAGAAAAATAAAATGTCCTATAAAAATTATGGTAATATATGTAACAAAATTACCATAATATAAAAAAATCTATTTAAAAATACTTTTCAAAAGTGTTTATTTCAAAAGGAACTGTACACTAAAGAAGAGTGAATTTTATTCTGTGTAAATTATACCCCAATGAACATGACTGAAATGTGTGCAGACACACACATACACACACACACACACACAGACTGGCTGGTATTCCCAGTAGTCAGTACTTGGATTTCTGCTATAAAGCATGTATTTTTAAATGTTAAGAAATAAAATGGAATTTGTGAAAGGAGAGTTCCAAGTCAAGTGATATAATTATAACCTATGATATAGAAATCATAATTTTGATAACTCAAAATAAACCATTGAAAAGAAAAGCTATCTTTTTTAGTGTGCAACCTAAGTATATTCAAGATAGAACGTTTTAGAGGATCTTGATTTCCGGTAGGAAAGAGAAACCAACAGCTTTCGTCATACCTTTAGTGTGTCCATACTTTCTGCTGTAATTCGCAGATGTAGGGGCCCCATCATTGTACAGCAGATAGGCTGTGTTGTTATTCTGCACGAACACGTTAGGATTATAATGGTGTAAATCTCACACTCGTAAATGCTCACAACATTCCTACCCCGCCTGCAATACAGAGCTTTCATTAAAACACATGAGAAGGCATCCATTCTCCTAATAGGCAGCTTCCCCATCGTTATGGATTTTGTGACACGCAAGACAGGGAACAGGAAGTCCCATTCTCAACCATGCATGGCTTCGTCTTATGGGACCTGGACCCTCTGCGTCATGATGTGCGTGCGAGGGCAATATTCCTATTTTTCTTGGTTGTTTTGGACCCGCGTTTCTCATTTGGCAACCTGTGTATAATAAAGGAGTACTTAAATATTTGTTCAGGAAATGAAGTAGGAACAACCAGCCAAGGATTACACCTGGGTTTTTTCCACTGATATTAGAGGCACGGTGCGGAACTGGTGGTCAGGGTCTGGGCTCCTCCGCTTACGTTGTGCTTCACCGCTTGGTCATAGTTTTGTGTTCAATCAGGATTCCTCACTCCGCTCCCACTCCTTCCCTGGAGGGGAAGATTTTCCTTCAATCCATTTCTCAGTGTCACTTCACCTTTCTTGCCTGATATTTTCCTGCTTAGAAAAAGTGGTGAAATTGAATGTGTGATATTGGATTTCCTCTGGTAAGGCAAAATATGAGTAAATTTTCTAAACAGTTGGCCAAATCTCTGAGTAAAAACGAAGCTATTATTTTGGCGGTATCTCTTATGTCATGTTTTGGAAACGTCCTTATATTTGTTCTGTGCGGTTCCATTTCATTTGTGTCACAATGCAGTGATTCTTATTGAAGCCAATAACGTTGATATTAAAAAAAGTCTTGGGGACATAATTAAAAGCAAGAAAGGACAACACAGCTGCTTTAAAAAAAAGGCTCCTCCTTTTCTCTCAGAAAAAAAGTCAGTAAGTGAGTCCCTTACAATTGCTTCGTTATTTGACATAATCTAAAAACTTTTTTTGGAATTCACCATATAGTCTGTGAACATTCCTGGCTACTATATTTAGGAATATCCAGGAAATGAACCTGTCTTCTTACCCTCACTTTCCACAATTGACCATAGCTACTGTTGGTGTTCATAGCCTCTGCAGGAGAACTCTGACAGTTAGGGATTGAATGAGCTGGCGTTGAATGTGGTCATGAGGCCATTGTGTGCCTTTGGCGTGCAATGTGAAGGGGCTCTGGGAAGATTCCATGAGGAACTTATTCTTTTAATAGATGAAGTTTATTATTCTAACCAGGAGGGTAACAGCTAAAGTTAAATGCGATGTAGCCCTAAGTGAAGAGAGGCTCTCTGATAAAGGGGAAAGACCGTGGACGTACAAGTAGGTAAGCCTACACATGTGCCTCCGGACAGTTTCATTTCTTTAACACATAGGCTGGGTATTATTTTGGCTGCTGGAAGTTGGATAAGACTAGTACAATCTCTGCCCCTAGCGTAGCAGGGAATATAGACAGAAAAGTACAGGTAACTACAATATAGTTTGATAAGTGTTACTATGAATGTGTGTGGAAGGTTCTTATTGACAAAGGCAAAAGAAGGGGAACAATTCCAAATGTAACTGAGATATTGGCCTAGGTCATCTTGACAACTGAGATTTAAAACCAGTCGGTCTGATCTTGCATTCCGCTTTCCGTTAGAATTCCAGATCGAGAGGTGGGGGAGCTATGTCTCACCATCACTTCTGGCACAGAATTCCAGCTTCCAAAGAACACCCCATCTCCCTTGGTTGTCACCCACTATCGTTGCTCTTCTTCTTCTGGCTCTATGCCAATCAGACTTGGAAATCAGCCCCTTTACTGTCATTTTCTTTCCAGAATCCAGCACTCAAGACCTGTGTGTGAGCAGGTTTTACTGAGGGTACGAAACACTGAATGGTTTTACATCACCACACGGACTTGCTCCCAGTCTCCCTCTGTGTTTCTTATGCTTTCTTATTCCTAGCGCTCACCTACTCTGTTTTAGTTTGCAGAGCAGTTTAGCTCTCTTGCCCTCTTGGGCTCTGGGGCTAGTTTTGTGCCTCCAAAGATCATTAGTATACTCTGCCAAAGGAAGAACCAACTGCTCCAACTAAGGTAAATGACAGAGACTCTACCATGTTGCTCTTTCCTTTCTCTCCCCAGTGGGGAAGGGAAGAATGGAAGTGTTGATTTTCTCACTGATGGGTTATGCCCCCAGCCTCCATCTCCAACCTTGGAAAGAAGCAGGTATTTTTGACTTTACATAATAATCTAGTAATTTAAAACAGGGTTGCTGCTGGGATTAAATAAATTGAAAAAGCACCTAGAATAGCACTTGGTGCACCTTACAAATAAATTCTTACTTTGTCATTTGGCTCTGAAGGCTGGTCTTAATGGCAGGTGAATAAAGTGCATATTAGCACACACAAGGACAGCACTCTGCACATTTTGAGTAAATACTCACATATACATGTACTGTAGTGCTAGGGTCTGACACAGTATTGTGGGGATTAAATTTATTGACCCGTGGAAAGGCCCAGCACACTCTAAGTGCTGAATCATTTATACACATCGACTTCTCTTTGAGTGTTAGGAATGCATACATGTGTGTAACCGAATATTATTGTTTGATTTTACTTGTCACCCCTGGTTGGAAAGCTGTATCTTGTCACCGAACAGCAGATGGTGCCTGGAACATTGGGAGACTGCCCACAGTGAGCCAGCAGCCTACTTACCTGTGTCTCTTTGGCTGGTTAGCTCATTGCCTGATCAAGTCCAGATAGCAGTTTTAGTCTCCATTCGGGCGAGTTAGGTCTGGGCCTTGCACTAGAGCCCTAACTCTCAACCTACTATTTGGAAAATGATAAATTAAAAGGAAGACCACATGGAAACCTTTATGTGGGCCAGCACCACTCATCCCCACCATAGCACAAGCAATCCATCGCTCATGGCATATTGTCTGCAGGTCTAGATTGCATTGTAACAGGAGGGGCTCCTTTCTATTTCTGTCAGAGGGATAAGATAGCAAGTACTGAGTGAATTGGCAGAGTTTGGCAGCCAGAAGGCTTCCATATGTAATTAGTTCACACCTTACCCAGTGATACTATTGGATATAGTGCTGAATGTGCCAATAATTTGGCATTGCTGTAGAGTCTGATGACATATTCCTTAAGGTCCTAGATTGATTCAGATTCTTGCTGGCTTGCTTCAAGTTGCTAGGATTGGGGGTTTGGTAGGTTAGCTGTTAGAATCTTTGGGAAGCTTTAGATTCTGTTCGATGCATTTTGTGTGATTCAGATGAGTGAGTAACTATAGCTTACCTTGGAGGCAGATGCTTCATACAGCTGTTGTAACGTCCTTCCCAATACACTCTCGGTGCTATTCATGAGTTGCTTACTCCTCCTCCAGCTTCTGGTTGTAGAGTCTAGGTATAGGTACTCTAACCCAGTCTGCCTGCTTTCCTCGTCTTGCCTTTTAGGTAACTTATAAAAGGTAAACCTAACAAAGGAAATAATTACAAATTACTAACATTTATTGACTGCTCTCCTGGTGTTAAGCACCTAAACAAATTATTTTACTTGTGTTTCCTAAGTCCAAGGAAAGGGATTTGGTCCAGCTTTCTGCCTCTATTCTCACCCTTAGCTTTGCTCCTTCCCAGAGAGGGAATGTGAGTCTGACTGGACATGTCTGGAGACAGTAACAGCCTGGCGGGGAGGGTCCCGGTAGTGGAAGCCCATGTATGCATTGTACCCGTTGACTGTGGCTCTCTTCTGTCTCCACAGTCCATATGGCTGCACTGGGGAGAGGCCAAAGACCAGGGCTGGACGGCAAAGGCCTTGGATGTGTTTTTCTCTTCTGCCCCAAGTGTTTGGCATGCTCATCTCTTTGTAGCTGGCTGGCTGGGTCTGAGATTTGGGTCTGGCATGCAGAGTAGATGGTGTCTCCCTTGAGCCTGTGGCCTAGGCCACATTCTTCAGCTGTTTATCAGACCGCCCTGCAGTGAGGATTCAGGGCTAAGACCAGCCAATCAAGTAAGCATTTTGCCTTCTTTACTATTATCTCCTGTTTGTATATCTCCTTCGGGTACCTCACAGGGAGGGGAGGTGGTTGGATCATGCAGCCCAGGGCTTCTCGATGTGCTGTGCTCACATTTCAGGCCAGATCATGCTTTGCTGAGGGGGCTGTCCTGGGCATCGAAGGGTTAGATGATAGTAGTACTCCTCAGCTGTGCCAATCAAAAATGTTTCCAGACAATGGTGAAAGTCCTCAGAGGGCAAAGACACCCGGGGCTAGCCAAATACTCTCTAACAGCAAAAACCCCACAGTGAACTGTCAAATACTCACAATGAAGCAAACATTCTAATGCATTCACGATTCCCACATGCCAGGGTCTCACACTGCTCGTAAAAGCTTCACATTCTACGCTTGCTTCTATTTACATGAGCTCTTTCCTGCCCTGCGCATGCGTTCTTACTCTCAGGGCAGGGTCCTCACCCGTGGCAGGGAACGTGAGATTATTCTTCTGTGCTGGCCTGAGGTTCCTCTGCCCTTTGACAGTGAGTTGTAGCAGCTCAAGGCTGCCTCCCTGTCCGCTCGGCTCAGCGTTCTCTCTGACGAGTATGGCTAAGAAACATGTCCGCTCAGTTGTGGCAAAAACACATTCCATGTGTCAATCCCACCGTGGTGGCCCACCACCGAAAGCTGGAGCATTATCAGTGTCATGACGTGCCGACCTGCTGGATGAGAATTCGTGCTTTTAAACCTTTTTCTTGAGTAACTGTTTCAGTTATATTCTGAAGACTCCTGAATCTGTCTGTAGCCCACACTCTATGCTGAGGTCCAGAGAAGCCGAAATGCATACATGTCCCAGAGACCTCCAGCTCCTGTGTTTGAAACCAAGTTTATAATATTTTGCTCCAACTCTGCTCTTCTCTGCAGCTAGGGAACACATCTGAACGGTCAGAGACGCCAGCAATCCCGAACTCTTTCTTAACTCCTCCCTCTCTCCTATGACCCTCAGCCCATTTGTGAGCAAGTGTTCTCAGAGTGTTCCTTCCTCTCTAATTTGACTGCCATTTCTTTAACACGGGTCCACACGTCACGTCACCTGTAATGTGAGTCCTGTTAGTCTCTGTGACTCTAGACGGGTCTCCATGCAGCTCCCTTCACAGTACCGCCAGTGCGCTTTCTCAGATATGAGCCTCACCACATCACATCCCTGCTTGAAGGTCTTTAGTAGCTCCCTTTGAGGGTCGAATGTGGACTCCGCAGTCCAGCACAGGAAGCCCTTCATGACCTGGCTCTCACCTCCCACTGAGCTTCCCTCCTGCCATCTCCCCACGTTCTCCTAAAGCACCAGCAACACTGAACTGCTTCCGTGCCCTCTCTGTGGCTTTTTGCCTTTTTGCCCCTGTACCTCCTCACTGCTCCCTCATGGGCCTGAGATGCCCTTGCAGTTCCCTGGCTTTTCTAACCAGCTCAGCTCAAAACAGGGGTGCCTGGGTAGCACAGTAGGTTAAGCGTCTGCCTTCAGCTCAGGGTATGATCCCAGGGTCCTGGGATTGAGACCCACGTTGGGTTTCCTGCTCCATGGGGAGACTGCTTCTCCCTCTGCCTCCCCCCTCATGAGTAAATAGAGAAGATCTTTTTTAAAAAAGACAACTTAGCTCAAAACTACTTCCTCAGAGAAGTTTTCTGGGCTCTATGCTCCCCAATGTCCCCATCAATGCCCTCACCCCATAACTGATCTCCTGGAGGGCAAGAACCATGTTTCGTTCATATCTGTATTTTCAAAACTCAGCACAGGTCCTGGCATGAGCTCAGTTACTGTTTGCTGAGAGACTGAGTGAGCATATCTATGTTCTGTGGCCTGAAGTTCACACAAAGCTTGACGCCAAACAAACACCTTAATTAAAGAGTGAAAAGGTGATCAAAGCTTTACAAGAATCCATGACTCTAGTGTGACGCTGTGTTTAGTCTCGCTGACATTGTGAAGGAGGCCAGGGACCCAGCACCCAATCCAACAGCTGCCTTGTGCTGCCTAATAAGCAGGGTTAACCCAACAGTTCGATCAAGCCCTCTTTCTCATTCTCATAAGGGGAAGAGCAAGCTCGCACGTCAGGCAAAAAGTAATCTGCCTTCTCTCCTTTGTCAGTCTCTGAAAGGATGCTGGAAGGATTCTGTTAGGAAAGGCACAATGCAATGAAAGGAAACTGCCAACTGAGAGAGGCTGTCAGTTCTCCCCACCTCTGTGGCCACCAGCCTTGCCCCTCTGGGACCAGCGAATCAGGCTCACGAAGGGCTACTCAGCTCTTCCTCGGGGGGATGCTCCCCCACTCAGGAGCCTGCCCCTATTTGGCTATTTGGCTCATTTACACACTTTAATTTCCTCTCTTTTTAAAAGGGAGAGGCAGGGTGGAAGACTCCTTTGGAACTTTACAGTGAGCCACTTGGCCCCAGATCCTCTGGCTTTCTACCTGCAGGCATCAATCCTCACATTTCATTCACGTACCAATCCACGGCTTCGCCTTCTTCATTCCTGCACGATATTGTTGTTGCCTCCAGGACCACAAAGAGGCCAAAGAAGAGCAAAGCAAGGGCTGTTCTCAGAGGTCTTGCTGTCATTTTGTATCTGCCACCTTTATGCCATGCCGCAGCGGGAAACTGGCCCCCGAGACTGAGGACTCCGAGTCTCGGGTCTGTCTCAGGCTGCAAGGGTGCTGACGCTGGATTCCACTTACCTCTGCCATTCGCTGTCTGGGCATTTTCAGAATGGGGTAAACCTCATGCAATTGTGTGCTTCTGTCACAACATGCCAGCGTGACTCCGGATGCTTTTGTGCTGAATTGTTGACTGGCTTGCAAAGTCATCAAAAGTTCTGGAGAGAAAAAAAGTATATATAGTTAACTCTTTGGAGTGAACATCATGTGGTAGGAAGTTCGGTGGGCAGGGGAACCCCATGTTAATCAGTAGATGCTGAATTAAATATATTTCGTGTTTTCTCCCTCATGACGGTCCAGGAGTGCAAGCAAATGCTTGCCGTTCACACATTAAGCAGAAATGACAAAACCTTATGTCTTAGTAATAGAATCTATCACTTCTAATACTCTCATTCTTCGGTAAACATTTCCTAAAGTGTACTTCAAAGGGTTGCCTCAAAGTCGGAGCAAATCTAATTGTATTTTACCAAAGATGTTTACATATTGTCTCCACCTCTGGTTTTAGCCACTCAACTTGGTGCTTTCATTTCAAGAGGCCTTGGTGTCCAATTGGTTTTAACGCAATCAGGTAAACATATTGACTGCTCACCCTTCAGGTCAAATAAAGAATGTTAGAAAACATCTGTTTTGCCCAAACTATTCTTTTTCACTCTTGAAACTGAATTTGAAGTTGAAGGCCAAGAGAAAATGGCCCATTACAACAATGACTATAAAAAGGTGAGACCATTCTCTTTTTAGAGGAGGGAAGGGCATAGATAGGCATATGAAAAGAATTTCTTTAATTGAGTCAGTTAAAGATGCTGTCATGAAGAGTAGCACTTTACCCTATGCCTAGAAATCATTATGGCTCTGATCGGTTCCTCTGATTAGGGATCCAGACCAAACTGGAACCTTGCAAATCTCCTACGGTTGAGTTGGAGTTTTTCAGGGCTCAAGGTTCATGGGAAAGTGAAGGGTTGGGGCTCTATTTCTCTAAAGACCGAGTTTTGTGAGGGTTGTCTGGACCACCCACCCAAATTTTCCTGTGGTGCTTGCAAAAGGGGCAGAATTCTGGGCCTCAAAACAGATCTCCTAACTAAGAATTCTTCCACTTGGGTTTAGGAATCTGCATTTTTTTTTTTTTTTACAAGGTGTGCGGTGATGCTAGTACACTCTAAACTTTGACGCATGCTGCCCTGAGCCAGGCAGGTTTGCAACCTATCAAATTGGTAAATAAAAAGAAAATTTCTGATCACTTCTCTGTGGGTATCATTTTGTTTTATATATGTTTTTATTGCATTCAGAAAAAAAGATTTCAGCAACTGCAAACTTTTCATCAATTTTTAAAAATTTCAGAGCATGAAGTTTATTTTTCTAAGTTAAAATAAAAATAATTTTTCTTGCGGTAGCTTTTGGTAGTATAATGCTAATAGCTGAATAGGCTTAAGATTCATTGATGCATTTAGAGAATATAAGCAACTTGTTTTCAGTTATGTAGGCTAAAGAACATTTGTTGACTAGGATATAAAATAATTCCTGTTTTCTCCTCATTACATGCTTAGCACAGGGCCTGGTCAAAAGTAAATGATCCACAAATGTTAGCTAAGGTTATTTACAACGTGAGCGCTTCCTGTGGTTGGGCTGGGGGACATCTGTATTCAGATGTTATTTGCTAAATCCACTTTTATTTCAAGGTCTGGAAAAATGCTGTTAGGTTACTTTCTTTCAGATATAACCTTCAGTTAAGCTTTCTTATCTCCAGTTGTTGCTGACCTGATCGTGCTGATTGTTGGTTGGTGACCTTTGTTATGCAATCACTAGGTATCAAACACTGTACTGAACATTGAGGGGCTCCAGGGATTTCAACATTACCCTGAAGACTAGATTCCAGTGTGTCCTGGTTTTTACTAAAAACAGCAAAGTAATGTGAGGAGAAACTGAATTTGGTGGATGGAGAAAATGTGAACTGGAGAGATGGTTTTCATATTACCCACTTTTGAAGCCCAAGTGGTAGAAGATCACAAAAACATCACAGATCCTTCACAGTACAATTACCTCTAAAAACAGTAGAAAATCCCTTCATTATAATTTAGCCAAGTGTAGTGAACAAGGTAGAGTTCTTCACTTGGTCATGGGCTTCTTAGCTTATAGTTGAAAATTTGCATTAATTCATCCAGTAATTCTGGAAGATCTCAGTCCCGATCTCCTTGAAATTATGCCTCTTCCACATTCTCTCTGTCATATTGTCCTAGTACATTTTATGTCTCTTGCATATACTCTGTCTACTGTGTGTCTGTATTAATCCTGATTCTTTATTTGGGTCTATTTTCCAGTTCTCAAATTCTTTCTTAGGCAATATTATTCTGTTGCTTAATCTATCTCTTCCAAGTAACTAATTGTATTTCTTCAGTTGTGTTTAATCTGTTTCCTAATGCACTTAGTAATGCATTTCTAGAGGTTCTATTGGTTTTTTTTCCTTCAAATTTACTTGGTCTTTTTTATGGTCTCTTGTTTTTTGCTCAAGAGAAGATACACTCTATCTCAAGAAGGAGATATACTCAGTTCTCTCTTTTATTTCTGTAAGAATATTAAATATGTTATTTTATATTTTGTGTTTGATAATTCCAATATCTTGAAGTCTTTGCAGGTCATACTTCGCTGTCTGTTGTTTCTGCAACTCTATCTCATGATACCTCGTTACCCTGTGTGCTTTTTTATTTTTGGCCATGAGTTCATATTCTTTGAAGCTTTATCTGTGAAAATTTCTTGAGTTTGAGATAAAGTTGGGTTGCTCCACACCCTGGTCTATGCAGGCTTCACTGAAATTTGGTCATCCTTTGAGAACTTCTAGAAATCAGGTTGCTGGCTTTATTTTTTAATTTTCAATAGGTTTTTGAGGTATGATTTACATGTCAGAAAATTTATCTGTTTAACTTATTGTTCAAACTTTTAGAAGACTGTTGATGTGCTGAGTAAAATCCAGAATGTGACAGACTGAAGAAAAAGTTGATATACTTATTTTGGGAGGAAGGGTGGGTACTGGAATTACTTTGATGAAAACTGATGAGATAAGCAACATGATACAGGTATTTGTGAAACAAAGAATTGTGCATGAAAAATGTTGTTAAAGGAAAACATAAGTAGAATTAATGGAAGAAGGCCAGAAAATTTTATTTTGTTAATTCCTGTTCATCATTCATAGCTTTGTGGATGCCAGTCCCTCCTGGAAGCTATCCTTCATCTCCCTCAATCTGGTTTAGGTATCCCAGAGGTCACAGAATTTTTTCAAAATGGGAGTAATTATCACAATGTGTTCTAATTACTTGGTTACCTTTCTGAGACTTCCTCTCAAGAACAGGGGTCAGCAAACTGCTGTCGACCAAATCTGGCCCCCTGCCTGTTTTTGTAAATAAAGTTTTATTGGAACACAGCAACATCCATTCATTTATGTATTATGTATAACTATTTATGCTGTAATGGCAGAGCTGAGTATTTGCAACAGAGACCATATGGTCTGCAAATCCTAAAATACGAACTTTTTGATTTTTTACTGAAAAGGTTTGCTCTAGTGTATAGGGTATAAACTTCTAGTGTATAATCTCTATCGGGGCAGAACAATGTTCACCTGGTTTTCTATCGTATCTCTTGCACTTACCATGGTGCTTATCACCTAGAAGGAGCTAAATAAATATAAATGAATGAATAGATTGAATGAAAATGGTTTCAGAGGTTTCTATTTTGGGGTTATGTGTAATTTATAATGAATTAAATCTAAACAGATAAATAAATAAAAATGAGTATGCAGGCAAATCCAGTCTTAAAGAACTTCTGATGTTATGTCAAAAAGGCAGCTGGGTGTAGTGAAAACAATCAGGCAGACCTGGGTTCCATGCCTGGCCCTACCTCTCAAAAGTCTTGTGGTTTTTGTCTTTTTTTTTTTTTTTTAAGATTTTATTTTTAACTAATCTCCATACCCAACATGGGTCTTGAACTCACAATCCCTGTATCAAGAGTCGCTTGTTCCACCGACTGAGACAGCCCGGAGCCCCTGGCAACAGCCATGTGGCTTTGACCAAGCTATTTAACCTCAACACTGTCAGCTTCCTTTTCTCAAGGTGAGGCTCATGATCTGTGCTTTCATAGAGCGCTCTCAGGGTTCAGTGAGGTGCTGTGTGCGTAGCCTCTGGCACATTACTAATGCTTACTAAATGCTGGTTCCTTCCCTCCTTGTTTCCTGTTCTTCTGTGACACAGTTATGTCTTTATCTTTGCTGATGGGACTAAAACAGTCCTTTGGTGATATGGGTTTAAGGACCACAAATAAAACTATATCACTCGTGTTTGCAGTCGTCCTTGCCCAGATAAAAGTCAATGTTTGACTCAAATGTAGTGCCTGTTACTGAAGACACGAAGCTGAATTTTCATCCTGCCCCCAAGGGCAATCAGCTTTTCATTCCTCCCTTACTTCACAACTTAAACGTCCTTGCCGTACACACGGAATTGATCAGAGTGGAGAAGTCCCCTGCAATTTAAAACAATGACTTAAGTTCTAGAAAAAGTGATGCCTTGAACCGGGGTATCTCTGGGCATTGGTAAGTTCTGCCTGGTCCAGTGTGAGCAGAATAAGTCTCTTCAGTCTCAGCAGGGCTCTTTCCACGGCCGGAGTCTGTCTGGTAGCGCCATGACTTTGGGTAGCTCACTTTACATCCCTGATGTAGTTTCTTTTAAAATAGGAATTCTTCCTCTTAAATTGCAGAGATTTTAGGAGGAACAGATAAGTTAATGTAGATTCCAATGAATGGAATTTTTAAAATGGCATAGAAACTCAGGTTTCTGCAGGGACATGGCCGTTTCCCTCCCTCTGTTTCGACCCCCAGTGGGCTGGCCGTCCAGGGGGTAGAGGGACTCTGCCTGTAGTGGGAAAGAGCATGTCGTTTGAGCTGGGTTGTCCCCCCTGCCTTCTGTCACCCAGTAATTGTGTGACTTTGGCAGGATACCTAATCCTGGTATCTCCCTTGGTCAAACTTGGATTAAAAATACCTACTTCACTGGGTCCTTGTAAAGGATCAGAGGGAATGATACATGTCAAGTTCCTGACAGATACGAAATCCTCACTAAATGGTTGCTACCGCTATTTTTATTCTCAAGACTTACACATTTGGAAAGAGATATCTTTCAGTGTATGTATTTCAATAAAATTTTCTTCCCACCTCATTCTTGGAGGTCTCCATCAATTCTTTGTTGTGGCGTTTCCTGCCCCCAATCCTAGAAGTTCCCGAGGGCCTTGTTCCAGTTCCCAGCCCTAAGGCTCTTGGTGCCATGGAGAGGCTGGCAAGAATATTAGCATTTCCCCTGACATTTAGTGATGAGTTTTCTCTTCCTTTGTAATTGGCAGAAGTATGAAAATCACTGAGCACCTGCAAATGGAGTCTTCATTAGGTAACAGGTCACCTTCCTCCTACCATAATTATGCATATGACTTGTTAGACTGTTTTTGAAGCATCTGCTTGAAAAATCCCTTCAGAGTCACACTTTGAACATAACTCAGGGCATATCCCTCCTTGATAGAAAAAATAAGCCACTCTACAGCCTAAAGCAACATGACATTTTCTACTAGATATCAATATTTTCCCATCTGACATTTAGTAGATCCTAGGCAGCCAAAAAAAATACCAGCTGCTTCTAAGGTTATGATTCACCATTATTGCTCTTATCCTTATGTATTGTTAAGATCTGCCAAAGAGATATTTAGTTCCCATGAGTACTCCTTTTTCTCATATTAGTTCAGCATCTTTCTCTGAAATCTTCTTGTTCATGAATACCCAATAAAATAGGCAAAGGAAAAACCTGGGCACGGAACTGGAAGAACTTCTCCAGAACATTCCAAAGACAGAAAGAAAGGCCTGTCTCCACGCACAGTTCTTCCATCATGGCGCACTGCAACTGAGTTGATTTTTATACCTGTGTTGGGTCCTAAATAGCTAGCACTTTTGTATTTCTCTCTGTTATAGAGGGAAGAGATGAGGCTTACAGAAGCTCTTCTAAGGCTGAGGAGAAAATGTGAGTCATTTTTAAATTTACAAAAGTTTTTTTTTTTAATCTTTCTTAATATTTTCCACCTCAAATCCATCCACTGGGTCTTCCAGGGTTTAACAGAGTCCAGGCTAAGAACCCTTAGACCTGTAGTGACAGCCTACATCCTTTTCAGTATGGCCTGCAAAGAAGAGAATGTTCACTATTTCATTACAGAAGTGAAAAATAAGATTAATTTACAATCTCAGAGGCTTCTCTCCAACATTACTTGGAGTTAAGTAATGATTTCTATCCCCTTATCTTTCAAGACATGTCTAAGAAAAGGGGATTTTTCTTGTGTAGAGCCAGGTAAAAATTTATTCGGTCTGATGTTTCATCCAGAGTATTACTCTAGGAAATCGAGTCTCCTTTTGTAAATTTGTTTCCTGAAGCCACACAAGCCTGAGGAAAGACAACCAAAGTATGAAGGCAGAAGTAGGCCTTGTCATAGCAGCAGTCTTTCTGGATTGGTGTGCAATCTGGGTATTTATCTCTAACAGTAATTGGAACCCTTTGATATAAAATTTGACATGTAGTTATTATTTATCAATGATAATGATGGCTAACATTTATCGAACACTTACTATTTGCCTGGCCCCTTTCTGAGTGCTTTGTGTTTTTTCTCACTTAATTCTCACAACAATCCTGAGAGGTGGGCACTGCTATTATTCCCATTTTATAGATGGAGAAATTCGCCTCCACACGCAGAGCTAATAGGTGGCAGAACAAAGGTTCGCCCCTGTGTTGCCTGATTCCAGAGCCCAGAGCCCATCCTCTCAGCCACCTGCCCAGCCTCCACAGGACAGCGACCTTCGTATTCTATCGTGCAGTTATCTTGGACACAGATCTCTGCACCATGCTGTGCTTTATACACGACAGGGTCCTGGCACCTCCTTCTGATTTCTCTGACTACAGAACCGGGGGGAGTCTTACTGAGGAGAACAGCCTCGTTTCTGGTCTGGACCTGTTATCCGTTCTGTCAGGTCCTGCCGAGAGACTCTCAGGCATCCCACACCGTCGCTGTTCCATTCTGCTCTGTCCTCAGATGGTTACGTCCTTTTACTTCTGACTTATTTCCCAGTAAACGTGGTTGCTCGAGCTCTGCTCCGGGGCCGAGGGCCGGCCGGGAGCTTGCTGAGGAGCGCTGACCTCTCCTGCGCGCGGCGCGCGGGAGCTCCATGATGGCCGTGCCGTGGGGAGAGCTCGGTCTTCTCAGCAGCGTGAGCACTTTGTGCTGCGGCCGTGACTCTCTCTACACTCAGTTCTGCCCTTCCTGGGCCTTTGTTCTCCAGTCGGCTTGTGCCTGTGATCTCCAGGCTGTGGTGATCAGAGAGCAGATGGCGCCTTCCCTGCTTTCCCAGGAAGAGGAACTTCCTGCTTGGCGTCTGAGCTGAAGTGGCAACTCTGTATTGAAATCTTTGGGGGTATTTTCATTAACTGCTCCGTGTCACCACACGAGCGGCGGAGGTGGTGGTGCACCCTTCATTCATTCGTGCCGCATTTGTTAAGCACCTATTTATGTTCTAGGCGCTGTGCTGAGCACTGCAGTTGCCACAGCAACTAAGATACAATGGCTCCTGCTTTCATAGTTTTCTGTTTTTTTTTTTTTTAAACAAATCAGACACATGATGAGGCAATTGCAATATAATTTGATAGAGGCTGTGATAAGGCAATAACTCTTTCCAGAGCATAGCGCAGAGGCACCTACTCTGGACCTGACGGAAATGGGCAGATTACCGGGGGAAGCGGCATCTGAGACCTGGAGGGTGACTAGAGGGAGTTCGGCAGGTGAAGGGGTTGGTAGTTGGGCGGAAGGAAGAGAAAGGGTGCCCAAGGAAGAAGGAATAGCATGTTCAAAGGCCTACAGGCGGAGAAACCATGCAGAGCCTGGCAAGCACAGTGAGCTCAGGAGAGCTAAAGCAGAGTTTGAAATAGGCTGTGGCAAGACATACTGTTGGAGAGGTGAGCAGGGTTGGGGACCTGAAGGGTGGCTGTCACTGAATCCTTCTATGTATCATGTAGGAACCACTTGCTTCCGCAGACTGAGCTACTGTAGCTTGGGTGTTTAGTGGCAGGGCGTAGGACTGAGGAGTCACATTTGTTGAGTCTTGCTGTGTCCTGGGGCTGATGGACAATCTTGGAGACCTTTGGTTCTGGCCCCTCGTTCATGCTGTCCAGGGGCCCCAAACCAGCCAAGTGCCTCTCTCCCCCAAGTGGAATCCCTTGTGGCTCAAAAGACATGTCAGAGTCTTCCTCTGATTGCTGCCAGCAGTGCTCTCTACTTTAAAAACTGGTGATTTTACGCAAAGTCCCTCTTGCCATTTCCTGTGCCCACAGCCGGGCCTGATGTGGCCACGGTTGTTGGGGTGGCCCTCACTGCTCCACTAGGTACTAGGAACTGAGCCGGGACTTTCACACTCACCAGCAACTCCTACAAGTAGGGGTGGTTATCTCCCTTTGTACAGCCGGGGAAACTGGGGGCTCAGAGCCAACACATTATTTGTTGCAAGCCACAAAACTATAAATGGCAAAACAAAATTTGGACCTGGTCTGATTCCAAGTCCCTGTAACCACAAGTGGTGACTCTTTCCCTGTCCATATTATCGTTCTTATTAAGATCCTTTAAGTCTGCTCTTTGAGATTTCTTACTGATCCTGTTCTTGAAGATGAGTCCCTCCAAAATGGGGTCAGAGGCTTTTGAGGGACCTCTCCAAGGGTCGTCCCTTAAATCAGCAGCATGTCCTAGCAGGCTCTATCCTGAGCTTTAAGACCGCCTCCCATCCCTCTCACTTTGATTAAGGACATAACAATGATTTCTGATGTCAGTTAGTACTTTACAACTCCTCCCAGAGGATCTGGTGGTGCTTTATGTAAACAGAATTTGAGGCAGCCCTCAGCATATTGCCTATGTGCCATTAGCAGGTGAAGTTCCTTCTTTGTGACCCTCCCCAGACTCTCGCCGCGTTTGTTTCTGATTTACTTTCATTTTTGTCAGTTTCTTTCATTACCATGTTAATGTTCAATTTTGATGCTAAATAAAATAGGTTTCTCTGCCCCTCTGCTCCCTCCTGCCTCTTCTTTCAAACACCAGTAAAGCCCAGGGACAAATCTGAATCCTAGCAGTGGAGATAGATGTATTCACTAGTGAGAGCTCAGGCTCCAGATAAGGCTACTAATGAATCAATCACCAGGCTTTTATTAAGTGTCTCTTCGCTAAAAGCATAGCTGTCCCTGCAGCCAGATGGCCCTGGCTCTGTGCTCCTGAAGGTAATCTGGACCCTGTCACTAATTACTCTTCTTCCCAGCAGCAAGTAGAAAAAGCAATTTTCAAATTGTTTTTATTGATCACAGGGCATTTTCTCCAGACTATGACTCAGTATAAAAAAGAGGATATAATTATTTTCAGTTAACATAGTCAAAAAATTTTTATAGAAGAATGGTTGTCTACATAGTGGTTCAGAGGACAAAATCTGGAGTCAACAGATCGGAGTAGGAATCCTTGGCTCTATCCTTCACTAGCGATGTGAAGTAGAACAAGTCACTTAAACTCTTTGAACGTCAGTTTCTCCCTCTGTAAAATGGGGAGAATATGAGTTTATAGAGCTGTTACAAGGACTAAGTTAGCAGGAATTAAATAAAACAGAGTACATGGTTCGGTCCAGGAGATACTGTTATTGTTATCATTAGTTATTATTATCAAGAAAGCCATCTACTGTCTGTCTTCAGGCTAGTTGGATATGTTTTCATCTGTTTCTCGCAATTCTCTTTTCTCCATGAAAGTTCCCATTTTTCTTCAAAGGTCGGATATAGTCTTGCTTTCATGAACACTCTTAAGTCTCACCTTTTATAATTACGTGATTAAATCAAGGCTTGAGGAGCTTGGAGTTGACTTTTTGCCTTCATTTAGGTTTCTTCAGTAAGAGGACTGTGTTTTCATTGCAGAATGAGGACGTGGAGTTCGTCCGAACTGGCTATGGGAAGGATATGGTAAAAGTTCTCCATATTCAGCGCAACGGAAAATACCACAGCATTAAAGAGGTGGCAACTTCAGTGCAACTGACTCTGAGATCCAAAAAAGATTACGTGCATGGAGATAATTCAGACATCATCCCCACAGACACCATCAAGAACACAGTTCATGTCTTGGCAAAGTTTAAAGGGGTAGGTGTCATTATTCTTAGATGTTGCCTATCTTGATGCAGAATTCACTAGACTATAACTTCAGGGGATCACTTGCTTACTGCAAGTTCCCTTTATTTTTTAACCCTGTTTTTACATTAAAGCCACTAATTTTTTTAAATTTCTATTCTAAACTTCTCAGCCTTACAGAAACGCTTTTTTCCCCTTCTTCTTCTTGATCTCACTTCTTCTCTTTTTTGGTTCTCAACTTACTACATCTTTTAGGAAGAGAATCCTATCTGACAAATTTACGTGTTCTCTCTTAATTAGAATCATTGGCCAATCAAGGCCCTGGGAGGATTTCGGAATCAAATTTTACACATTTTTGTCATACATTTCTTTGACTCCTGTTGCTTGTTTTTTTTCTTTTAGAATGGTGTACATTTATAGAAGAAAGTACCATTTCTCTTCCTGGTGTTACTAGAGAAGAAAATCTTGAGTATAAGATATATTTTGAAATTTATTTGCCCAACTTTTAATGCCTTCCCAATTTTCCCAACTCCATGACCACTTAGTATCTGTATATCATGGCAGGGGGCCTCTTCAAAAGGGTCTTGGAGCTGATAGAATGTGCTATTTTAACACTTCACCTTCACTTTCTTTAAGCGTGAGTGAAGCTGTGTTGGACCACCAGTAGATTTCTGGGCAACTCGAGATAATTTTTCTATTTGCTAAGAAGTCTAAAAAGACAAGAAATGTAGACTGGAAAGCCTCTTTTCTCATGCTTTTGCATGAAATCCACACTCAAAATGTATGAAATGAACAGACTAATTGAAATATAATTTCTGCAAGGCCTTCCTCCCTGCTGAACCTTTCTCTTGCCAGTCAGAGTGGCCCTAGCAAGCATAAACATGGCTATGGACAAAGGCATTGCTCTCTTGAAAACATAAATTGAAAATAGGCTTTTGTCATGAGCTATAGAAGAGGGCCAGGTAACGCAGACCCTTCTATTTCCTGTATTGTGTGAGTGATGCAGAAAAGTGAAGGAACGGACCTGGGTATTAAAAACCATTAGAATTTATTCATTAGAGATAGAATGATCATGTAATTTCTTATCCAAACCAAGGCACTTTTTTCTTTTGATTTTTTTTTAAATTGAGGTATAATTGGCATACAATTTTATATTAGTTTCAAGTGTACCACATAATGATTTGATATATGTATATATGGTGAAATAAATTTTTATTTCTTGAGATGATAACTTTCAAGATTTATTCTCTTAGCTACTTTCAAATAGGCAATGCAGTATTATTAACTGTATTTGCTATGCTATGCATTATATCCCCACGACTTATTTATTTTATAACTGGAAGGTTGTACCTTTTGACTCTCTTCACCCATTTTGCTCACCCCCTCTCCTCTGGCAAACGTTAATCTGCTATCTATATCTATGAGCTTGATTTTTTTGTTTGTTTTTGTTTTGTTTAGATTCCACATATAAGTGAGAACATATGGTATTTGTTTTTTCCTGACTTATTTCACTTAGCATAATGCCATCAAGGTTCATCTATTCTATGTTATCACAAATCTAAAGATTTCATTTTTAATAACTGAATAATATTTCATTATGTATATATAAGATATATATACATCATATATACCATATAAATATGGTGTAAATAATATATATAAGCTATATATTAGCTATGTATAGTATACATACACACACACACACACCTACCACATTTTCTTTATCCATTTATCCATCGATGGGCACTTAAATTGTTTCCATATTTTGGCAATTGTAAATAATGTTGTAATGAACACACATCTTTTTGAGTTAGTATTTTTGTTTTCTAAACTAGGACACTTCTGAGAGTGAAATAAGATGCTAAATAATTATTCTGGGATAAAAGGCATAACACAGAACTATCTCGGGGAAACTGTACAAATAGTCCACCTTAAGCAAAGCCATAGATTGTCTGTAGACTGTGCTAAGACCATAACACATTGTCTAGAGATTATTATGAAGAATTTGTGTGAAAGTAGGGAGCTACTTTATGGGCTGGAGAGCTAGGGATGGTCCATAGAAGACCTGTTTGCAAAAAAGCGAGGAAGCAGAAGTGGCCCTACGTTAGCATTTTTCCTTGGGAAGCTGGAAGGCCCACTGGCTGATGTCATAAAGACACCAGAACGTTTTGGAGTATACCACGGTACTGTAGTTGGCATGGGTGATGACTGAGCTCACCGTAAGAAGAATCTAAATGTTAAGTTTCATTTTACTCATCCATTGATTGAAACATTTCTTCCTGCAAAACAGGTTTCTTTTAAAAACAGGGTAGTCTCACCTGGCAATGGTGATCTATTAACTGCACTTAGGAGACCTTGTGAAAAATTGGGATAAGGGCCAATTCACCTTGCCACATTCTTTCAAAATCTGTATTTCTCTGATTCTTAAAAACATTTGAAGAAGAAAGAGAACTCCGTGGATATTTAAAAATTATTTTTAAATGGGGCAGGTGTTCCTGATCACTAGTATTTTGTTTCCTTTTACAGATCAAAAGCATAGAAACTTTTGCAATGAACATCTGTGATCATTTCCTTTCTTCTTTTAACCATGTCACCCGAGCTCAAGTCTATGTGGAAGAAGTCCCTTGGAAGCGTTTTGAAAAGGTTACCTCAGTTATTTGTGCTCTCAGCTTAATTAAAGAAATTGGCTTTATGACATGTGCTGAAATTTTACTGGAAACAATTTTTTTTTCTAATTTTCAGAATGGAGTTAAGCATGTCCATGCATTTATTCACACTCCCACTGGAACGCACTTCTGTGAGGTTGAACAGATGAGGGGTGGTGAGAAAATATTTTTCATGTTTTGATTCTGCAATAGCAATTTCAATATTTTTTTCTTCTAAACAATTCTGTTTATTAGCATAGAGGAAAACTGTAGAGAATTTTGAAGGCATTTAAATCTGAGACAGGAGTTAGCACTGTGACTCTGGAATACATTTAAAAACTATCTACTTCTTATCTTGATGTAAAAATGAAATAACACATTTTGCAATAAATCTAGGGGCTGAATAAGGTAGATCGTATTTATCATCTGATTCTGAGGTGAGGGAAAAAGAAAAAGGTTCNGACCACCAGTAGATTTCTGGGCAACTCGAGATAATTTTTCTATTTGCTAAGAAGTCTAAAAAGACAAGAAATGTAGACTGGAAAGCCTCTTTTCTCATGCTTTTGCATGAAATCCACACTCAAAATGTATGAAATGAACAGACTAATTGAAATATAATTTCTGCAAGGCCTTCCTCCCTGCTGAACCTTTCTCTTGCCAGTCAGAGTGGCCCTAGCAAGCATAAACATGGCTATGGACAAAGGCATTGCTCTCTTGAAAACATAAATTGAAAATAGGCTTTTGTCATGAGCTATAGAAGAGGGCCAGGTAACGCAGACCCTTCTATTTCCTGTATTGTGTGAGTGATGCAGAAAAGTGAAGGAACGGACCTGGGTATTAAAAACCATTAGAATTTATTCATTAGAGATAGAATGATCATGTAATTTCTTATCCAAACCAAGGCACTTTTTTCTTTTGATTTTTTTTTAAATTGAGGTATAATTGGCATACAATTTTATATTAGTTTCAAGTGTACCACATAATGATTTGATATATGTATATATGGTGAAATAAATTTTTATTTCTTGAGATGATAACTTTCAAGATTTATTCTCTTAGCTACTTTCAAATAGGCAATGCAGTATTATTAACTGTATTTGCTATGCTATGCATTATACCTGCACGGCTTATTTATTTTATAACTGGAAGGTTGTACCTTTTGACTCTCTTCACCCATTTTGCTCACCCCCTCTCCTCTGGCAAACGTTAATCTGCTATCTATATCTATGAGCTTGATTTTTTTGTTTGTTTTTGTTTTGTTTAGATTCCACATATAAGTGAGAACATATGGTATTTGTTTTTTCCTGACTTATTTCACTTAGCATAATGCCATCAAGGTTCATCTATGATCTATATTATCACAAATCTAAAGATTTCATTTTTAATAACTGAATAATATTCCATTATGTATATATAAGATATATATACATCATATATATCATATAAATATGGTGTAAATAATATATATAAGCTATATATTAGCTATATATTAGCTATGTATAGTATACATACACACACACACACCCACCACATTTTCTTTATCCATTTATCCATCGATGGGCACTTAAATTGTTTCTATATTTTGGCAATTGTAAATAATGTTGTAATGAACACACATCTTTTTGAGTTAGTATTTTTGTTTTCTAAACTAGGACACTTCTGAGAGTGAAATAAGATGCTAAATAATTATTCTGGGATAAAAGGCATAACACAGAACTATCTCGGGGAAACTGTACAAATAGTCCACCTTAAGCAAAGCCATAGATTGTCTGTAGACTGTGCTAAGACCATAACACATTGTCTAGAGATTATTATGAAGAATTTGTGTGAAAGTAGGGAGCTACTTTATGGGCTGGAGAGCTAGGGATGGTCCATAGAAGACCTGTTTGCAAAAAAGCGAGGAAGCAGAAGTGGCCCTACGTTAGCATTTTTCCTTGGGAAGCTGGAAGGCCCACTGGCTGATGTCATAAAGACACCAGAACGTTTTGGAGTATACCACGGTACTGTAGTTGGCATGGGTGATGACTGAGCTCACCGTAAGAAGAATCTAAATGTTAAGTTTCATTTTACTCATCCATTGATTGAAACATTTCTTCCTGCAAAACAGGTTTCTTTTAAAAACAGGGTAGTCTCACCTGGCAATGGTGATCTATTAACTGCACTTAGGAGACCTTGTGAAAAATTGGGATAAGGGCCAATTCACCTTGCCACATTCTTTCAAAATCTGTATTTCTCTGATTCTTAAAAACATTTGAAGAAGAAAGAGAACTCCGTGGATATTTAAAAATTATTTTTAAATGGGGCAGGTGTTCCTGATCACTAGTATTTTGTTTCCTTTTACAGATCAAAAGCATAGAAACTTTTGCAATGAACATCTGTGATCATTTCCTTTCTTCTTTTAACCATGTCACCCGAGCTCAAGTCTATGTGGAAGAAGTCCCTTGGAAGCGTTTTGAAAAGGTTACCTCAGTTATTTGTGCTCTCAGCTTAATTAAAGAAATTGGCTTTATGACATGTGCTGAAATTTTACTGGAAACAATTTTTTTTTCTAATTTTCAGAATGGAGTTAAGCATGTCCATGCATTTATTCACACTCCCACTGGAACGCACTTCTGTGAGGTTGAACAGATGAGGGGTGGTGAGAAAATATTTTTCATGTTTTGATTCTGCAATAGCAATTTCAATATTTTTTTCTTCTAAACAATTCTGTTTATTAGCATCGAGGAAAACTGTAGAGAATGAAGGCATTTAAATCTGAGACAGGAGTTAGCACTGTGACTCTGGAATACATTTAAAAACTATCTACTTCTTATCTTGATGTAAAAATGAAATAACACATTTTGCAATAAATCTAGGGGCTGAATAAGGTAGATCATATTTATCATCTGATTCTGAGGTGAGGGAAAAAGAAAAAGGTTCAGGCTGACAAAACCCTAAATCTCTGAATTTTCTGACCAGTACTTTTTGTACCATACCATGCTATAATTATAATAACCTTTATAGGAAATAGTAAATAACAATCGAGTTTCTCTGACATTTTATTTTCATAATAATAAAACCACTGATATTATTATAATTACTATAGAATGAACCTCATTTAAATAGCAATGGCAATTATATAATTCTTTCTATTTACTAAGAAATTTAAAAATTAACTGTGGAACATAATTACAATATAGACCTTATTAGTACTGATGATTGAACTTACCAAATATCAAAATTCCCAAAGCTTGTCTCCCACTGCTTGGTTGAGATGGTCAGAGCAGAGCTCATGAATTGGCTGTGAGTTAGAGTAGAGGACCTCAAAGAGCCATGGAGCCCAACATGGTAGATAGGTTTCTATCCTAATAAAAAATAAACTTCCACGATAATCAGAAATTGAAAGTGTGGACTGTGAACTTTTTCCCTTTGCAATTAATCTTCCCTTTCTTCTCCTTTCTCTTTTCTCTCCTCTCCTGTCCTCTCCTCACCTTCCCTACCTTTCCTTTTCTGTATCTCCTTCTCTTTCTTCTCTAGCTCTCTTCAGTAAGAATTGGAGGTAGGATCTCATCCATGTCAGAAATATTATAAAGTTAATAAAATATAAGTCCCTTTTGAGTTCTATTGGATAATACCTTCCCTTAGAAAGTTCTAGTGTATTAGCTGTTGTTTAATAATTTTTGCTATCTGTATTAAATCCCAGGCACAGCCAGGGCCTTCTCAGTGTTTAATTAACAGTTATGTAATTATTGTCCTATAAAGGAGACTGAACAACTAGTTGTTAAATTAAGTTGAAAAGATAATGATTTTTTAATCCCCCAAATGCATAGCCATGTGATATATTGACTTGCTGACTGAGCTATTAGTTGAAATGTAACCTTCCTTCCTTCTTTCCTTCCTTCCTTCCTTCCTTCCTTCCTTCCTTCCTTCCTTCCTTCCTTCCATTTGTGACTTTGGGAGAGAAAGAAAAAGAAACTGACTCCCCGAGCCAGTGTTTTCCTACCCAAACAACACTGCCTAGCCTCATAAAATTATAAACTCTAAACTGGAATTGTAGAGCAGAAATATAATGCAAGCCACACATGTAATTTTAAAATTTTCTAGTTGTCACATTAGGAAAGCAAAAATAAATTAATTTTAATAATATATTTTATCTAATCCAATATATCCACAATGCCCCTTAAATATAATTACTAATGAAATATTGCACATTTTTTATAAAGTGTTAAGTCTTTGAAATCCTGTATGTATTTTATATTTACAGGACATCTCACTTCACATTTCCCATATTCCGAGTGCTTAAGAGTCACATGGAGCTAGCAGCTACCATATTGATCAGTATAGCTCTAACCCAAATCATAAGTGATTTTGCAATATTTAGCATATTCCTCTTTTCATTTTCAAGTATATAGAGTAATCGTAGGGGCTAGAATTAGATTTGGGGAGAGCTAAGTAAAAAATAAGAACATGAGCGAAATATGCTTGTCATTCATTGAAATACTATTCAACAATTGGATTTTGAGGACTTTTTATGTATCCTAGGGTTGTAAATTCAGAGGTGAATAAAACATTCCTTGGCCCTAGTCAGTTTACAGTAGATGAATAGTAGGGGATAGATTTATAAAAAGATGTATTACAATTTCAGGGGCTAAAAACCACAATAAATGAATCGAAGTTATGCAAGGGAAGCAAAGAGGTGCAAAACCCTAGCTCTTCCTAGGGTCATTTGGAGGAGGAAATATTCCAATTGACTTTTGAAAAATGATTCAGGAAGTGCTGGGCATAGAAGGGGAAAGAAAATTACAGGTGGAAGAAACAGAATGTGCATGGGTAGGACCTATGAAGGAGTGGAAGAAGGAAGCTAAAATATTTTGGACATCTGTCTTACGCGGACCACCATCCTGGGCAAGTAATTTAATTTTAAAGGGCAAAGATTTTGAGGAGTAGTAGCAAGTTTAAAGGGTCAGTTCTTAGAATGCAAGGAGCTGAGATGAAAACGAAGAGATTGGTTTGGGCTGGATTTAGAAGGGCCTCGTGTGCCATGCTAGCAAGATTGGTCTAACTTGGAGGCAGTTTTGCATGGTGGTAAATCAGTAAGTGTTGGAATCAGACTACACTGTATTTGAATTTGAGCTCCACTTTTAATAATTTTGCGACTGTGAGAAAGTTACTTACTCTACCTCAGTCGTTTTCATTTGTGAGATGATGATTACAGCGTTCACCCGAATGGCCCCGGGAATTAAAGGAGATAAACATTAATATAAGGCATTTTAGCACAGTACCTGGCACATAGGAAGCATTCCTTAAATGAAAACTGCTGTTATTATTTAGGATGGCAATAGAGACCCAAGAAAGGTCTTTGTGTGTGTATGTGTGTGTGTGTGTGTACCATTCAGTAGTTCTGACCAAGTTACTGTGCACTAGCTGGAGAGACAGGCGGAATTTGGGACCTTGTTGTAGAGATGGAGAAATGAGGGAGTTGGATCTCAGGCAGTGAAAAGTAGAGACAGAGGAGGCATTATGTGAGGCATTTCTGAAGGGTACTGAATGGGTGTGAGGGATTGGGTAGGGGCGAAGGGTACAGAGATGGAAGGGTTAAAGGTGCCCTAAAGTCCGAGGCCTGAGGGAACTGACTGAGGAGAACACCTATGATTAAAAATTGCTCAAGGGGAAGCTGGTGATGTGGGGAGTAAGGGATAGAGATAGATTTGGAGACCATCAACAGACTGATGGTGGGTGAAGCTGTGGGCAAGAAGGAGCCATTTCAGGAAAACATTGAACTGGGAGGAGGAAAGTGAGAGGACTGGGGGAAATTCCCCAGTTTATGGGTTGGGCAGTCTGAAAGTCAGACAGGGGAAAGGTCAGAGAGAGAGAAGGAAGATTGGAGAGAGTGGTATCATGGAAGCAAAAGAAAAATACATTTCAAGAAATCAGTGACAGTATTAAGATAACAGGAATCATAACACAC
Source organism: Ailuropoda melanoleuca (assembly GCF_002007445.2). Lineage (NCBI taxonomy): Eukaryota > Metazoa > Chordata > Mammalia > Carnivora > Ursidae > Ailuropoda > Ailuropoda melanoleuca. Next base: position 55,327,586 of record NC_048219.1, on the reverse strand, counting down.
AGGTGCATATGTCACTAGTGGCTCCATACAAGAAGCTCACTGCTTTTTACAAAAGTCCAGTTCAGTGTGTGTGTGTGTGTGTGTGTGTGTGCATGCGTGCGTGCGAGTGCAGGCACATGTGTGCCTGCGTGTGTTGGGGGATGCTCTGCTCCAGGAAGTTGTTCAGGAACCCAGGTTGATGCAACCTTACATTTTTTTTATCCTTACTTTTTGGGGTCACCTTGAGAGTAGATCCGCTTGCCAGACAACCAGGAGAAGAAAATAGCTTGGAGGAGCAAAAGGAGGAGGCAAAACTCCTCAAGCATAACACCAGGCCTGAGACTAGCACACAGCACTTCTACTGGAGAGAACCCAATCACACAGCCACACCCAACTGCAATGGAGGCTGGGAGATGTAGTAGTCTAGCCGGGTATCCAGGAGGAAGAGGAAATGGATTTAGTAAACAGCAAGCAGTATTTGCCACAGGAAGATTCAGAAGTTCAGAAGGATTGCAAGAAGACTGAAGAATAAGTGTGCAGTTTGGCAAATGGGTCACTGATGACTTCCACAAGAATATTTTAGCAGGGCCTGGAGGTGTAAGTGGAGTGGCCAAGGATAGGGTTCTGGGGATCACAGGAAGAAAACAGTCTGCTCTTCACACCCTTGTTCTTTCCAGGAATTACCAGGAGCTATCATCAGCCTGAATTCTAGTCACCTGGTTGCTGCAGAATGGAAACACTGGTCACCATCATAAAGCCAAGGCTTTTTCTTTCTCAGAAAGCCACAAATCTTCAGGGGACAGCAGTCGCTGTGGTGGTGTTCCCAGAACCTCAGTTTGACTCATCTAGAGTCCAGTGTCCCTCTGAATATCATGCAGGGCTGGCAGGGTCAGGATAGGGGAAGAGGGATCCGTTGCCTTAAGTGCATGCAGTATGTATGTGGACACGCATATGAGTATGTGTATTTTCCAGTGTTGTGTACATAAAAATGATATTTGTACTCTGTCCTTCTTTGGAGAGTAAGGATCTATGATCTTAGGGTGGCAGAGTTTAATTCTTAATCTGCTTGTTATCCAAGAGCTAAAACTGCAGATACTGTGAGGTAGGTCAATGAGCAAACATTGTCATAAGAAATGTCCTTGCATAGACTTCCCTGAAGAAAATAATCCTTATCTACCCCACACCCACACCCCAATTCACATGGCAAAGACTGTTGTTACAAACTTGTAAGTACGGCTTTTGGTGAGGGGCTAGCTAGTTGGAGTGAATCTGCCCCCTCAAACACATGCACTTAATCACACATTCAGCCCTGCCGCTCCCCAAAGGGACTCTTCCCAGCAGTATATGTAACTAATGGTCTAGATTATTTCTTACCAATCGAACACACGTTTATAGAAAGCCTACTGAATCTTGAGCACCATTTTAGGCCCTGGGAATTGCTGTAAATCTCCCATTACACTATTTTCCTAGTGGACCTTTGAAAGCTACGTCATTAAGTGTACTTTCACCTGTTTCAAAGTCTGTTAGTTCCAAGAGAGAATCTGAAAGAGAGAGAGAAATTTGTTCACCCAAAGGAATGACAACTGTTATGTTTGTGACTTGCCAAACTCTGAGAGAAGAGCTCGGCTCTGCACGTGTGTTCTGACTTGCTGGCTTAGGCGTTCTAAGGAACCTGGATCTTCCAAACTCTTTCTCTCATGTGTCTCCCTGAACTACAAATGTAGCCAAGTCTTGAAGTTGCTGAGATGGTTGAGTCACTAATTTGGACTAAATTGGCCCCCAAACCTCTGCAGTATTTTAATTGTAACTCCCAATTCTTTAACAATCAAATTCCTCCCAATCTGACACTAGGTATAAAAATTCAGCTAAAGCATGGTTAAGTAGAGGAATGGTAGATGGAGAAGACATGTCAACTAAGAGAGAATTGTCTTCTGGTAGTAAAAAAAAATTAAAAAAAAATCTATTGACATGGAGACCAGTGGAGCCTCGGAGGTGATCTTAAGGAAGGGGGATGATGAAACTGAAGTCCCAGAGGCTAGGCAGGCAGAAGAAGTGAGAGGGAGGAAGTAGGAGACCCAGGACAGAGACGGCCCATTTCCAAGAAGGCTGTGTATGTCTTTTTTGATATCAAGACTGAAACACTCTTCAGTTTCTCAAAAAGAAGAGTTTTGGTACACACAAGTCTTTGAAAATCATCTCTATCACAACCTCGTTGTTCAAAAGCCCAGTTAACTTCCTTCCACTTGGCCGACACCACCTTTGCACGGAGGTAACTTGCACTCTCCCTGCATGAGTGAAATGGACTCTCAAAGACAAACGCTATTTAATCTTCACTTTTTCTAGCACTTTACAAGTTTGAGGTTTTTCTACTAGAATGATTTAATTTAGTTTTAAAATATCTCCTTTTAGCTATTTGTGTCCTTTTTGGAGGTGTTAAACATGGAAGCAATTATCCTCTTCATGACAGGATTTTTTTTTCTTGGCTCAATAAAGCTTTGTGCTTTGTGACACCTGATGCGTAGGTAAGGAATTGGGCTTATTTTCTATTAATTTGCAGTGAGTTTCTTTCCCTTCGAGAGCTAAGGGGTAGGATGTATGCTTCTCTGAGAGATAAACCACAATCTGTTAAGTGTGTAGGAGGACACTAAAAGCTAGCAAAGATTATGTTCTAGCAAAGTAAAATGTGAAAAATCCTCTTTTGCATTACACTATAACCATGGCAAAAAAAAAAAAAAGAGGGAAAGAAAAGCTGATTAAGTGGTTTCATGACAAGTAACCTAGAAAAGGACAGTCCTTTTGGTTGAATTAATTCTGTTAGTCTAAATTGGAATTGTTTTTAGCGTGTGTGAGGCATCATATTTTTAGTTGTTGGGTCCATGAATTTGAAAGGCTCAGGTTCGTACCAGTGTTCAGAAAGCTGGGGCACCGCCAACAGAGAAGATAAAATAAGCTCTTTGATTTCATCCAGAGTGTCTAATGTGTGCCAGGGAAGAACAATTTCTCACGTTAAAAGAGAATAGGGTTTTTGTTGTTGTTGTTGTTGTTGTTGTTCACAGAATGATGAGCACGCACCAGAGTAGATGGTTTGTGTTCTGCCAGAACTGTGGCAACGGTTAATTGTCTTTGGGAACATAAGACATTTTATTCTATGTGAAACTGAGGCCAGGACACATTAGAAACTGCAACTTCTTTCTTCATTTTCAGATTCTAGCAAGAAAATAGATCACTTAAAAGTTGCCTAGCAGAACTGACACTCCCCAGAGATCAATAAATCTCATTCCAGGGCTGGAGGTGGATAGACATGGCATGCCAGAGGTCGTTTTCAGAACCCAATGAGCCTTTGTGAAAGTTGGGAAACATTCACAGGTAGTTAAAGTTGGTAAGAAGAAGTCAAGTGTCGCAAAATCATGATAACTTTTAGAAAGCATTTTCTGTGGGGCAGCCATACTACTAATCCTTTACAGATATTACCTCAGACATCTATCAATCATAGGAAATAGGTATGGTGATCATCTTCAATTTCAAGATGAGAAACTCAAGACAGAGAGGGTTTAAGTAATTTTCTGAGGGGGAGGAGAGGCACAGATGGTATTGAGATTTGAATTCAGGAAATCTTGAGTTCCAAGGCTGTGGCCTCAACCACTATGCAACACTGTATCCGGAAATCCTTTAATGATTAAGACCATTGGAGGAGCCAGGTCTTATTGGCTTACATGGATGTTGGTGATAAAGGCCAGCTGTATAGGAAAAGATGAATTAGGTAAAATTTGCCTTTGGTTCTCATTAACTTTTTGTTTATCCCCCCTCAAGGATTCCCACTGCTTGTTCTAACCTTATTCCTTTTTGCAAACCTACATTTCATTTCTATTGGATTTTTTTTCTAGAAGGGACAACTGTTGGAAATAGGTTATATTAGTTTACAAAGGCTTAAGAAGTCACTTCTTTATGGGGTCTTTGTATTTCTATAGGAAAATTTTAAGGAATAAAAAGTTTTCCAGACACATAGGGGCCATTTCTAAAAATGGTGCTTCAGTTTCTGTTTCAGATCAATGGAGATGGTATTTTTCAGGCTGGGGACTCTCTCTGAGGCTCTCAAAGAACACTGTGGAAGGGGAGGTGGCAGTCTTCATGTCTCCTGGAAAGGCCTCTTATTATAAAGAAATGGGAGGAGAGAGTTAAAGGAAGGGGAAAACATCGTGGGGGATTGGGAGGGATCCAAAAAGGAGGAAATAATGAAGTGCTGAGTTCGAATTCCACCCCTGCCAGTTTCTAGCCATGTGACTATGGGTAAATGACTGAAAGTCTCCTGTATAAAAAAGCTTAATAGAATTGTGAGGATAAGTAAGATAAAGACTGAAAAAGGCAGCAACTAAATGCATGCTGATAGTTTGGATGTTCTCAGCTAATGGCGATGTCCTCCCCCTCCCTCGCCATGCTGTCTATTATAGTTGGGTGGGTGTGATCAGGAAGGGAAATGGTAAAGATTGTTGGAGAAGAACTGTCTAGAAGAAAAAGAGGCTAAGCTGTGAAATACTTATTTTTTGATGTGCATCAATCTTGTTGCACGCACTCACTCATTCATTCAGTAGATACTTATTGATTGCTTCTGCAATCCTCTTGGATTTTAAACTTAGACTCATTTGGATCAGCTCTACACAGCATTTAGAAGTGCTGATGTTGCAGAACCATGTCTTCATACATCTAAAATCTGTTACATCAAGCCAACTTAAAGCATGAGGACATCGTTAGTGCCTTTCTCTTGATCCTTCTTCAGATGTAGTTTCCAAGGAGAACTTCAGAGTGTTAAACAAATATCATTTCAGTTTTACCTCATTATCCTGGAATACTCTGACCAGAAGACCTTATTTAATCAGCTGATCTACCACTAGCCACTGGCCATCATTATCTTTGGTAAATATACACATGTGGCTGGGAAAATATCAAAATATAGTCATTATTTACCTACTTCTAAACTCCACAGCTCCTGAGTTAACCACAGCAACTTAAACCATATAGAAGATGTAAGCTATTGCGTTATTAAGAGCTGCCCTGGATTTTAATTGAGGATCAAGCTATATTCTTGTCCTTCAGCTAAAACCATGTACAACATAGTGATGCTTGATGCCTCTGGCCCTTGAGTTATACACCAAACAAGCCAAGAAAGATAGATATTAATCAGGCCTAATATCAGGACTGAAAAGAGATGACCTTAGTCATCCTGTCATGGCACTGTGCTACTCGGGGTTTGTATCCAAGTGCACCCTGAACATCCAGCCTCACTAGCCTGCACAAATTAGGTTATGGTGATGTTAATTCCTGAATTTTCCTGGCCTTGTAGGTCTCTCATTACAAAACTGCTGGATCTCTCCAGTCAAACTCTCCCACCTCCTGAGAGTCTGGAAGTCTGTTTCCCACATGTTTAGAGAGAAGTTTGCACCCATAGGGTACCACTACTGCTTCCCTGGCTCTGCTCAGCATTGGCTGTGCTAGTTGTCCCTGCTCTTTGGGAAAAATGATGTTCTTTACAGAACATTGTACTCTGGGGTTTCCCAGTGTGTCACCTGGTGCCATGTTCTATTCAAGCTTCACCAAACTGCGAGAGCTATAGTGTGTTCCACATAGAAAAAGAGAGAATCTTCTCCTCACTAACTCTGTGCCCCACCTGTCCCAGACCAGGTGCTCAAACTGCCTGGTACACAAGTAAATTGCTTCTTCAGGTTATACCATCACCCCTCCACTTCCCCCATTCACCTCACACAGTCAGGGACTGCAGGAAAGCCATATCATCCCCTCCGTTTTTGCCAACTCTGCCCTCTCTCCCCCAGGTGCCCATGAACCAACTTTGTCCCTTCTCCTTCAGCCCCAAAGCCATTATATGGGTATTCACTTAGGTAGATCTATGCCCTATGGGTCACTGCCTCATTGTCCCAGTCTCTATTTCGGCTGAGCCATGTCCGTAATGCTGCCCATTCATGAAGTTGTCTGGTTTCAGTGAGTTCATGACCACAAGAGAACGGAGAGTCTGATGATAACTGGAGCCATCATCCAGTGTAGATGAGCAACATGAGGACTAACTCTCCCTCACCCCATAAAGGCAGTCAGAGTAGCAAACAGAAGAGCGGCTCTGGAGGAGCTTACTAATCAGCATGATTATCTGTTGAGTCAAGGAGATCTCAAAAAGTGGAAGGTCTTTGGCCTAGAAGTCACTGTATGTGTAGCTGAGAGGAAGGTATTCATTTCTGCGGGTTTCAACACAACAAGAAGGTTTAGTCTCCAACCTTCAGTTCTCCTAGGGCTGGAGAAAGGCAGGGAGTCATGGAATCCAGACAGAGAGAAAGGCACACCATGCTCATCACTTGGACTTCAGAGGAGACATGGAGACAGAGAACACGGGCAGTGAGGCAGTTCTTTGTTCAAACAGTGCACCATATTTTAATGACCAGGATCCTTAGAGCTAGGTATCAGTAAGAAGACACTATTCTGTTTATGTCCTCATCCCCTCTTACATTTTTACTTAAAACAGGACCTCCAGTCATTCATTCTGGAATCAAAGACCTCAAAGTCTTGAAAACGACCCAGTCTGGATTCGAAGGATTCATCAAGGACCAGTTCACCACCCTCCCTGAGGTGAAGGACCGGTGTTTTGCGACTCGAGTGTACTGCAAATGGCGCTATCACCAGTGCAGAGACATGGATTTTGATGCTACCTGGTATGAGCATGTGCTAGGGCCTAGCACCACCTCTGCCCTGTTCCCAGGGGCCCCAAGGTCATGTGCTCTTCCATCTGAAAGGGAAACTTAAAGGCCATCCAATTTGACCTCCCCACTGTTCAGAGTCCCTTCTGTTGGACAACAGAAAGACAATGCTCTTGATTTGAATTAGTAAATTTGCACTGAAATACTAGATGCTATTAGCTAAAATGACATTGAATGGACCACCTAATTTCCCTGACCCTCTGTTTTTCAATTGATTACATCAGTAGTTCTCAAACACGATTGTGTATCAGAATCACCTGGAGGGCTTATTAGAATGCAGATTACTGGGCCCACCTCCAGAGGTTCTCATTCTATAGGTCTGGGGGGGCCCAAGAACTTGCATTTCTAGTGAACTCCTAACTGATGCTGATGTTGCTGGCCCAGGAGCCACACTTTAAGAATCACTGTATGAAGCGAGGGTAATGATATTTGTCTCTATTACCTCATAGCAGATGCAGAGAGGGCTATATGAGGATGACCAACTCACCCCAGTTTGCCAATGGCTTTTCTGATTTTGAGACTGAAAAGTCCCGTGTCCCAGGAAACCCCTCGGTCATAGGCAAACTGGGACAGTTGGTCACTGTAGGCTAAACCCAAAATGAGATGATATTCACAGAAGCAGTTTAGAAATGATATGTGCCTTAACAATGTAAAGGTGTGATTATTATTATACTAGCCTTGACAAGGAGTAATTAGGCCTTTGGACTCTGAGTTTGCTTTTTGACCGGGCATCTTTTTCCTCTGCTGAAGATCTAATTGTTAGAAACATTACTTTCTGATAAGCTGGAATCTGCCCCCCGGTAACTGCCTTCCACTGGCATAGTTTTGCTCTTTTTATTATGTGATGGGTTTGAAAATGCTTACAGAGAACCTCACCTCAATCCTCTTTTTCCTTTTTCATTTTAAGTGTTCCCCATTGGCAGCAGGCTGATGTATTTCTGTTGGAAAGAGCAAAAAATTGAACACGGCAGAATCAGGGTCTTAGTTGGGCCTCCCACTAAGGAGAGGGACTTAGTGTGGATCATTTAACTTTTAAGATTGCTCATGTCTAAGCTGGGATCAAAAATAGTACCTGCCTCAGGTATATTGAGAGAATTCAATGAAGTAATCACATAAAATCCTTAACACAGAGCCTGGCACAGAATAAAACCCCTAAAATCATAATAATGCAAAGAACCGGCCAAACTGAGCAGTAAGAGCACAAGTGTACTTGGAAGTCCTCTTCACGGATTCTTCAAATGTAAGGAAGATTTACTCTGGAATGCCCAGTGGATCCCAGTTCCAGATGATGAAGATAGCCTAGTGACAATATCTTTGTTGAATTGGATATGTGTGTGTGTAGGGAAATTGGAAGTGAGGTGTTTTCAGGGGAAAAGCATTACAGGATATTAATCTCTCCTAAAATCAGTAGTAAAATTGTTCTCTGGGGTAACAGAAGGTCACCACTTCCCTGCTTTATAGTGCATTCCTAAAAGACCACCCTATGAGTCCTCAGGTCTCTTTTCTGTGTTTTAGGGATACTGTTCGGGACATTGTCCTGGAGAAATTTGCTGGACCCTATGACAAAGGCGAGTACTCACCCTCTGTCCAGAAGACCCTCTACGACATCCAGGTGCACTCTTTGAGCCGGGTTCCTGAGGTATGTTTTGTCACTTGCCATCCTGAAGACTGAGAGAACTTGTTGTGTCTCCCGTCAGCTCTGACAGAGAGTTGAGAGTTAAAATAAGACAGTGGAAGACACATGAAAAATGACATCTGTTGTTGTTCAAAAGCTTGTTATATAGCAAGTGAGAAGAGAGCAAAAAATGGAAAAATCTGTCCGACCTGAAAACACAGGCCACTGCTATAGTTCTTTAGGGTTGTTGAAAATTCTGTGGGTCTTTTCAAACTGCCACAACTTAAGCCTCATATCAGGACACTCAAAAGCCCTGAAAGAAGAATATATTAGGCCAAGGGTCTCTGTTTCAGGGTAGCCAGGAATTAAGGATAGACGCAGAGAGGTTCCATCCATCCATCCATCTGATGTTATAGGATGGTTATTATATCTCTGTCAACACATGAAGAATACAAAGATAAATTAGACAGGGTGCCTACCCTCAAAGAGTTCATCATTGAGTAAAAGGAAAAAAAAAAGTAAACTAATGATGCAGTAGAGCACAGAGCATTATGGAAGTACAGGGAAAGGCGTTTAACTCAGGTATGGGACGTAGGGCCAGCCAGGCTTTCTGGAGGGAGAGGTGTTTGGGTTGAGTCAAGGGACAAGTAGGAGTTTTCTGCACTCATACTTAAGGGTGAGGGAGCATGGTAGGTATAGAGACAAGGAGGCATCGTAGAACAGTCATTGGTTGTTAAGGATCTGCCACATGTGACACTCCATGAGTGAAAGTCCACGTGCCTAGGCATGAGGCAGGAACCAGATCAGGAAGATCTTTGTGTGCTTGTTTATAGTCTGTACTCTAACTTGAAAGCTCTTAGGAGCCACGGAGGGGTTTAACCAAGGTGTGGCACTCTACAAAGATCACTCTAAAAGAAAGGTGATAAATTAAAAGGACAACAGATACAGACAAGGAGACCTGTTGGAGGCTGTTGGGAAGCAGAAATCTGGCAAGAAGGGTCTGAACTTAGTTTCATGATGAGATGGAGAGGAAGAGTTGCCATGGCCCAACACTTTCCCAGGCCTTTCTCTGGCTATGTCTCTCTCCACTGGATGAAGAGTCAGTGGGCCAAGGCAACAAACCCTTCAGGGACCCACACGTCCCTTTCTAGATCATTCTCTGGATACCTGCACCCCAGAATTAACTGCCCAAATAACCCCGAGACTACTTTCAGACACTGTGCAAACATCTTCCTCAGACCCATCCTCTGGAGTCAGATTATGACATCAGTGTGTACACCCTTAGGCCGGGGAGTAAGTGAAAGGGGTAGATGTTTGCAGGAGGTCTGGATGAGACTTGGCATGTAAGCAAGAGTGTCCACCCATGTGAGTCCAAGAGAGAAGGTGGGATGGGTCAGGGGCTGGGGTCTGGCTCTTCCCACAGTACCACATCCTGGCATGGCATTGCAAGCAGTCAGAGAATTCTAAATTACAATCTGGCCTTCCAGGTTATTATGAGGGTATATTTGTCCATTTGAAAGGATAGAACATATTTCACTTAAAAGTTTCTTGCTTGATTTATAACTTTTATTCATTTATTTTTTATTCATTACTTTAAACATCTGGTATGTAGGCCTCCAATTATATTCTTACCCCAGGGCCTACAAATGTTTGCAACAGGCCTAGAGAGGGGAAAATGGACTGAGGAAGAATTTAGGAGGTTGACAGGCCAGCACCAGGAGGCCAGTTGGATACCGAAGTTCTCAGAGTTTTCTGACCCACAGAACTCTCACTTTTCTGAGAACAAATTTTGTACTTGGAGGGGAAAAGGGTGGATCCACCATCTAATAATAGGACTGAGGAGACAACCTTGTCAAGCAGTGGAGGACCACCAGAGGGTGTCTCAGGGACAGAGGTGGAACTTGAGTACTGGGCTCTTGGGCAGGTAGGTTGCAGGGGAGGAGTGATAGAGGGAGAGAGAGTCACGGTTGCCCAATGTGATCCACATTACTTTGGATTCCAGATAGAAGACATGGAAATCAGCCTGCCGAACATGCACTACTTTAATATAGACATGTCCAACATGGGACTGATCAACAAGGAAGAGGTAAGAGAACTTTATTAAGAGTTAAACTACATCCACCCCCTGCCCCCACACTCTTGTCTTTATAAATTTGGGATGATAATATCACCAAGCAAAACTCTTCACAGCTGTTACTTTTGGAGTATTTATAGTTGCTACTGATTAGAGTCCTCTTAGACTCTGGGCCTTTCGGTACCTGAGGCTGGAGTACCCTAGAAGTGGATGAGTGATTGTGGAGGAGGGTTGGAGGCTGCAGGGAGTGAAAAACAAGGAAAGCACAGAGTGTGCCAGGAGAGACAGCTCTGAGATCTGCTTCTCCGAAAAGTGCCACCCAAGGTCACGGCTTCATTATGCTTCCACGATGAGGCAAGGATGAGAAGAAAAAGATTCTATTTTCATTTTCCTTCATCGTCTTTAACTTTGGATTAAGTCGTCAATTTAAATAGCATACAAACAGAAAATGTCAACAGAAAAAATGAAAGAGTGTTTGTGTTTCCAATTGCAATTATAGAAAGCGAGATGAGGAAGTGTACTTTTTGAAAGGAAACCTTGTTTTGGAAAAAACACTTACCTGGACTTGTTTTAAGCCACGACAGAAGGTTAAACCAAGTGGGGATGTCTGACTTAACAGCCTGAAGTAGTGGGGCCTTGGAGATTAGAACTGTCCTTCCCTCTCGAACCACTTGCAGAATGGTAGGATTTATCTATTTGATCCATCCTCTCACAGGCTTCTAGAATTTGAAAAACATCACCTTGGTAGCCGGTTTTAGTGTGTAGGGGGAGGGAGGGAGGGACCATCTATTAATGTGTCTCTGTGGCCATAGAATTCTGGGCCTGCTGACCTAGGAGCCTTCTTATTAGTCACAGTCCTCTGGCCAGTCACCTTGTGTTTGCTCTGCAAATTATGTAACTGGGCTCTGTGGGGCCCTGCACCACCACTGCTGTAGGTGGAGGCTGGGGAACAGCACTGGGAAACGAGGGTCATGCTCAGGTGCCTGGGATAGCTGCTAGAGAACTCTGAGTGGCAGAGGAGAGCAACCTTGATCCCGGGTACCGTTCACTCAGCTGAGCAGAGAGGGAGCATTGTTACTGTGGTGGAAGGAAAGCACGGTGATTACCAGAACACCATTAATTAGAATAGAAAGCCTTTTGACACAATTACCTTCGAAAGAGTAGGAGAGGGACCCGAAAATAATCCTGGCCAAACCCACCAAAGGTAAAACAAAGGGGCCCTAAACAGAAAAGGGTCACGACTGGGACAGTGCTTAGCCCAGGAACCTAGCAGAGAAAGGAGGTCTCCTCGGGGCCCCCAAACACCTCTGGCCTGCACCGATCCCAGCTCAAATACTTGTTGCCGGCCTTGCCGGTTGTGTCTCTATATCCAAGAAGTCAGATTTGCAGCTTTCTCAGCTCCCACCTGAAGAATGGGTTGGGACCCCGAGGCAGGAAGGCCCAGTTCCTTCGGACCAGGGCTCTGCATGAAGACACCGAGAGGCTGAACAAGTTGCCCCGGTTCTGTGTCTGCACTTTGGGGACGGCCGGAGCTGCTCTCAGGCCCTCACCCGGCAGGCACGTACACAGCGAAGGCAACACACAAAAAGCGGGGAGTTAGGACACACTGACAACGGCAGAGATGTGACAAACGACAGGGTGGGAAGACAGAACCACTCTAAACTCACAGCTGTCTGGAGCCATTTAGTATTGGGCTAACAGCGCTGGGACCTCAGGCGTTCCTGAGGGCATGGCGGTATTGCAGCATTGGACCATGACTGATGTTCGAAGTGAGTCATCAAGCAAAGGCCAAATTATGTTCACCACATTCTATTGAAAAAGCAGGGATATATAATGCATTTGAGAAACATTTATATCCCAATGATTAATTTTTTTCACAAACTCTTTAATGTTCTGGACAATCAGCTCATCTCTCAACTATTGAGAGGAAAACAAGGCATTACCATACTTGAAATAACTGTATGACTGTAGGGCATATACATTTTGGTGTTTAGCGAGTTGTGTTTCTGTTGTTGACTTACTGTTGATTCACAGAAAAAAGGAGAGGTCTATTATAATGCCTCTGAAGTAGCCATGTGGTTTTTCTACAGGTCTTGCTACCATTAGACAATCCATATGGCAGAATTACCGGGACGGTCAAGAGGAAGCTGGCTTCGAAGCTGTGACATTGTAGCCACCACCACTGCAAGTCTACTCTCAGCTGAGGAATTCCTTCAGCCTCTTGTGATGCTGGAAATCATAGCATGTAGCCATGCAAATGTTCAAGCTAGTGTGTTGATTTATAGTGTTAATTTTCCTCCTGTATGAAAAAGTTCTACTACTAGCTCAGCAAGGTGTTTTGTGGTTAGTAATTATGACATACTTGGTGGATACAGTTTACTTCACAAATGCTGAGCAGTATGAGAATAGTCCTAAATCAATATTTCCTTTTAGTTGTCTTGTGCCTTCCTATCTTAGAGAAGTTTTAGAATCAATTTACTAAGAAAATAATCGTGAATTAAGGCATGTGTCATATCAATTAATTTGTGCACAAATTTAAGAGTAAGTACTTTTTTCAACTTAGTGACGCTAAAACTTTGCTCTGGGCAATGCAGAAAATGTAATGACGAAATCCTATCTTGAAAATTATCACCATTGTGACTTCGATTAGACTGAATATTTGAATATCTAAGAATGCTCTAGTATGTGTATCACTGGGAGTTTATTTCTATTCTAAAAGTACTTTTGTAATCGTAATGTATTGGTTTTATGACTTTTAAAACTCTTAGAGAATATTTAGTAGACACTGAAAAAAATATAACTTGTTTTTCTTTGAATAATGCATCACTTTGGCAAAAAGAACACATTTAATAAATGCTAAATCCATACACCAGTCAGTGAGCATCCATAGAGAAAGAAGATGAGAGACTCTATAAAAATGTCAGTATTGGGGCACCTGGGTGGCTCATTTGGTTGAGTGGCCAACTCTTGGTTTCAGCTCAGGTCATGGTCTTGAGGTCCTGAGATTAAGTCCTGCATCTGGCTCCGTGCTCAGCAGGGAGTCTGCTTCAATATTCTCTCTCTCTCTCTCTCTCTTGCTCTCACTCTCGCTCTGCCCTGCTCCCTGTTTGCTTGTGCTCCAGCCAACTCTCTCTCTCCCAAATAAATAAATACATGTTTCAAAAAATTTCAGTGATGATTTCTAGATGGTGGGATTAGGAGTGATTTTTTTTTTTTTTTTGGCCATGTGCTTTTCTGGATCTTTCAAATATGAAGAGTTATTACTTTTACGGAGAAATAAATATAATTGATGATTTAAAGGTGTGTACAGATTTTACTGGTGATTATCTTTATATCAGTTGACTTATACAACTACTGTATATAGATATATACCGTAAAGCTTCATAAACTCTAATTTTTTTATTTTCTTCTTATTTTTTTAAAGATATTATTTATTAATTTGAGAGAGAGAGAGTGAGCGAGAGAGAAAGCACGAGATGAGAGAGGGTCACAGGGAGAAGCAGGCTCCCCACAAGCTGAATGTGGGACTCGATCCCAGGACTCTGGGACCATGACCTGAGCCACAGACAGTCGCTAAACCAACTGAGCCACCCAGGTGCCCATAATAAACTAATTTTAGAAGCTCATGATGAAAACCTGTCCACATGAACATTCCAGATAACCTTCCTCCATTTAAAAAAATCTCCATTTATTAATTTTTTTAAATCTCCACTTTTTTAGAAATGGTTACATATGAGTACGTAGTATTGTTTGATAGCTCTGCTTCATCCTCTTTCTAGTACTATAGCTTAAGCTAGCATGGCGTAGTGTTTAATTTCACAAATGCACTTCAATCCTGGATCCACCTCTTACTAGCTCTATGACAAGTGTCCTCATCTGTAAAGTAGAGGTGAGAATAGAATCTCAGAGGTTTTTTCAGGATTAAATGGGTTAATGTCTGTAAAGTGCTGTGATCGTATTTATGCCTGACACACAGACATTTCTATATGTGTTTGTTAAATGAGATAGCTTGCCTTCTTTTCATGTGTTATTAGGCCCAAGTAGAAAATCATCATTGGACTTTGTGAGTGAAATGACAGATGGGAGGTCTGGGCGCAGTGAGCCCTAGAAGATGCTGGAGGCTACGCATAGGCTCGTGCCTGCTGGGAAAGAACATAAGATAAGAAGGAAGAAATAATTTGATAAGGAAAGTCTTATGCCGCATTGAATACTCAGGTTACAAAATGTGTGTACAGCATGTCACTTGCACGGCCAAATAGCGGGTACATTTTCTTCCTCTGCTGATCTGATAATCCAGTGCAAAGAGCAATTTAGAGCTTAACATGATTTTTTTCTAAAAACAAACAAACAACAAGAACAAAAGACTTAATTGGGCCCTTCTTACCAATATTGTCTTGGTCATGTAAATTTTAGAAACACTGAGAAGAAATCCAGATTCGAGCAGAATCCTTAGAAATTGGGGCGCATTTTATACACACATGCATTGTGTTTCTCCTGAGCTCCTACAACATTTATGGTAACGGACTGCACACGAGCTGTTGGACGTGATGTGCCCGGTGTGCCGCGTGCGGCACGAAAGCCTGTGGTCTGTGAAATTTTCAAGGACCAGATTCCTATTCGGGAGAGGATGTTTTCTTGTGGTTAAAATCGTAAACTATGTGCTGAAAACCAGGCTTGGGGTTTCACCTGGTTTGGTTGGTGCTGGCAGAGGGGCAGGCCAGCCTGAACTGTACAACATCTGTGAGCTCATTTGTATCAAAACACTTTCTTTCCTTGAAGAAGGCTAGGACGCTTTCCCCCTGTTTCGGGGAAGCCGACTTGCTCTACCGTGCTCTCCCCTGCCTTCTCCCCATCCTTCGCCCAACCCCACCTCAAGTCGTGGGGGCCTAAGGCAGGGGACTCGCTGCCTGGGAGGCAGGTTGCACAGCGCTCAAGGGAGCAGCTGTCATTTGGGGCTTGTGGTTTTGGCAGTCAAAATTCTAAGACTTGGTCAAAATCCTCTAAATTTTCATCTCCTACCTTTTCATAGAAACAGGCTCAGAAAATGTGTTCCGTTCTTTCTTCTTTTTAGAGTCAGACTTAAGTTCATACCACTCATTCTTTTCAG
This sequence comes from Ailuropoda melanoleuca, assembly GCF_002007445.2. Lineage (NCBI taxonomy): Eukaryota > Metazoa > Chordata > Mammalia > Carnivora > Ursidae > Ailuropoda > Ailuropoda melanoleuca. Next base: position 55,312,056 of record NC_048219.1, on the reverse strand, counting down.
TAACCTGCTTTTTCTCCCTTTGTTCTCAATATAATAGAAATCACTCTTTGGAAACAGTGGTTTTCTTGTTTGTTATTGAAACAGAATTTACCTTTTTCAACCACATGCAAGATTTAACTAACTTCTTTCTAACCTCCTAGCCCTCTGTCCAGAAAGAGCATTTTTTTTCCCTTCAGACTTGGGACTGACTGGACTTGGCCTTCTGTAGCCTCGTTTGCACCAACCTTTCTAACTTCTGCTTCCTCGCCGGCATTTCAAGAGGAAACCAAGAGGTTTCTGTCTAAAGACATGGATTTCAAACCTTCTGACTCACTGGGTTCTTCCTGCTTCCAAATATTGGAAACTTATTCTCTTTGTATTTTTCATAGTCTTTGTTCTCATTTCTCTCAGAACTCAGCTGCCTTTTGTTCTTCCATTTGCCCGGACTCTTTCTCAGGAATTCTTGCAGTTTTCGGATTCTACGGATATCCTATTGAGAAAGAATGACTATGGACCTTCCTCCCAGCCAAACGCTCATTCACACCTCTATAAGGGCCTCCACCTCCATCACAGAAGTAGTTTACTCTCAATCCTTCAAGTGTGAGGATTCCATTGGAACTTCACCACCTAAGGAATATATTCAACCAAACCTGGAAGAAAGTCAGACTGATTCCTTTATATGAGAAAGGGAAATAATTGTGTTCAAAAACTAATGATGTACTATACCTTGGCTAATTTAATTTAAATAAAAAATAACAAAATAACAAACTTCAATTAGGTTTTGCAGGCATACCCTGGAGAAACAGCAGGTTCATTTCTACATCACTTTAATAAAACAAATTTTGGCAAAAAAAAAAAAAAAAAAAAAAAGCACAGAAGAGAGAAGGACCTCGGATATATTAGTTTCTTGAGGCTGCTGTAACAAGGTAACACACACTTGATGGTACATAATAACAGAGACGTAATCCTTCCTTGTTCTGGAGACCAGAAGCCCAAAGTCACGGTTTTGGTAGGACTGTGACTGCTTTAAAGATTCAGGTTCTGTCCTTGGCTTACAGCTTCTGGTACTTTCTTTGGTTTTTTGGCTTGTAGCTGCACCACTCCCATCTCCCATGGTCACGTTGCCTCTTCTGCCTGTCTCCTCTGTGGGACTCTTATAAGGACACTTGGCATTGGATTTAGGCGCCACCCAAATAACCCAAGGTGATCTCTTTATCTCAAGATCCTTTATCTACAAAGCCCTTTTCCCCACATAAGTTCACAATTACAGGTGCCCCAAATTAAGGCATGAACATAGGATTTAGAGTAGGAGGGGAACCACTCAACCCACTCCAGCGAGTCAGGGGACAGTGAGCTTCTTGAGAGCAGCTCTTCTAGCGCGTATTGGATCTTCAGCTACACGTAGGCTACTGTTTCCTTCGTACCTGGGGTAGTCACCTCCCCCTTTCAGTTTGATTAGCTGTCATGTCGATGTCTATGAAAGGGCAAAGAGCATGGACTTTGGACCTAGATTGTGCTAGGTTTCAGACTGGGCCTCTCCAGTTTCTAGCTGTGTGACCTTGGGCAAGTAACCCTAATATTAGTTCTGTAATTTTGAAATGAGTCTAATAATAACTACCTTACAGAGTAGCTGAGGATTAACTGAGATAACACATGCATGAGTTAAAATGTTTTGGGGTGCAAGTAACTGAACACCTAAGAGTGTCTTCAACTGGAAGGACATTTGTTTACTTAAGAAGTTTGGAGATAAGCGGTCTCAGGATTGATCTGGCCACTCAGGGATAGCTTCGTGGTCTCAGGCTCATTCCATCCTTTGCTCTGCCATCCTCACAGTGTGTCAGTGTTTCCCCTGGGGTCACAAAATGGGTAATAAATCTCCTGTTACACATGGTGTGCATCACCCAAATCTCCCTTGGGACCAAAGCACTCGGATGCCCCAAGTGTTGGCCTCTGCTGGCTTATCATTGGGTCCCTCTGCAGGAATTGCCCTTGGCTAAAGGAAGCTGCCTCACTCCAGTTTACACCCACCCCCTGGGAACAGCTCACATTCAGTGCTGGTCAGTATAGGAGATACAAAGTCCCGACCCTCTTGCCTCATTTGGGACAACTCTGCAGGGACACTCCAGCCCCAGAGCTCCTAACCGACTGAGGTCTTTGTTGCAACTGCATCACAGTCTAACTTCTTCCTCTGCCCAGTCCTGCCTCCTTTGCTGCTCACGGGCATTATTCCAGAGAGTGATCCTTAATAAACCTGCATGAAAAGCTCGGGGTTTCACTGTACGTCTCTTAGGGAAGCCAACCTGTTGATCTAGGAGTGCTTCTAGGAAGGAGGCTCTAAAATGGGGTTGTGGGAGCCGAACCACCCACTGTCCACCTAGCAGTGAGCTTCTGAAATGTTGTAATTATGCAATTGTTAAAACTATCACCTGAGGTGAATTGGGATGGGATACTGGAGGAAGGGAATACTCTGGCTGTGGCAATATCTTGGATGCTTGGGAGATTTGGGGGTAATAACTAAGGATGATGGAATTTGTTTGGGTATTGCTGGGAACCATTAATACATTAAGAAAGACAATGAAAAGATAAGGGTGATTAATAACCAATATGATGCAAAGCATGAAAGCAAGAGGACCTCCTTGGTAGCATGTAAAGAAAATCTACAGCCAGATGATCGAAAAAAATTAGGATCAAGCCTAGGACTTAATTATAAGAAGAGCAGAGCTCCGAGGAAGATTGAATTTTCAGTTCTGAGAGGTCCATACACCAAGGTCAGGCTCCTGATTGATGCAGCTGAAACCTTGAATCCTCAGATTTCCCTGAATTCTCTGGGCCGGCAGAAGTAGACTACTCTTCCCTGCTAAAAGCTAGCACTGCCACCCTTGCTTGAAGACAGTGCAAAGCCTTCTGCATGTCTACTTGGAGTGTCTTTTCACCTCCCCTTCAGGCTACCAGACCTATAAATAGGGTCAGGTTACATCATATACCAGCCAGAGACATGCTTGGACAGCTAAGGGAGGAAGGGACCTATGGGCCCAAAGCATGGCAAAGATTCAGGGAATAGGCCCCAGAGCTGGAGGATCATACATGGGACTGGAGCCTGACAGTTTTGGACAAAACCCATCAGATTTTTATTTTTTTAAAGATTTTATTTTTTTATTTGAGAGAGACAGAGAGAGAGAGAGAGAGAGAGGGAGAACACTGGCAGGGGGAAGGGCAGAGGGAGAGGGAGACGCAAACTCCCTGCTGAGCGGGGAGCCCAATTCAGGGCTCAATCCCAGGACCCCAGGATCACAACCTGAGCCAAAGGCAGATGCTTAACTGACTGTGTCACCCAGATGCCCCCACACTGCCCCAATCAGATTTTTTTTTAAAAGATTTTATTTATTTATTTGACAGAGATAGAGACAGCCAGTGAGAGAGGGAACACAAGCAGGGGGAGTGGGAGAGGAAGAAGCAGGCTCACAGCAGAGGAGCCTGATGTGGGGCTCGATCCCATAACGCTGGGATCATGCCCTGAGCCGAAGGCAGACGCTCAACTGCTGTGCCACCCAGGCGCCCCCCCAATCAGATTTTTAAAGCAAGAAGGAAGAACAGAAGCACTTTCCATTCACATAGGATGGTCTACTGTATAAATTTATGGTCTTGCTCTAGGCCTACATAATCTCCTACTTTTTGTATGTGAGACCTGGACTATCTGGAAACTCCACAGAACATCACATTGGTTCACTGTACCCATGCTATCATGTTAATGGAAGCGGAAAAGCAAGAAGTGGTGCTTGTACTTTAGAGAATGGTGGAGAAACCTATCAGGAGCCCACTGTGTTACTGAAGTTTCTAGGCTAGGACAGGGGTTGGAAAAATCTATCCTACCATCTGTTTTTGTAAATAAATTTTATTGGAACACAGCCATTTGCTTATGTATTGTTTATGTATTGAGTAGTTGCAATAGAGACTATTTGGCCCACAAAGCCTAAAATATTTAATCTCTGGCCTAACTAGGAAAAGTTCCATGAACTCTGGTCTAGGGTGTTCCGGGATATCTCTTCCAAAGGACACATTACTGCATCTCGAACTTTCTATCACTAAGAAGAAAGGACAGTACCTGGTAGTCTTTCCAAGTTTCATATCTCACGGGATATTCCAATGGGAATACTGGTCTAACCCATTTACTGGGTGACAAAGTCTTTCAGCTTTGTGTGGGGCCCAAAGCAGGTCCAGGCTGGTTGCAAACATTCCTGATGCTTCAGCCAGATGAATTAGCAGAAACTATGCTAATTAGAAGTGTACCTGATTGAGGAAGATGTTGTATGGGGTTTATAGAAAGCCCCAATAAGAAAATTACAATATTGACTCCTAGGGTTCTGGAGCATGCCATCTATAGCAGAGAATAATTCACTATTTGAAAAATACCTCCTGTAGTGTTATTGAGTCTTGGTCAAGACAAATGTCTGATTATGGGACATGGAGGGACTTTGTGATCAGAGCTGTTAATCATGAGCTGGTGTCTACCAAACCCACCAAGTACTAGGGTTTGGTGAGCCCAGCAGCAATCCAGTGTAAGACGGAAATGGTAGATCTGGAATCAGCCATAAGTAGAGCTAGAGGACACAAGAAAGGTATGTGGGTCCCAAACGTCATGTCATCCAGCAGTGTTTCTCCAGCACCTCTCATACTTATGGTCATAAGAGGAGGGTGGCTCTTATGGCAGCATTGAAGGGAAATCCTCTCAATGTATAAAGCTTTAGGAAATGCACCAAAGGGTCATCTAAGAAAGAAAAGCGTGGAAAGAAAAGTGGCGATAGATAAGAATATATATAAAATCATGGGCAAATGGCTTGGTTGGTCAGGCTCCTGGAAAGAAAATATTGGCAGATCGGGAAGAAGGGAGAAATCTGCAAATGGATCTATATGTATTAGTCATGCTTTTTATTCTCTGTATCTTATGATGTTTTGACATCTTGGTGGGCCTTACAGACCCAGTGAGGGAGCGCCCTTCCCAGGGGTAGCTAATTCCTAAAGAAAGGAAAGTTACTCAGGAGCATTTCTCTTTTGTCTGATCTAACCACCTCCTTTATCTAACTCACACACCAAGTCAGTATTTCTTCTGTCCTAAGTCAACCCAGGACCAGAAACCAGACAGCTAGAGAAGAGAAGCCCCTATGCCCCAAAGCCTGACAGAATCATTCAAACCAGCCAATCCCAAGCTCTTCCCTGGTTTGCCTTTCCCATGGAAACCTCAATAAAGGTTCTGTTCCAGGCTTTCGCCTCACCCCTGCTTTTGCTTTTTGACCAAAACCAGATGCTTTCCTTGTGGCCCTGCATGGCATGGCGTGTCCTCTTTTCTCAGGAAATGTAAGTAATACATTCTTCCTTCAATGGCATCAACTTCTCCATTTTGTCACTCAGTCATCTTTACAAATTAAGACCTGGGCACAAGTTATTGTGGGAGTGGACATTAAATGTGAGGATCTTTGTATTGCATAATGTCTATCAAAGAGTACCAATCATGGAAGAGGCACTGACCAATCAAGTAGTCAGAATGACTTGGCCAGTTCATTTCAGTTGGCCTTTGTCACTGGCAATCCCGATGCTGGCACAGTGAGCTCATGAATAGAGTAGCCATGACAGCAGAGAATGAGGCCATACATGGGCCCCAAAGCATGGGATTCTACTTTCCATTACTGATCGTAACTGTTGCTCACAAACATCCAACTTTCCAGCAGTAGAGACCAAAGTCAAGTGAGAACTTGACATGGCACTGATCCTTGAGAACAGCACGCGGCTACTTGGCAGTGAGTTGAGTACGTTGGACCCCTTTCACCCTGAAAGGGGCAGTGCCTTATCTTAACTAGAATTGATACGTATATTGTGTATGACTTTGCTTTCTCTGCCTGTAGGGACTCATTTGGCAGCACTATCCAAGGGCTTACATAATCCTGCACAAGATTATTCAGATCAAGGGACCATGAGACCTACTTTAAAATAAAGACGATATGACAGTCTATAAATGACCACATGATCCGCTGGTCCTATCACATACTGCACCATCTGGAAGCTGCTGACCTGATAAGGGTGATAGAATTGTTTTTTGAAGGTACAGCTGAGGTGCCAGCTTGGAGATGATACTATGTGATGATGGAATACCATCCCCCAGGATGTGGTATATCCTCTAAATACTTTACTCTTATGTGGTGATATGTCCCCAGAAGGTAGAACACATGGATCTGTTAACCAAAGGGTAAAAATAGGACTGGCCCCGCTCACCATCATTCCCAGTGACCCAGTTGGGAAATTTGTGCTTTCTCATCCCCTCAACTCTAGGTTCTGATTGTGTAGAGGCCCTATTCGCAGAGGTAGGATACTTCCACCGGGGACACAGTGAGAGCAATTTAAACATAAAGCTATAGGTTTGTACAAAGCGCAAACTTGACAATCCTCAAGAAAAACAGCTGTTCCCAGCCCACTGCACAGCCAAAAGAGAATCAATCAGACTGAAACCTAAGAACATTTATGAATGGGAAAAGAAACTGTGGGACAAGACAGTGTTGTGAGTTTTCACTTAATGGTGGAGAGAGCAGTGACACATATAACTCAAATTATTTGACTCTTAGAAAATCATAGAAATTGCTGAAATAAACTTCCAATTGGACGTGTTTATTTTACACAGGCAATTACAGGGAAGTCAGTAGCAGAACTAGGATCAGAACCCAGGTCTGCTGACCCCTAGTCCAGTGTTCCCTTCCTCTTCCAATGTGGATTCATAGCTTCAGTGTTTTCCTTTTTAACTCTGTGTGGGTTTGGCTAACACTAACTTACTCTGCATTCTGCAATAACCTACAGACATTAGGGTAGCTGGGAGAAGTCATCTTAGCATTGAAAATTCATTATGAAATCTGCCCAAATAGATAATTAAGCAGACTGATGTCAACCTAATTGGCTCAAATTAATGAATGCAGATCTACTTAGATTTTTAAATTAAAAAAAATTTTTTTTGATGTTTATTATTGACCCACACATGTCTTCATTAAAATCACAAAGGTATCAGAGGTCTCCCTTTCATTAGTCTCACAAAACCATTTTGAATGTCATTGACAATTCATTTTGAATTAGGGATGAGATGTATTTAGAATTCACCAAATGCCTCAAACTAACTTCTCTAGGCCTTTGGGGACCAATAAAAACTTACATGCATTTTGCTCAGCACATTTCCCTTAACTCAGCATAACAATTTTTCATGGAGCTTAAATAATGCAAATTTTTTTCTTTTATGTGCCCTTATGAAGATAAAGTGTCTAGAACCACCCAAAATCCAAGGACCTAAGAAAGCAATTGTTTTATCTTTTAGCAATATTAAAATGCATCAAATGAACATTATTCGGGTTGAGCATATGTTTGTTAATTCTGTGACTGGTCTGGGCTTGAAAAATGGAGTGACACCATCTAATAAAATCATATTTTAATGCATTTTGCCTGTTATACTAATGGCTGTACTAGGTACTCTCATTCAATTCTCCATCAATCTTGAGACTGGTATTATGGAAGGCTTACTCTCTTCCTCACAGTATCCACCCTCCTGTCTTTGTTTAGCTGAATACGCCACAGCTGCCTGAAACAAAACACTATAGCTCCCAAGCTCCCCTGCAGTTAGGTACCACCAAATGACTAACTTCTTTGTTCAAGAAATACAAGTAGAAGGGCTGTATGCAACTTCTGACAACAGGTACACTTCTTTGCTTCTTGGCTGGAATACAGTTGCGATAAATGACACTTAAGCAGCTATCTTGGACCACACAGAAAGCTACGTGTTGAAGATGGTGGAGGAACACACTAGGAAAACACTGGGACCCAACTACTGTGGAATGGCTATCCCGACCCTGATCTGCTTACCTTCAGACCTCATCTATACAGTAGGGTAATCCTACTTGTCTAAGCCATTGTTATTTAGGTTTTCAACTGAAGCTAATCTTAAATGAAACACTGGAGGTCTTCTATCCTAATTGAGATGTGCTGTAAGTGTCAAATACACAGTGGCTTTTGAAGATGTATCTTAGAAAGATTGTAAAGTATATCAGTAATTTTGGTATTGATTTTGTATGGAAATGGTAATTTGGATTTATTGGACTAAATAGATTATTTAATCTTCCTGTTTCTTTCTACTTTTAAAAATGGGACAACTAGAAAATTTTAACTGACACGTGCGGCTCCCGTTATAGATTTATTGGACAGTGCCAGGCAAGTGCTGCTCTGCTCTGTCTCTGTCTCTGCACTAGAGAACAGGTGAGGTCCCTGAGGCCAAGAGGAGCCATACAACCACCCGGGTTCCCATGTCCAGTAAATGATGGGGCTGGACTCAAGCTCAGATCTATGCGGAGCAGCCCCAGTGCTCCCACCCACCATAGCACAGTGTATCTCCACTGGTGTCATTGGGCTCTGGTGCAGGAGAGAGAACTCTGTCCCAAACACTACTTCTTATTTATTTGTATGTATGTATGTATTTATATTTTAATTCCATTGTAGTTAACATACAGTGCCAAACACTAATTCTTAAAGGCAGGAACTGCTGGTTGCTTGAAGAATTTTACTGAGTTTCCCTCAAAATATGTTTATAATCCGATGAGTTTTACAGTTTTATTTTCAAATTGTATATTTCCCAGCATGTAAAAATAGAGTGTAGCCCATTGAAAAAGGAAATGAAATGCAATTTACTGAAAGATTCTGTTATCTTTAATTTAGAAAGAAGACATTTCACTTGCAAACGTTGCCATAGATGTCTCTGCCCCATGGATGACAGAACTGGAGAACCTTGTTGAAGATATTTCCTCGGTTGCTTTACCTGACTCTTGTGGAAGCCTAAGGTCTTGAAGCTCTGTGATCTCAGATGCTTAGATGAGAGCACATTCTATCTCGTTCCCTTATTTTGTTGTTTGTAGGTCTCCCTTCCCCAGGCCATGGCCTGCACTACAGGTAACAAGTTCGTTCAGTATTATTGACACCTTTACTCACTGACCCCTTTTCCACCTCTGCTATGGTAAAGGTGGTAGCTCTGCTCAGACACCTGTTCTGTGGAAACGGGGGATGTTTTCTATTTGGAGATTGCCTGGTATCCCCAGCATTCCTGATGTCTCCCTAAAGATAATGGTAGACAGGAACACTCTGCCTACCTGAGGTTAAGAGACATCAGCCTAGCTCCCTGCTTGTGGGTAGCCAAAGACTCCTCTTGCTTTTACTCCCAGGGTCCTCCAGTATTCTGCCCCAGGGCTAGGCTGGACACAACTCTTTCGTTGAGGTTCGCAAAGATATAACACAGCCACAGTCACCAAATAACCTGAGATGTGATCGTTTTAATCTCTTTCTCTCTATGTAGAACTGCCATGACTGGCCAGAAATGGTACCCAGACTACTTAATTGCCTATGGAGCTACAGCATGAAACTAACGAGCTGCTCATTAGTGCACCCATTGCTTTCTCTTTCCTTCCTGTGGCTTCTGTTCCTGGTTTAGAAGCAGAATTATCAGGTTTTCTCCTAAGAAGCATATCTGTCCTACAGCAGTCAGCTCTTTGAACATTTAACTTCATCTTCCAAATCATTACAGAAAACACTTAATGGCTCTGTGCCCAGACCTGACCCCTGCAGATCCCATTTGCAATGACCGTCAAAGGCAGATGGATCACCACCAGTAAGTACTCTTTGCATTTGGCTTCCAAATATAGGAGTGGTTGGGCAACTGAGGGTCATTAGACTTTTCCAAATTAAATTCCTTCTAAGATCTATTTCTCTAATGCAACGGAAGGACAGTATGTGACCCTGACAGTGTGTGCTAAGCTTAGAGGGACCGAATCCAAGCTCACACAGGGATATTTGTTGAGGAGAGAACAAGGAGACTGCCACCAAATGGTCTCTGAATATGAAGATTATTCATATCATATCCGTTATCAAAAATGATGCTCAAATCTGCTGCACATTCCAATGCACTATGCCACTTATTTTTTTCAACTAAATCTGATAAGCTCTAGTTCCTGAATTAACTTACACTAAGGAGGCTCTCTGTGTGGTCCTTGCTCTCTGTCAGCAGTCTAAATTTCATATACTGTGTAATGACAGTGTAAAAGGGTGCAGTTGCTGGCTGCAAGGTATTAGGGAATTAAAAAGAGTGTAATAAATTGGAGCCTTCAGCCTCACCTAGAAGAATGCAGATGTAGTTGTAAGAACACACACATACTGCACTGGCCGAAGGAAAACATGTCAGCTTAGGTTCCACTGAAAGGGACAAGTTTGTGACCTTGCCTTCAAATCAATTCATTATGGTCCTTTGTAGAGTCTGACTCCAAGGATCAAACGTGGGGATGGGGAGGAGAGGTGGAGTGGCAATTATTTTTTAAAATCTCTCACGATTCTGATATCCTGTCTGCTCCTCTGGTTGAGAACAATCAAATTCAACATTAAACAATTCTCACATAAAATATATTGGTACCAAGGCATGCTCATTCCCGCTTATGCTTATTTAGTCCTTCCCCACATATGTGTATTTGCTACTAGTTGCAGACCCAGATCACATTAATAGAAATATGGTATGATCGGAAAGGAATCAGACATTTCTGGGTTTAGGGCTGTTTGGAGACAAAGGATGCCTACCTGCTGAATTTCAAGTACTTCCTGCCTCTCTGGATGGCCTTGTTTTGATAACACTTCCTTTCCCCTGAATTGGGGGCTGGGGGTGGGGAGAAAGCACCCTCAGTTATTGCCAAGGCATTATTCTGGGTGTAAGAAAAGGCAGAATATCTTTAATTTGCTAATTTTGCCTGAAAGCTGTCAACAGAAGGCTAAGACATGATTTGATTCTCTTCAGCTTGCTTTTCAATTCAGATATTTTCCTTTTCTCCCCCCCCCCCCCCCCCCCCCCCCCCCCGCCGCCACAGCATTTATGAGCAGCCCAGGTCTAAAGCTTAGTTGAGTCAGGTTGGGTTAGTGAACAAGGCTTCCAGTAGTTGTGAAAGGTGGCTGGGATAAAAGCATCCAGGGTCTGAAGGGAGTATAAGCCCAAGTTCAAATCTAGAGAAAAATACAACTAAAGACATACTTCGGTGACATTTGCTCCAAGTATTCAATGGCCAGCTGATGGTGGTGATGGAACATTGTCCTCTAATATCCCTTCTCCCTTATTTGTAGAATAGTGAGACTTTTGTTTAGTTGGGCCCGTGGGCTCTAAGGAAAAGAATATTTCAAGCCTCTCTTGTGGCTTCAGTATGACAATGTGACTGAATTCTGGACAGCAAGATATAAGAGGAAGTATGTACAATTTCTTGGAAGTGTCCTTAGAGGGAGGAGGTATGTTCCTACCCCCTTTTCTTCTTCCTACTGTTTGGAAGTCAAGTGGTGATGGGGAGAGCTGAAGCAGCCATCTTGGGCCATGAAAGGATTCTGGGAATAAATAGCATGCATGATGGAGCAAAAAGGTAGGAGGAATCCCTAACATTATGGAGGGCCATGCCATCTCTGGTCCCCCTGGACGTTTTACATGAAGACACCATTCTGTCTTGTTTACATTACCTGGCAGGGTGGGGGTGAAGGCAGGGAGGCAGTTTTAGATTACAGCCAAACCTTTCCCAGAGTCATACAGAAAGTCTCAGGTGGATGTGCAGAAGCGGAGCTAGGACATTCTCACGCTATCCCTTTGAGGCAGAGAGGGGTCACACATCATCACTGTTTCACTGGTGGGAAAGTCTTTCAGAGGGCTGAGTTCAGTTCTTCATCCCATCTTCGTCCTATTGTATCCTGTGTCCCTTCTTTCCTGCCTGCATCTTCAGCAGGTGCACCTCTCACTTTTTATCACTACCCCTCCCCACAGTACTTAACTATATGCTGCCTTTTAATTTTGCATGTTTTGTAGACGGCGAGAACGTGGGGATGGAAAATATCTCTTTTGTAACCCCTTCTCCCACTTATCATGCAAAACAAAGCATTACTTAAATTTCAGACACTCCATACACTCCATAATTGAATTAATTTGGAATGCATTTTTCAACCCCACTCATTACACCACTTCCTGTCTCTTTTTCACTCTCATCTTCAGATTTTCTGTTCTTTAGAGAAATGATCTTCACAGGAGACTGAATTATAACACTCTCTAAAATAGCAGCTCTTAACTTGAGGAAGGGGAAGACAGAAGAACTTTGGGGAGTCCATCAACTCTGCAAAGTTTTAGATGTGGGAATACGAGATTTTGCTTGGAGGGAAAGTACATAGCTTTCATCAAAATTTCCAGAAAATCATGACTCCCACCCACTAGCCTACAGAAAGAAAAAAAAAAAAAGAAGAAGAGGAAGAGGAAGGAGAAGAAGAAAGAAGAAGAAGAATAAGAAGAAGAATTATTCTTTGGCTAAAATGACACCTAAACATGGTTTTTGGATGGGGGCAAGAGAAGGAACAAGGCCTATTTGGACAATGCAGTTTATAAAGAAACCCACAAATAGATCAAAATGTTTTATATTTCTAAAGGTTTTGTTTGTTTGTTTGCTTTTTTTTTAGGCTTTTCTTTTTCTTTTTTTTTTTTTTTTTAAAGATTTTATTTATTTATTGGACAGAGATAGAGACAGCCAGCGAGAGAGGGAACACAAGCAGGGGGAGTGGGAGAGGAAGAAGCAGGCTCATAGTGGAGGAGCCTGATGTGGGGCTCGATCCCATAACGCCGGGATCACGCCCTGAGCCGAAGGCAGACGCTTAACCGCTGTGCCACCCAGGCGCCCCTAGGCTTAACTTTCTTTCCACAGTGTTGAGGAGTGACCTCAATCCTTAATCCCAACTGAAGAGGCAACCAAACAGAAAAGATCAAACATACACTGGCAATAAACTGAAGCAATGCTTTATTGCGACCACAAAGCACCAATTCAACAAGGCATTGACAGACAGAGATTTGAACAAATGTCTCTTTGAACAGAGATGTAGCAAGCTCACTTTTTTCAAGTTCTTAAAAACAAGTACTCAAACCAAGAATCAAACAAAGTATCAGAGCAATTAAAAAAATATTACACCATCATGAAGGAATATATATAAAAATATTCTGTACTAGTAACAAGGCTTTTTGATCTGTAACTCTTGGCAAATTCCTTCAGAAACAAATCAGTATAAATACAAACCATAAAGTGAAAAAATGCTTTCTTCTTCGGAGACAAAAAGCCAATTGGAAAGTAAACCTATGCAGAAAATACCATTACCCCCTGTGAAAGAAGCTGAATGTGGATGGAGATCCCCAAGACACACCAGAGTTTCTCTTTTCAGAGGTTGTGCTCCTGTCGGGGCCTTGACACACGTTCCTCTCAAACATCGCAGTATTTCCCAGTGAAACCTTAATAAGGTCAAGTGGAGGACCCTCTATAAAGGAGGGTGTCGGCAATTCCATCCAAATAACACAAACTCTAAGGAGCAGAGGGATTCAAGGGAGACAGCAATCTCTCTCTCTTTTCTCCCCTTCCCCAAGCTTTCTTGTCTTTAATCTCCCTACATCTGTAAGCAGAGGGTCATTCCATTCCACCCTTTTTCAAGGATTTTGGGAAAGCAATCTGAAGAAAACCCCTTTGGTGGGGAGGGGTGTCCAACTATGTCAAAGATTACTCTGTTTGACAAGCTCCACCAGGAAAACCATGCTGTCCACAAGTCATCCTTGCTCCTCCTGGCTGAGTTCAGGTCAGCCGATGGATTGCCTAGTCTATCCCATAGGATAACGTTTCATTTGACTGAAATTCTTTACATATACACATGTATGTATTCTGTTTACAAAGTTTCATCACATGAAACTAAATTATGTCATCATGTATTTTTTGAGGTCTAAGACCCCAATTTGACTGTACTATGAAGAGTTGTTCTTTAGATGCTTTGTCTGCAGAGGTTTTACATGGTATTCGTAGATTTTCAGGGCAGGCCCCAGTTTTAACTGAAGTCCCGTCAACACGTCATTTCTTGTCATCAATAGCAGGGATTTTCCATCAATTTCCTATAATGGAAGCCAAGGGTAAGACCAACATTAAGTCCAAAAGTGCAAGGATAATGAAGAACAAAAGAAGTTCAAAGGAAAATACATATTGATTGTCCTCAAGCTAAAAACATTACTTTTTTACTTGGGTTAAATGGAAAAAATAGACTCCTCTATTTTTATGTTCCATCTTCCACTTTTATTTTTGGATTAAATACAACCCATAGCTGATCCCATTTTCAAGATCACATCCCTAAAGTCGCATCTTAAGAATATGACAGGCAGGCTTGGCACATACACCTGTAAGGATCAGAGGTATTGTTTCTGAAAGAAATAATGACACTTTCCATTTATAAAATGTATTGAAGTTTATGCAAAATTTCTGTGTACTTAATTCCTAAAACAACTCTATAAATTAGGACAGGTAGGGATTATCAGCTTAATTTTACAGGCAAACCAAGGACCAAGGCGAGAAGTTAATATGCCTAAGATTAAGAAGTTAGGCAAGGGAAACAGGATTTGAATCATCTGCCTACAGCCAAAGCTGATGTTCTTTCCATAAGACCCTTCTGTTTCTCCTGACACTTGGAAGTAAATATGTGTGGTATAGGTGAACAAATGGGGTCACAGAATCCTAGGTTTTCTGGAATCTTGTCAATCACAACAATGGGCAGTGGAAAAAAGATTCACTCTCTGTGAACTTCTTTCCTGTCCTTTAAAAGAATCATCCTGTATCAACCCAAAAATCAACCTCTCATGTTGAGGGTCCCACCATACTTCCTCTCAGTGGATCCTCAAGATTCCAAATAAGGTAGTGAGGTGCAGGGCTCTGCCCCTCCTCTCTCAGAGTCTGCTTTCCACCCCATTCACGTACCCAACCAGAGTGCCCTGGAGACCACAAAACTTTGGGGGTGAAATATAAACAGGCTTTCCATGAAAGGGAGTGGATCCCAAATACAGAAAGTAGTTTGGAACTTCTGGAAAGGAATCACTGAGAAGGATGCTGAATACCACCTTCTTTTTGTTATTCTTTATTGTGGGGACAAATGAGCTGGCTTTTAGGGGGCCTGGGCTCAAGAGATGGACCAGCTCTGCATTTTCAGTAAGCCTCGACATGTCTGTACAGACATATGTACAGACATATGTATCCATCTCCCCCACTGGTGGACAGACAAAGGGATGGGGGTGTAACTGCAACTACACAAAACTGACTCTTTCCTACACTGACCCCAACAAGGCCATTCCTCCAAACTCCCCTGTGTTTTGCCAGGCTCTAAAGAAAATGGGCTTCGTATGTCTCAGTGTGTGGAGAAAAAGCACTGGGCTAGCGGGCTGAAGAAACACCCACTTTGTGACCTTAGGTAAATCCCTTCCTCCTCTGTCTCCTCGGTTGGTAATGTGGGGATTGGGGGGTTTCTGACAGGATTCCATGAGAGATTATTTTTGCAAATGCTTCCTGAGGTATGAATTCTACAATCACTTGTCATTGTTCCTCAACAGGCCCATGGTCCTCACGTCATTTGTCAACCACCTACCATGAACCAGAGCAGAAGGACAAGGAATTACTTCTAACTGCTCTATGGTGCTTCTGAACTCTGGAAACCTTTATTTTGCTGACAACTAGAAAAAAAAAAAGTCTCACATTAATTTGTGAGAGACAACGATTCAAAAACATGGCGTATAAAAAAGCAGTTAGTTGACAGGGCAAAAGTGGAAAATTATTTCAGGACATAGGATTTGACTTTCCAACCCTAAAATATTTTCTTCTCCTTTCACGGCTAGTAAGCCCAAAGACTGCCCGTCAGTAAAACCTGTAAGGATGAGAACTGGCAGAGGAGCTTATGACATGCGGAAACCACGGTAGCAGTTCTGAAGGCACTATGAGGTCACAGGAATCTGAATCATAGGTCCCTTCAAAGCTCACCGCCTAGCTTAGATTAACTGAGCTGAAGATGGACTCACTTGGGACGCTTTAGAAAACGGCAGAGCCCTTCCTGCTCTCCATCTTTCCTTTGTTGTTGTTTGCTCATACTTAACTTCCTACATATTTTAAAAGGGCATGAGGAAGAGATGACCCTGCTTTCCTTTCTACACTACAAGAAAACTTCCTTGACTAACTGAAAGTGATTTTTTTTTTTTATCTTTGCTGGCAAAAAAGTCCTTCTACAACTCAGCATTTCTGTCAAAAGCCAAGTATGTCTGTGAAAAATGCTGAAATTTGGATTTTATTTAAGACAAAATGGAAAATCAAGTTTCACGCTCCAATTTGATTTTCCTTTTGTTCAGTAGCCACACTGCAGTTCACCTCACACTAGGGTTGGTAAAAGAAAGCTCCATCTGGAAATCCTCATTTTAAAAATTGGAAATGAATATAACTCATACATACAACAAAACTTTCCTTTTTGGTCATGATTATAGCAGCTCAGATGAATGGCAGTGGAACACAACATGATGGAAATGTGAGCTTCCAGGTCAAGCAAACTGCAGTCTGAACCCTGTCTCCACAATTTATTGTGTGACCCTGCGTAAAGGACCAGACTTTCCTGAGCCTCGGTTTCCTCACTTGCAAAATGAAAATAAACCCCTGAAGGATTCTAGAGATTAGACATGATTCATTCACGTAAGGCACCTAGCACAGTGCCTGACAGACAGGAGGTTCTCAATGACTACTAAGCGGCAAGAACAGGATATGTTCCAATTCCAAATCCATCTACTGCTTCCTTTCTGGAAGTGTGCTCCCTGCCTGAATGCTACCCTTTGCCAGAGGGATGTAGGCGTATTCCTGTTCAAGTTCAGAAGACTCAGTGAGATTAAAAAAGCTCAAAGACTACATCAAAAATTTGTCTCATAAAAATTGCAAACACAGAAAAGTTCCTTGATTAAGGAAGCGAATCATTTGTTACATAACTTCTATAAAAGACTGAGATGCAAATGAAATCCAAATTTTGCCAGTCAGCATGGTGTACTAGAATGAGCATGAGATTGGAAACTGGAAGACAGAGTTTCTGATGCAGACTCCATCAGTAATTTTCCACAAGCAACCACTCCTTTGTACCCCAGTCTGTTTATTAGGATAAATGAAGGGATTGGTGGGTGACCAAATCCAATTAAATAGATATTAAAAAATCCCATGATTTTGCATGTACATCATGATTAAAGCCAAAACAAAAAGATAGTTCACACCTTGGGATCCTGTTCACATCCCTGTGTTAAGGGATAATCATTTGTCAGTTTCAGTGAAACTTTGTACGTGGCTTCTGTCTTCATGTAAGAGTAACCAAGTACCTGTTGGACAACAATATTGATGCAAAAAAATCTTTGCCTACTTAATAAGTTCCAGCAAGTACTCATGCATGGAAGTAAGGTTTAGAGATGATAGGTGTAAATTTCCAATGAGGGCAAGACCCAAGATGTAAAAATAAATGAGAGGGATCCTTAGATGTTATAGCTCAGTAGATAAGCATGTGTCTTATAGTAAGACATTATTTTATTGCTTATTAGGTGGGGCTTGGGCAAGATACTTAATCTCCCTAAGCCTCATTTCCTTATCTATATGAGAGAGGAAAAGTAGCTACTGTATTTCACTGCTGAAAGGATTACTGAGATAACACATTTGAAGTAGAATGCCTGATACCTATCAAGGACTCAATAAATGCTATCTATTAAAAAATGTATTTAAAAAATCTTAACCCATTTACTTTTCACCCTTTCTCTCTGCAAACGCTAATCTACACCTTGGTAGCTCTTTCAATCAAGCCTAATTGTGATATGGCCCGTTGGAAATGTATGGGAAGAAAATGAGGGGGGAAGAGAGAAGAGAAAGAGGTTAGGAAGAGGAAAAGAGTGGCCGTCAAGAAAGAGGAAACTGGTTAAAAGCAGGGAAGGACAGGGAAAAAGTCAAAGAGAAGTCAATGGGCTTTCTGATGGTAGGTTCCTACAACTAACCCAGGAGGCCATATTTGTGGTGGTGGTCTCTACTGTCCCAAACACGGTGCAGAGGAAAAGAAGGCTCAGTTAGAATCAGAAGATGAGGTGGAAGCCAAACTCTGCTGCTTCTTAGTTTCTTGTGTATCATCTGGTCCATTATTTCTTTCCTCTGTGAAAGGAGAGGTTTGAACTAAGCTGACTTCTGTCCATTCTAGTTCAACACACTCTCAGATTCCAATTTCATCTTTTATAAGCATGAGATTCACCAGCCTTACAGGAAAGTCTCCCTGTGAAAGAACAAAGCACAGACTCCTTACCGATGACGTGGAGGAATTTGACGAAATAGGCTGTCTTTTTCCACTTCAGTCTTCCCTCTCACATTTTCTAGAACTTTCTTTGTAACAACTCTCTTGCCATTCACTATCTGGCTACAAGTGGTGACCAGTCTGAAGTTTCCCATTCCACTGCTTACAAAGGGTACAAATGTCCCAGAGGAAGGGGGACTTGCTCTGGAGCCCAAGGATACAAATGTGGAAAATCCTGTGTCCAATATGGGGATCACATCGAAGAAGGAGGAGCGAAATCTTGTGGCCTTTCCCACACGATCAGTGGAAAAATAATCTCCTGAGAAGAGGTCTTTGTCTTCAAAGACATTTTGTGAGCCACAGTGTGGCCTCTCAAACCGTCGTTCCTCTTTCAAGCAGTTTTTGTCTCTGTAGCCACCTGTATTTTCAATTTTGATGTAGTTCTCTTTGGACTTGTCATAGTTGTTGCATTTCTCAGCATCAGACAAGGCCTCATAGGCTTCTTTTACTTGTTTGAATTTCTCCTCAGCTGCCTCCCTGTTTTCTGGGTTCTTGTCTGGATGTACCTGAAGAGCTAACTGGTGATAAGCCTTCTTAATATCAGAGGGGGACGCGTTTTGAGGCACCCCTAGTACTTTATAGTAATTCACCATGTTTCTTTAAAGGACCTTTCCTTACCAAGACACAGAGTTTGTTTTCAGAAGAACTTCCATATAATTTTGGAAAGTAAGATGGTAAGCTACTACACCAGGACCCTTTGAATCTTCTCACATAGTTGTTGGAACAAACTCTTTTCTGGTGAGGAAATTCCTCTTTGATGTCCTCTACAATTCCCACCCCTCCACCCTACCCCCCACAGCTCATATGGGGGGAGTGACTATGAGCTCAACATTATCAGCTAATGACTCTCAGCTGATGCTGTGCTCGCCTTGCATTCCTATTGGTGGAAAATCTGAGGTGGACAATATACATATTAGGAAAACTTCACCTAGTTAAAAAAACCAACAGTGAGCAGCTTGTTTACAGAAAAAAAACATCTATGTGGCTCAAAAAGAAGTCTTTACCTCATTTGTTAAAGTGACAGTCAGAAGCAAAATGGGTCTTGCCTTAAATCCGATACAAAATCCATTTTGGTTCATTGTGAGGGCTAATGCCTTCAGTGACTTAATGTGTATCTCCCTGTTATTTAATATTTGCTGCTGGCACAAAGTGGGTGATAAAGGGGCTCTATTACTAAAAAAGTCTTGTACACATTTCTGATGAAGGAAAAAGAATGAAACTCACTTCATCAAATGAGGAAACTGGGTTACAGAGATGTCTGCCTAGATTAAAAAAAAAAACCCACCAGAATAGATTCAAGGAACAGAATTAGAAGTAAAGGCTTCCCATGTATGGCCAGATAAGGCTTTTTCACTTCAGCTATCTTTATAAAGTTAGCCTTTTTGAAACTTATCTCTGGACTTAAGAACAAAACTAAGTAGCAGCATCACAACAGCAGATGCTTTAAAAAATGGCTTTGAGGTTCAAGTGTAGCAAGGGCTGCTGATTGCTCTTTTTTCCAGGACACATAACTACACATCTCTCAGACTTCCTTGCAATTTGGTGTGGCCATGTGACCATGTTCTGGCCAATGACCTCTGAAGAGATGATGTGTACCTCTTTCTGTGTGCACCCAGCCCACAAAACCAACTATGTGTGCTCCTCCTTGCTCTTTATCTTTATGCCAACTAGATGTCAATACCTGGATGATCTTGATCTGACTAAGATGACAGAGCCTCCATCACCCTGGGTTCTTGAATTACAGCGAAGGAGAACACTCCCAAGACCACCATAAACTATTTATATGAATAAGAAACAAACTTCTACTATAATTAAGCCATTATACATCTTTTCATCTACTTGTGACAACAGTTAGTCTACTCTAATACACCATTTCCACAACTTCACCTTCACTTCTAGGACCTTCAATAATGCCATCAACCAGCAGAGTCCTACCTCTGCAACACTTAAAGTCCAAAATCCTATCCTATCTCTCGCTCCTTCTCCTTACTCTCATTTCACATTTCAATTCCACTTTCTCCAAGGTCATGGGTCTCCTTCAGACTCCTCGTTTGTATCAAGTCTGCACCCCTTGGTTGGCCCTGAGAACCATTCTTTCATATGCCCTCTCAAATTGCCCTCTTAGGCCATTAGTTATCCACTGTGCCCATGACACAAACACCCCATCCAGAAGCAGAATAGCAATCCAGCTTCTCTGACTCCTGTGCCTGGTGCAGCTGAGGAAAACAAGCTGTGAAGATGAAACACTACACAGGAGCCATGCGCCAGTCTCGGCTGGGTCAGGAAAATTCCTCAGCAGTTCTATGTATCCTTGGTCAGCTTCCTCTCACATTCCCCTTGATGGCCACTCTTAACCTTCACTGCTCTCCTCTAGTTCCTTATTAAACCTTTTCCCATCCTGTTCACTCCAAGCACAGGAGCTTGCCTCTTGTTCAGCAAAGGAAATAGAGGCTGTCAGGAACTCCCTTAAGGTCCCTGGGGACAAGGGCAATCTTAGCTAGATCTGCACACATCCTCACCTATGTCCCCAGGGCATAGGAAAGATAGAGGAAGATAATCCCTGTCTTGCTCAGAATTGACCCCTTCATAGTTTTTTAAAACAAAAAAAATAAGAGTTGAGTATTTTATTGACGAAATTGAATGAACTGAATCATATATTATGACTGACATTACATTTTATTTTGGTAAAATATGTATAACATGAAGCAGGCCATTTCAATTAACTATTTTTTAGTGTAAAAGCTAGTGGCATTAATTGTATTCACAACATTGTGAAATCATTGCCACCATCTATTTTTTAAACTTTTCCATCATCCCAAACAGAAACTCTATTAAGCAGTAACTCGCCTTCCCCCCCCAAGCCCTTGATAACCTTTAATCTACTTTGTGTCTCTATGAAGTTGCCTATTTTAGATATTTCATATAAATGGAATCATACAATATTTAAGTGGTTTACTTCACTTAGTGTAGTGTTTTCAAGGTTCATCCATGGATCAGAACTCCATTCCTTTTTATGGCTGAGTAATATTCTGTTGTAGATATATACCACATCTTGTTTATCCATTCATCTGTTCATAGACACTTGGGTTGTTTCCACCTTTTGGTAATTGTGATTAATGCCACAATGAACATTTGTGTACCAGTATCTATTTGAGTCCCTCTTTTCAATTCTTTGTGGGGAATTGTTGAGCCATATGGTAATTCTATGCTTAACTTTTTGAAGAACCCCAAACTTTCCCACAGTGGTTGCACCATTTTATATTCCCAACCAGCAATGTATGAGGGTTCCAATTTCTCCATGTCTTTGCCCTTCCATACTCTTTGATCTCATCCTTTTTCTTATCCTCAGGGAGTTTGCTTTATTTAACTGTCCTCAATTTCATTCAATTTTAACCTATCTAATTCTTTTGGCTGCTCTCCTGCATGTAAATAAGTTTGAGTGTCTCCTCTCTTAGAAAAGAATCCTCATGCTTACGTGACCCTCCAGTTACTGGTTCTCCCCTCACTTGCCTGCCTCCCACTCACTCCTCAACTTGGAAAAAAGGGTCCTCCACTTCCCAAACAGTCATCTACCCTCCCCCCACCCCAACTCCACTGAAACTCCACCATTATTCACAGACCCCACAGGGGCTTCACCTTTTTGAGGAATTTGACCTTGCTGATCATTTCATTTTTCTTGAAACTCACTCCTTCATTGGTTTCTGTACAACCTCTCATTACTGGTTCTCTCCCCACTTCCCTGAGTGTTCTTTCTCAGTTGCTTTTGCTAGTTGCCTTTCTTCTCTAAACAGTTAAAACCTGGTATTCCCCAGGGTGCTGAACTTGGCCTTTTTCCTCTCCCCCTTCTAAATGTCTCTCTCAGTCTCATCTCTCCTATGACTGCTGATGACCTCTTATCTCTGCCTCTAGGTCTCACTCTTCCCCCAAACTGTCTGCTAGATATATATACCTGGATGTACCACAGGCCTTCAAATTTAATGTGCCCCAAACTGTGCTCATTATATCCCTTTTACAACTTTCCTCCCACAAACATCTTAGTTAATGGCACTACTTTACAACCACCCAATCTGGAAACTTGGCAGTCATCCAAGCTCCTCCCTTTCCCACCTGTGGGCAGTGAACTTGAGTGGTTTTGGGTTAGGGCGAGAACAGAGATTGGACAAATCTTCAACCTCCATTTCCAGTGATCCACTAAATTCTTCTGGCCATCTTCTCCAGATTTTCTAATTCTTCTTTTCCTTTGCCCAGTAGAATTATTGCAGCTTTGTTCCCACCTTCCATCTCCTTGTCCTCCAATCCACTCTCCACATTGCCACTAGACTGATCTTTCAAAACCACAAATCTCATCCTGGCACTCACTTCCCACTTATTACCCTTCCATGGTTTCCCACTGCCTTTCAGGTGAAGTCTCTTTTCTGCCAGACAAAGAAGACTATCTGTATTCTGGACCCCTGTTTCTTTCAGTCTTCTTCCTCGACGTTCCCTGCTCCACACCTCTTACTCCAACGCACTTGGAATTCTCAAGATAAACCATGTTTTCTCATGTCCTCATGCCTTTGTATTTGATCTTCCCCTGCCAGGAATTCTGTGCTTCCTTCAAATGGTTCTCATACCTACAATGGTTTCAGGTGGTTTTGTTAAAGTAAAACAATTCTTGTGATGATGAGCATTATTTACTTCAGTAATTTTATATTCATTTTAATGAGTGTTAGAAAAAGCTACAACAACTACTGAAATATTTGAACGAGTGAATAAGCCAAAGAAGCACCATGTACGTACCTGACTAGGTGATAATGTCTTACAACTGGTCTCATTTCAAATAAATGACTTAAGCAACCATTTGGGATTCTTGGTTTATAGAAATCCACTCTATTTCAATCAAAAACTCAAAAAGTCCTTTCCTTATCAGTTTTGTTTTCAATTCTCTTGGCTATTTTCTTATTGTTAGCATCAACCATTTGTTTTTTAACTACTTCCTAAATATTTATAGGTGGGAAGGACGCAGCAGCAGAGTTTGACTTGCCACTTCCCTTATTGATTATGTTATAAAATATTTTAAGCATATCAGAAGCCTTCAACTGTTAAGAAATATCAGGTGTCAAGGCACCTTAAATATTTTCAGTAGTTGGTATTATAAAATGCTGACAAAGTTATACAGTTGCTTCCAATTTGTGGGGTTTTAACAGGTCTCACTCAGAGCTGGATTTCCCATGAAGCTAATGAAGCTTAGCTTTGCCTCAGGAATTTTGTATTCATATTTTCGAATTTCTTTCCCCAAGGAGGGCTCTTAAAGTTGTAAAAGCTTTAGGGCTCCCAAAACCTGGATTTGTCCTGGGTCTAAGTAGAAATATCCACCACAGGGACACCTGGGTGGTTCAGCAGGTTAAGCATCTGCCTTCGGCTCAGGTCATGATCTCGGGGTCCTGGGACTGAGTCCCACATGGGGCTCCCTGCTCAGCAGGGAGTCTGCTTCTCCCTCTCCCACTGCCCCTCTCCCAGCTTGTACTCATTCTCTCTCTCTCCCTTGCTCTTTTGCTCTCTCTCAAACAAATAAAATCTTTAAAAAAAAAAAAAAGAAAAGACAAGACATATCCACCAGAATCACTGCAGTTGAAATCCATCCGGCGATGACTCAGGCCATTAGGCTCAGAGTTGCTCTGATTGGCCTCCCCACTTCACTACTTCTTTTGGAAGTAGTGTTATTTGGCAATTTGTAGCACTGAGAATTTTTATCCACATTTGTTAAGTCCGTGGCTTCCGAAAGTTAGCGAATAGTCATATGAAAAAAATGCCAATCTGCATTTCAAATGAATGGTTTAAACAACCAGTTGGGCATTTCAGAGTAAAATACTGCTCTTATACACGTGGTTTGGGAAAGTGAGGAGCTAATAGAGTAAAATTAATTTGTCACCATGAATTGCCTGCTATATTGTCATGATACTCTGATAAAAAAAATTATCTCAGTGATACATATTGTTCTGGAAACAGAATCACTGATGTTACTCACTTGTAAGTTTGAGGCATCTGAACAATATGAATTATATGACACTGAGTGAGTGGCAGATCGCTGCCTTCCATCTTCGTCGCATATAACCTGAGTACACGAGTCAGACAGATGAAGACATGGAAGTGAAGTGACTACATTATGAGAGGCAGAGCTATCTGGGACCTGCATTAGGGTCCAGTCTGAGTGGTGATGGTGCCATACTGGACTGCCAGCATTCCTTAACTGGCAACTAAAAGTATTGTCAATAGCAATGGCTTTCCACCAAAACTAATGCTCTTAGGAAAGCAAAGTTTCTGAAGTACATTTGACTCTTGAAAACCAGGCAACCCATATCCATGGGCAAATGCCAATTTTTTATCTAGTCACCAAAATTCAACTGTGTATATACAACCGCTCAGGTAGTTTCGTGCTCTGTGCTGTGCATTGAGAGCACACTTCATGAAGGCCAGTTCTAAGCTAACACTTGACTGTTAAAGCAACAGCTTGAGCAATGTTCTGTCTGTTTAAATCAACATTCGCTTTATAGAAATCTGAGTCTTAGAAAGGCGAACTCTTCTGGACCCTCCAGTGACCAATGTCAATCAAGAGAAAAGAAACTAGGAGTCACCACAGCATGAGAGATCTGCCTGCCAGAAGACACTTGGGAAAACAGCCACCACCCCACGATGTCCATGGGAAAGAGAATACTGACAGAGTTGTCATTACTGCCTCCTCTAGGAAGGACTCCCACTGCCTCCTGTTCTTATTGGCCAGTGAACCCTCTGGAGCACTGTTAACGAGGTCAGTGAGCCAAGGAAGAGGGATAACACTGGTCTTAAAGGGGATTGACCAGAAGAGTAAAACAACTTGAAACACACATACTATTGACACTGGGTCATGGGGGGTGGGGCAAGGGTCTGGGCAGGGGCTTAGAACTTCCCTTCCAACAGTTCTTTTGGCTTATAGTTGTGGCTTACACAGTAGGTTCAAAAGAGATTTTCCAGAAGAAAACTTGATAGAGATCATTACCAGAAGGAAACTTAATGGAAATCATTTTCACGTGGCATTGTGCCTGCTCAGAGAAAAGGACGTCATGCAAAGGTCACTGGCTTCACCAGATGCTTCACACCATAGACATGGGACACCATTCCTGCCCTTTGGACAAACCTTGCTCAATGGCCTGACATCTTCCAGGGAGTCTCACTACTAGAAAGCCACATCTGTCTGGTTGCTACAGCAACAGAATATCCAGTATCATACTGTGAGACCATACCGTGAAGACTGATGTTCTCCTGAAAGTCAGCCCAGCTGAGGGTGGACATGTCCAGCATCAATGTCACTATCTTACTCAGCTCTAAGTTCTGATCATAGTTCTGGAGCCTGGAAGTCCAAGCTTACAGCGCCAGCATGATCAGGTTCTTGGTGAGGCCCTCTTCCTGGCTGGCAGGTGGCTATCCTCTTGCTGCATTCTCACACGGCAGAGAAAGACAGAGCAAGCTCTCTGGTCTCTTCACTTCAGGGGACTACTTCCATCGTGAGGGCTTCACACTCATGATCTCATCTAAATCTGATTCTCTCCCAAGGCCCACCACACAATATCATCATATTGGGAGTTAGGGTTTCAACATACGAATCGGGAATTTGGGGGGAGGTGGCACAAACATTCAGTCCTTCATAGTTGGCCAAGGAACTAAGCTCCCCACATCACTGGCAACTGAATATCCTTTCTGGACCTGCCCTTTTCCAAGGTGGTGTAAGGGTACTTTCCAGCCCTGTCCTGTTTCTGTCCGATGGCAGGGCAAAGATTTCCCTGAGGAGATTTCAGCATGTGGGCCTCCTTATTGTTTCTCAGCTGCTGTGACCTGGAAGATGTGCCCGAAAGGGTCATGTGTTTGGGCTGGGGGTGGCGGTCTTCCTATCTAGGGTGAACTTGAAGTTCACTGACAGAAAGATCCTTGAAGGATCCCATCATCATGCCTTGGAAGGATGATGGAAGAGGCAGGGTAACATGGTAAAAGATCTTGATCTTCAGTCCTCATGGAAATCACAGTGGCTACTTGTCTTATCAGGATGAGCCTGACTAGTTCCCTCCTTGCCCTCCCTTTACCTTCTTTAAGGAAAAGAGGAAAGATGATGAGAAAAATACACAGCAGCAGGAAAATTTGGATCACTTCCAGGGAATAACTTAAGGCAGACTCTTTCCTCCACTCAACCGCCCTTCCATGAGAATGAAGGACCTCAAGCTTCTAGACCATGCTTGCAAAACTCCAATACCCTGGCAATTCATTTCTCAGGCTCCTGAGTGGGACTCAGCACAGTAGCAAGATGATGCCCTTTCTCCACTTGAAGGACTTCTGAATGAAGTGTTTTGGGAGAGTTTGCTCCCCTTTGCTTCCCGTTTTGCTGGTGCCAGAGTGATGTCATTCCTGGGAGAAAGGGCCCGCTCCTGGGCCAAGCTCAGAGCTGGCCAGCTCCATTCTGAGGTCCTGCACAGAACCTGCAAGGCCCAAAGGACACCCCCTCCCCCCATTTGCCTCAGAGGAGCCTGAGTAAAAGCCCAATCTGAAAAATGCTTTTGGGCAGCTGGGAATTGGGCCAAGAGACCTTTTAGCTGAGTCCTTTTTTTTTTTTTTTTGTTAACCTTTTACAATATTATTTAAATTTAATTTTAGAAGAGAGTTATTCAACTGTAATGACACAAATGGATATTACTCCATTAAAAACTAAAATAAAATATGTTCCAGCTGATAGGCCTTCACCTTCCAACCTGAGGTATTTCTCCCCACGATTTTTTATAAAAATTTTCAAACATGAAGTTGTAAGAACATATAGTGAACACCCACATGACCACCACCTAGACTCTACAATTAACATTTTCTATACCTTTCTATACTTTTATCATGTTTATCCTTTTACTCATTCCTCTAACCAATTGTCAATCCATATTTTGATGCATTTCAAAGTAAGTTGTATAAATCACTGTATTCCCCTAAACACTTCAGTTTGCATACTACTAATTGCTTAATATTTTTTTCTAGTTCCTTTTCTTCTGAGGTAAAATGTACAGGTCATGTAGCACACACATCTGTAACATCTGTATATGCCCGTGCACCTGCGGTGCACCTACTGAAGCAGATACATGTAGCCCAAATCCTCATCAAGACAGAACGCTACCATTACCCAGAAAGTTCCTTCACGCCGCTTTCCAGCCATTCTCCACTCCCACCTATCCAGAGGCAACCATTGTTTCAACTCGTGCTACCAATGATGCATTTTCCTGTTCTCAACCTTCACCTAGATGAAATTGCTATGATCTGAATGCTTATGTCTCCCCAGAATGCATATGTTGAAACGTGATCTCCAGGGGGTATTAGAGGTAATTGGTGATGGTGTTAGCAGGTAGGGCCTATGGGAGGGGATTATACGGATCAGTGCCCTTACAAAAGGAGCCCTAGAGAGCTCTCACATCCCTTCCTCCATGTGAGGACACAGAGAAAGACAGTTGTCGAGGAGGCAGACCCTCACCAGACACCCAGTCTGCAGTCTCCTTAGTCTTGGAATCCCCAGCCTCTGGAACTGTGAGAAATAAATGTTTGTTGCTTATAAGCCACCCACAGTTTATAGTATTTTTGTTATAGCACCCCAAACAGACTAAGATAGGAACTGTTCAATATGAACTCTTGTGCAAGGGTTCTCTTACTCAGTGTGATACTTTCTCATCCCAACTGCTTTACGTATTACTAGCTTGTTCCTTTGTATTACTAGCGGTATTGCACTGAATGACTATACCACGTTGTCCCAGTTTCGAAATTGGGACTATTACGAATAAAGCCACTAAGAATAATTTTGTATAGATCTTTTATGGACATATGTTTTCATTTCCCTTGGGTAAATAGTCAGGATGAAACTGCCAGATCATGGGGTAGACGTATGAGTACTTTACATCCCCACCAACAATACAGGGGAATGTGTTTGCTCTACTTCCTCATGAGCATTTAAATTTATCAAGCTTTCTTTTTTTTTTTTTTAAAGATTTTATTTATTTATTTGACACAGAGAGAGAGACAGCCAGCGAGAGAAGGAACACAAGCAGGGGGAGTGGGAGAGGAAGAAGCAGGCTCATAGCAGAGGAGCCTGATATGGGGCTCGATCCCATAACGCCAGGATCACGCCCTGAGCTGAAGGCAGATGCTTAACCGCTGTGCCACCCAGGCGCCCCATAAATTTATCAAGCTTTCTCATTTTAGCTATTCTGGTGGATGTGAAGTGATTTAAGCTGCTATTTCAGCAAATTTTCCAAATTAACAACAGCAACAACTATATATGCTTGTGTATATATGTGTATATATATGTATATATATATATATAGAGAGAGAGAGAGATCAGAGATCAGGTTCGAAGAAAATACTGAAGGAGATTTATATATAATTAGAAATTATATATTAATTATATATATATGATACATATAGATAGATGATATAGATATATATTAGAAAAGTTTCCCTAGCCAAACCCAGCTTAAGAGAATAAGAGATAGCTAAATGGATATGGAAGAAGCAGCCAGACACATTCTTCAATTTATAATTCTATCAATTATATTACAATACTGGGAAAGTAAATGTAATGCTTAGAAAACTGCAGCCTTCACTGATAGGGAGATAGGATCTCTGTTTCCTTACAGAGCTGGTCTGGTGTGGACCACAACATGCCCCCTCAATTTGCTCCCTCATGGTCAAAGCACCATCCCTACAGTGCTGGCCCAGCCTAAAAAATGGGAGTCAGGAATCATCCAGATAATGGAGAGGGACCCCTACTCCCTCCTTCCAATACCAACCCTGGATCTGAGGGAAGGGAATTAACACTTTAGGGCCATGAACACTGTGCCAGGACCTACCCTAGGTACTGTGCAGACAAAGTCCCTAATCCTCACATCACCACCCTACCAAGTTGGGCATTGATAGCCTCAAGTTGTGGATGTGAAAGCAAGACTCAGAGAGAGAGAGAGAGAAACTTGCCCAGAGTCACACACAGTTAGAAGAACCAGGATCTGACTCTAATCTGTGCTCCTTCCACTCTACCTTGCTAAGCACCTGGAACACAGATTGGAGGGGGCTTTCCTAGCTCAGTTGGTGCTGGGGCCAGGAGCGGATGGTGCTACATGTCTCTCATCAGATCCGCCCCACATTTCCCTTTCTTCTCTATTTCTGCTCTCCAGTGTGTCTGTGGTGAAGGTAGGGCTGTTCCATCTTTCAGAAGATGCAGCTGTAAATGAGCGTTAGCCCTCCTTCCTGCAGCTGTGAATGTGTCCCAGGGCTTGGGTTTCTCTCTCTCAGGAAGGAGTCATTAGCTTGTCACTTTTCTTCTTCCCTTTCCCACCCTCCTCAGTGGTCTGGTATACTTGGTGTTTGATGTGGAGGACAGGCAGAGCCTCATAGATCCCTCACTGCCCTCTGGTCCTCTTCCTCCTCACTCCCTCTGCCTGCTGTGAGGAAGATGTAACTGTATTCATCATGGGTTTCTCTACACCGACTTACCTGCTCCTGAAAAGCACTAGCTTGCTCCTCAAATCCTGCTGTTCGGAAATAGTTGACGACATCCATCACTGCCCAGTCTGCAGGATCCGGCGGCCTCCCGTTCTCCATGGAACTGCAAAACACAAACCCAGACACTTGTTGTGGTGGAGTGTGCAAGAGTGTGTGGCCTGGCTCACTACTCAGTCTCCTAGGGGCAGGACCTGGGCAGCTTGCTAGAACCACAGCCGTCTCTTCCCTCAGAGGCCCAGATCCCAGTTTACCTCTCAGGACCATAACCATTCTTGTGTTTCTTGGGTTCAAGACATCATTACTCTTACTGGCTCAGTCACTGTCTTCCTAATAAACCATTAGACTCTTCGTATGAAGTGCTTCCTTATGAATTGGTTTTTAATCCAGAGATATTAGGAGTGGTTCTATGATTTCTGACAACTCACAGGATGACACTCATACTCCTAAATTAAGAACACCAGGCCCTATACAATATGGCCCCCATGTACCTACCTTTCCCCATCTCCTACCACCTTCCCCATCCCCACCCCACATATCCTCTCTGCAGCTGGGAAATTGCAGGGCTAAAGCCATTCCCCAATATGCTGTGCAGTTCTGGGCCTTTGCACATGCTGTTCCAGCCACTTACAATGCCCCCTTATTTGTCTCTACTTGGCACAATCCACCGTTCCTACCTAATTTATCCTAGTTCCCATGCCATCTCCTTGTGAGGCATTTTCTGGCCCCACCAGGGAACTGTTTTAGTTATAACCTCTGCATCTGAGAACTCCATTCAAACTCCCATTGCAGCACTTTCCACACTGGATTATACTCTCTACTTATTGGACAGTCTCTCTCATCAGACTGGGAGATGTGGGCTAGGGATACACATCTGGGCCTGAAACATTTTATTATTCCCAGTGTCAAGCATATACTTAGGAACTCAACCAATATTCACATGACTAAATGATGATCAAGCATCTGAGAGGTTCTATGGGTAATCTGCTTCACTGGATTTAGAAAGGAGGGGTAGGAAAAGTAGAATAGAGAAAGAATGGCAAGGACCCGCCATTACTGTGACTTTGCCTCATTTCTCTTTCAGGAGTGTTCATCTGGATTTCTCTACACCTCACCTAAAGTAATTCTTCCAGAGTGTACATCTAATTACATTGCTCCCCTGCTTAAAATTCATCAGAAGCTGTCCATCGCCTTTAAGATGAATTCCAAATAGCTTAACTTGGCTTGAGAAATCCTTCAGAACAAAGCTCCTGCCAGCTCTCCTGCTAGGAATACACTAATGAGCAGACATGGTCCTTACTCTTGTGGACCCACAGTCCTGTAGGGATAGACAATGATCAGTCATCATACAACTAAATGCACAGCCGCATATTGTGGTAAGTGCCATGAAGGACAGATACACTGTACTATGACAGTTTAAGGGCCTAGGGGATGCATTCCTGTGGAAGTTTTTCTTGGGGTAAGGTCTAGAAAGCAGCCAGAAGTTAACCATATGAAATCGGGTGAAGATTATTCCAGGTTCTTTGGAGGAATATATACAGTCAAGGGAGCCATGCGTCTTGGAGCCCCCATTGAGGATTCTGGATTTTTGTCTATGAGCAACGAAACTTGCTAAATGGTCTTACATAAAGGGGGTGACCTGATCAGATTTGCATCTTGAAAAAGAAAACTGGAGATGAGCCAGAGGGGAAGAAGGGATGCCAGTGAGAGGTGGTCTACTGCAGTCATCCATGCAAAAGATCATGGTGATCCAGACCAGAGTGGTGGCTACAGACAAGGAGAGGAAGTGTGTGGATTTAAAAGATTTTTAACCAAGAAAATCAGCATGACTTAGTGGTGGACTAGACAGAGAGAATGAAGGAGATGGAAGTGTCATGGAACTGGATGCATGGTGTAACTTCACTTAGATGGCATTGCCAGGTTTAGTTGAATACACTGAATTTTGGGTATCATCTACATCCAAGCTGAGATGTAATACGAGACTGAGTCTGTTTCTCAAAGCAGATGAGTGGGCTGGAGGTATACATTTCGGAGATTTAATTTTTAGACAGTAACTGAAATCTTGGGAGAGGGTGAGAAGAAAATTGGGCCTAGAGCTAAGCATGGGTGAGAGGTTCAACATGTTAGTGAAAGTTGAAAGGATTCATGTTATTTTTAATGGAAATGAAATTGCCCAGACTTTGAGGAATCCTGAAAACCTTCAAACATCCAAAAGTCAAGGGACTAGCTGTACCACTGCCTCATCTCCCACATAATGTTTTGCTCATAGTAGGAACTTAAAATATTTGATTAAATAACCAAACTTCTGTCCTATCTCAAGACAAAAGAGCCCTTCATCAATGACACACAGGATCAATGATTCATCAACACAACATTTAATTGAAAAGCAATGCTTACTAGTTAATAGTGTTTTCCCTTTTGAGCTTAGAGATTGTGAATCTATAAACACTGCATGCCCATGTACATATGCACTTATATATATGCATGCTTACTACACACACACACACACACACACACACACACACACACACACACACCTTCCTACCATTTAACAGGTAGTATACATGGGGAAAAAAACGACTTTCATCCTAACATTGCCAAACATTAACTATGTATTTTAAAGTCAAAGCTAAACGGGTTTTTAAAAAATTATCCACATGCTGGGATTTTTCTATCATCCCATTAACATAGGCAATCATGAGCTGACACTGGGCAGTTCCTTTAAGGTACCATTTTTCCTTCCCTCTCTTGCTTAAGGTGGGTTTGAAGAATGTCTATAAAGGCGTTCATTGTTCTAACAAATCTTTTAAGTTTCCTAATCAGCTCACTTCTAGCAGTGAGCAGAGAGTCCCATCAGATATACTTTCAGGTGCCCCAGAAAACATCTGAATTCACTCTCCCTGTGGCTGACTTCAATTAACTGCCTTTCCTCATAGAGAATAGTTATCTAATTGTAATAACAAAGTATGCTACATTGTAATTTTAGGATGGGAGGGTTTCCTGATTCTTACTCCACTGGGATATGACATCATCACTTCCATAATTGTGAAATATTCTTGAGTATTAGCAACACGGCAGAGAACAAAGACTTTACAACACTGCTGACAGTGTAGCATGAAGAAGAGGAGCAACGGAACACCAGGCACTCTCTCGTATTTAGGGTAAGGAGACCCATGCAGAAGAAATGGGCATGAAACCAACCAGTGCATTTAATGACTGATCCATCCTAAGTTTAGGCCTGATAGCAAAGAATCCCAAAATAACTTAGAAGACAAATCACAGTGTTAGACTACTCACATCCCGAGAGGAGAAACCTGTCTGTCTTCATCTTGTCAGCTCTCGCGCGCCTAGCGCAGGTCTCGGGTGCATTGTTCATGCACAGCAAAGCTCTGTTACGTCAGTGGACTAAGAGCCAGAGCGGACGTAGAGTCTACAATATGCTTTTTGTACATTTCCTATTATCAGCCTCTGAACTCCTTGTCATCTGGCTACTGTAACCTGTTTTTAGGAAACTAAGGCTCAGAAAGATTCAGAAACTCACCCTAAACTACATAGTAGATAAAGCCAGGATTGGATTCCATATATGCTTGCTCCCAAATCTACGCTTTTCCACTCAACTCCTTGATACAACAGATATTTACTTGAAGCCTATCGACTTCTCAGTCCAGGACTAGATGTAGGGTTATAAGGATAGGAAGGCATAGACCCTGCCCTCAAAGAGCTAGCAATCTGGCGAGGGCAGCAGACGTGTAAACAGCTACCTCTAAGTAATACTAGAACTGAGGCCTGAACATGTGCTGCTGAGGACACACTGGCTGGAGGGCCCAGAAGGTTCTGTCTGATGGACACCTTAGGATCTCCCATGGCGATTTTGAAAGGTATCTGTTGCTCCAAACTCATCCTAAGTTAGGCCTTGAGAGGGGACAGCTTGCAGAGGCAGGAACATGCAGGCACATGTTGTCACTTGAAGGTTGTTTTTTATAAAGTATGATGAATAATTTCGCTGGGTTTCCAGTGGTTTTGGTAACAGTTTTAAGGAGAAAACTGGCGACGATCAAGGGCAGCATGAAAGTGGGAGTTGGGGACAGGGGCGGAGTGCCGAGGCCCCAGGAAATTATGAGTACATTTCAGAGGATGGATTTAAGTGTCACCCTTCCCCACTGGGAAAGCCATATGTCTCCTAAAGGACTGCTATTTGTGACCACACTGAGACACTTTGTTCCCTTTTAAATGGACCATTCTCTCCAAATTTTTCTTATAACCTGTGCATGTCAAATTGTAGAAGGAATTTAAATGGCGCTGTTTAAAACACCTCCCAGATGGTGGTATCCATTGTGGCTGCTAATTTTGCACAGATGAAATGAGATGGCAGATATAAAAGTTCCGTTATCATCTGATATTTATTATTTACCATCAC
Organism: Ailuropoda melanoleuca; assembly: GCF_002007445.2. Lineage (NCBI taxonomy): Eukaryota > Metazoa > Chordata > Mammalia > Carnivora > Ursidae > Ailuropoda > Ailuropoda melanoleuca. Next base: position 55,277,876 of record NC_048219.1, on the reverse strand, counting down.
CATAGCAAAAACATTTCTTAAAATATAATGTATACGGATGATAAATTCATGAATACTTTTCCAGGCATGGGATCTTTAAAAAATACATATGCATTTTAACTTATTACAAAAAATTAGCAAGAAATGAAGGGCAGATTTATCTATGGTCCCATCACTTACCAAACCAATGTTTCCATTTAACCCAGTCACCATTTAGTCCCTGTGTATATGGGTTAAGTACATCGTATATTGATAAAAATTATATCATGCATGGATAATTCACACTGGGAAACAATTATCCCTTAATTAAACAATCACCTCACTTTTAAAGAGAGCTACAGACACAATCATTGGGACAGAGATGCAATAAATAACAAATTTGGCAGGTACATGCAGATGGAGACCTCACTGTGAGTGTTTTTCATGCTGACATATTATAATTTTAAGCGCTGGCAGAAGTCTCCACTTCCCCTTTACACATTAGTGAAGGCAGGTGGAACACAGTTGAAACCTTTTCTCGGAATCTAGCACGTGTATAGTTGTTAGTACTCATGATATTCTAGATTCTAAGGGTTGATCAGACCAAAAGGAAACTGTGGATAAATACAGTCCATATGAGATTTCAAAACCCCATTATACTCATTAATTGCAATTCTGCTCAAATTTCAGAGCAAAAGTTATTTTAGGCACTAGTTAATTTATTATGGTGATATATTTATCACATTACTCCTTTTATAAAGGTAATTCTCAATGTTACTTATGTTTCCACTCAGAAATGCATTCTAATTTTATACTGCCTTGATCTTTCAACTTATTTTCAAAATTAAATTAAACTACTCTTTGCCCATATCTTAGAACAGCCTTTGGCTAAAAGCAATATAATTCTGATTGTAATAAATTAATATTGATTTTTTTTTTTTTTTTTGCCTATGACATATCTGACAATGAAGCAACTAAATGAGCTTTAGTTTTATCTCTACTCCTTTCTTCCTCTCCCTTCAACCAAACTAGCAGGGATCTGGCTAAAAGGCAGGCCTAAAAAGAGAAAGGAGGATTCAAAGGTTCTTGACAGGACATTTTTCATTTTTTAATACTCTGATAAATAAAAGTTGACTGCATTTAGCTGCAGCATACTCAAGCAATGAAAGCACTGAGAAAGCAAATCATTCTTCAAGCCTTCTGTATATTTCAAATTCTTTCTCTTGGCATTCAGAAATTTGATTCAAACATAACTTTCCAGGCTTATTTCCCATTCTAAGTTTGTACTGAAATTTAACTGGGCAACATCCTGGATTTTCCCATATCCTCAGCTTGGTTATGCTGTTCAAAGCTCTGTTGGTTCAGCTTCCAAAGATTAGAACCTTACTCATTTTTGAAAGGTACTGGTTAAAAGTCCTGCTCCTAATATGCCTAATCTTTTATTCCAATCATTAATTGATTTTAATCTGCCTACTATAAGCCAGGCACTTGATGAGCCTTGGGAACTCATTGTCTAGCGAAGGGGAAAATCTCAAGTCAGCTAAATGACGAAAAAGGTTATGGTTATGTGTGTCCCCTGCTTTATTCCAAAAAGTGGTTTAGGAGCAGGAGGAATTGAGAGATGGAGGAAGGAGAGCAGAGAAGTAAAAGTCACCACGGCAAGGTGAGTCAGGGTGTGCTGGGTACGTAGAGAGGCTTTGGAGCCCTGATTCGGAAGAAACACCAGGAGCAGGTCCCAGGGACAGACAGGACTTCTTCCTGCATTTCTTTCCTCTGTAATAGACATCTTCCTTTAGGCTGACGGCTGTCCTCTGAAATCACACGGCACTCGGTCTTGGACATATCTCTGCTGGGCATATCTCCCCAGCACTCCCCCCATCTCCCTGAAAACAAGGGATTTCTATAACTGCCTCTTTCCCTACCTGTTCTCAACCTTGTAGTACAAAAAAAGACCTCTGAACAAGGGTAAATAAGGACACTCCTCTCAAGAGGATGCAATGAGTTAATTTTTATTCACTATAAGATACAAGTCATGCCAAAAGTCAGGCTAAACACAAACATGTGTATGTTTCATATCCCAATCAATACTAAAGACAACTGTGCAAGCCTGAAGAGCTTTCCCTCCCTGTTCTGAGCCACAGCACAGTGGTCACTAATCCAGAAGACTTAGGTGTGGCTTTACTGTTTAGACAAACTCGGTTTTCCTTTTGTAGGGATATGGGTAGCGTGCCAGAAACTATGTAGAAAACAGCAGCCCTTCAGGGCTGATAATGTATAAAACATATATAAAGCATGTTTGTGAACTTTGCTGGATTTGATGAAACTCCTGTTGTTTTCATGCTTTAAATGATATGCTTGGCTGACTCAATGGTTTTATCCATTTTACTCTTTTGAAATGTACACTTCTTTAAGGTAGTCATTTGAAGTGGACATAATGGGACAAATCAAAACAATAAACAGACTCAATTCTTAATTCAAGTTATCATTTAATTTAAGGGAATAATGAAATATTTATCATAAGGCCATATGACAAAAGTGAATTGTGCCCTACCCCCACAAATTCAGATGGTGAAGCCCTCCCCTTGATGTGACTGCATTTAGAAATAGGGCTTTTAGGAGATAGGACAATTAAGGTTAAATGAGGTCATAAGGGTAGGATCCTAATCCAAAATGATTGGTGGCCTTATAAAAGCCAGCATGCACATACCGTAGAAGTCCACGTAAAGACCTAGTGAGAACGTGACCATCTAAAAGCCAGAAAGACACCTCTTATCAGGAACTGAATCTGCTGGTACCTTGATCTTGGACATCCCCATTTCCAAAACCGTGAGTAATAAATTTCTGTTGTTTAAACCACCCAGTCCATGGTATTTTGTTATGGCTGCCTGAGCCAATACAGTATATATCAGAGTGAACAGATCACTATAAAATATTAAGGAATGAACTTTATCTTCACTAAGAAAAATAAAATTGTACCAGTTACAAGTATCACCATTAACTCCTATATATCATCTGTATTCAAGAAACCACATAGCACTCTAACTTATCCCACCAAACATATATAACAACAGATCCTGATTAGAAAGGTTATTTTTCAAGTTTGAATTATGGGCTCAGTTTACCTCCCCTTCCCTCCCTATTCTTTATTCTTTCTTTCTTTCTTTCTTTCTTTCTTTCTTTCTTTCTTTCTTTCTTTCTTTCTTTTTCTTTCTCTTTTCCTTCTTTTCCTTCCTTCCTTCCTTCCTTCCTTCCTTCCTTCCTTCCTTCCTTCCTTCCTTCCTTCCATCCTTCCTTCCTTCCTTCCTGACAAACCATCAAGAGGCATTTTCTATTTAGCCACTTAAAATGTTTTGGGTGTTTTATTTCCCTTTTAGTATAGTGGTATCTTACCATCATGATCACCCCCTGTTCCAGATTGCTGTTCCCTGTAAAGAACAGCATGGTAGAAACCATCATTCACTGCACTCAGGTAGAGTCAAGCTGTGTGGTTGTGGGTCTGGGAAAGGAGGACAGAACGGATGAGAGGGGCCTGATGGGGAGAGAGTACCCAGGAACTACCTAGCAGGTGGATACAATTCCCTCACTGCATTCAAAGAACATACATCTAAGGACCGCTGATCGTTTATACAGCACCACAGAAGGTCAGGATTAGGAGTAAATAAGCAAAAGCTGAAGGCCAGTGATCAGACACGCAATTATTTCTATCAGTTTCCTCTTCTTCCTTCGATAAGGAGCCAGGCAAGGGTTCCAGGCAAATAACCAAGTATCCTGTATCCCATGAAGTTCTTTATTTAACCCTAAATGTGACTGCTTCCCTTAGAGATGGAGACCTGACTGGTGGATTGTTGTACACATAAGCATTGTTAGATTTTTTAAATGAGATTAAATAATAATAGCCATTGTTATTACTGTTATATGAAAAGTCTTTTTGATAATTCTACAATAAGGCCAGAGTTTTGAAATTCTAACAGTGCTAATAATAATTTCTCACTCTACCTTAATATTTTACTTCTACCATTCACCTGCTAACCCTCTAATTCACATGGGCAAAAACTTAATGCTTAACTTAATAGTTACTATAGTTAACTGGCTCTCAAAAATTAGTATTACCCTATTAAAGCAAGTTTAAAACTTTATAGCACCCATTACAAAGAAAAGTATCACATTACTAATTATAAAAGGAATTTTAGTTCCAAAATTTAACAAAAAAGTCTTTCTTCAAAATGAAACCATACACTGACTGCAAAGGCAGAGGATATGGTGAGATATGGATGCAAGAAAAGACATGACATTAATAAGAAATAGCTTCTTTTGAAAGTCCTTGGGCACCTGGGTGGCTAAGTTGGTTAATAAGCAAGCCTTTGGCTTCGGTCATGATCTCAGGGTTCTGGGATCGAGTCCTGCATTGGGCTCCCTGCTCAGTGGGGAGTTTGCTTCTCCCTTTTCCCCTCCCCTGACTAATGCTCTCCCTCTCTCCCTCTCTCAAATAAATAAATAAAATCTTAGAAAGAAAGAAAGAAAGAAAGAAAGAAAGAAAGAAAGAAAGAAAGAAAGAGTCCTTGCTAAACATTGCTACTGTCAGTTTTCTATTGGAGTAGAGCTTCCCCACTGAGGGGTGAGGGGCATTGTGGTGGTAGGGAAATAAACTGCTTCTTGCTGAAAAGCTGCTAACTTATTATAAGCATCTATTGTGTGGGAGCATTGGTTCCTCCTCTATCCTAGAAGAAAATAAAAGAAGGGAAAAAAGGCCCACTGTTGAAAAAGGGAGTAAGACTAAGACTAAGTGATTGGCAAAATATATATATTTGACATTGAATACTTGTGATTTGTACAGATAGGCACATACATGTAAAACATCTAGAATTTTTTTTTTAGAATTTTGTAAAAATTCTAACATTGATCTAACATGTCCAAACATAGATCAATAACAGTGTCATGTACCAAGGTTCATGATTAATCCAAAATCTGTGCATCTACAATCCACAAAAACAGAATACTATAATTCCACTTGTTCAATAGAAGCTTATGGTGTACATTCTTATATGACTATGTGTATACATATGGATACAGAAAGTATTTGTATACAAACTGTCTAGAGAGATATAGTCCAAACTATTAAAATGGCTCCCTCTTAGCTATTTAATTAGTTATTTTTAAACTTAATAAACACCCATGAACCCACCAGGCAAAATAAAAGCTAGGATCTTGACAGGAACTACATCTGTTCCCCCTCACTCCCCTGACCTGAGCTAATCATCATCCTCAGTTTCATATTCATGTAACCTTTCTCCTGGTGCAGGTGTGCAAGAGCTTCACCTGACTATATACCTGTGCAATATGGTAGACACTAGTCCTATGTGGCTATCGGGCATTTAATATTTGACTGAGGAACTGAATTATTTTTTTTAAAGATTTTATTTATTTATTTGACAGAGATAGAGACAGCCAGCGAGAGAGGGAACACAAGCAGGGGGAGTGGGAGAGGAAGAAGCAGGCTCATAGCCGAGGACCCTGATGTGGGGCTCGATCCCATAACGCCGGGATCACGCCCTGAGCCGAAGGCAGACGCTTAACCGCTGTGCCACCCAGGCGCCCCAGGAACTGAATTATTAATTGTATTTAATTTTTATTAGTTTAAATTTAAATGTAAAAACTTGAACAGGTATAAAATATGCTTTATTAAATACAACTCCATTGTTTTGGTGTGACATTTCACTTTTATGCTGCATCACCTAGGCTAATTTGTTGAAGTTCTCCTATCAGATGCATGTGTCCTCTCTAGTATTATACATAAATACATGGCCAATCTAGTCGATATCAACTGATTGACTCAATTCAAATGATGTTTTCCTACATACCCAGATAACACTGTAATGTGTTTGATGCAGACAGCTCCAGTTATGAGAATCTCTTTTTACGTCATATGGGGTAATTAATTTGACATTCTTAACTATTTTAATTATAATAAATATTTTTTAGTTAAAATAAGTATTGATAAATTTTAAAGTTTCAAAAGGTAGCATACTATTGAGGCAGAATTGAGAGGAGATGCAGAAACTAGCACTGAAACCAGAACAGTAAAGAAAAAAGGAGGCTGAAAAAACAAAGAAAAAGAAAAAAGGAGGCTGGCTTAAAGTATATTGGAAATTTCACAATGAATAGCAATTGCAATTTGCTGGAGCAGAGCAAAAGGAAAAAGCTGTTCGTTTGTTGTGTGAAAAACATGGTAAAGATAATAAAATGGACAGTATTAAGAGACATTTTCAGCAAATATATAGTAAATTTGGTAACTTTCTTCTCAATGATCAAAAAGGAATTAATGACATTAGCCACTTGAATTCAAAATTAAATGTCCAACAAAATGTTTTGAAGTGATTTCAAACAGAATCTGAGCTTATAAATTTGTATAGCTATAAATGGCTTGGATTCTTGCACAAAAAAGAAAACAATGTTTCCACAGACATCTGGTTATATTCAGTTTTCTTAGGATATTACGAGAAAAGACTAAAAAGGTATTTCACAAAAAGTGAAAGATTTTTCAGTCAAGCCACCCAACAATTGCCTGAGGAAGACAAAATCTTTTAACAATATCTAAGAGCAACTGGTTCAAAATTTGAAAAACACAATTACTTTTCTTTAGCTTTAGATGAATACTGCAACATAAAAAACACTGTCCAATGAATACTTGAAGTATGCTTTGTCTCAAAAAACTTCCAAATTTATGAAGAAATATTGTCAATTTATGGCCTGAAAAATTGAACTCAAACTTTAAATATTTTTAAGTTTCTTACATCTGTCAAAGAAGAATTTCAGCTAGATATGAAAAAATTAAATTCTATTCTAACGGATGGTACTTCAGCCATATTAACTAAAAAAAAAAATCTGGGTTTAATGTAATTCTAAAACAACTGACTGATGTTTCCCTTATTGCTTTATTCCATCCACTGTATGATATTCATGTTCAGTTTTCTAAAGCAGGCTCTTGAAATGTCATGGATACCATTGTTAAATCATTTGTTATATATTTGCAAATGCTACAGATCAATGCCAGGGTGATGGAATTGTGAAAAAAAAAATAGAACACAAGGAATAAAATGATGTGTGTTCTTTGCCAATGCTTGTTGGAAAAGTCCTAGAAGAATTTTACAAACATCTACTGTATTGTTCCAATTCAAGATTTAATATTAAAGCAAATGGGTGCTTGCCAAATTTTCAATGAAGATCCCAAAATGGCACAGTAAATTATATTTTCTCATTGATATCACACTACATGTGAATGAACTAAATTTATACCTCAAAAAAAAAAAAAAAAAAAGGAAAAGCTGATTTGCAACCCAGCCAAACAGTCATAAAATTTGAAACTGAAACTTTTCAGATTATACAATAGAGCCATAGTAGTATACAATAATAATTTTACATTTTCTAAATAAATTAGTTTAAAGAAAAGTTTGAAAAATTATATACTGACATTGATAAACTTACAGTTGCTTGTAAATTTATACAACACCCTTTGAATTCAATGTTAAGTATATTGAGTTGGTATAAGTTTTAGTACATTTATTTAACTTGGACAGACATTTTGAAACTGATATGCATTTGTTTCAAAGTCAAATCAACACTTTTAAAAAAGAAGAACCAGTTGTGTCAATATATATGCATATAATACAAAAATAATATTTTTGGTACTTGATTCATTTATTCAAATATTTAACTTTGGAATTATTTGGGTATGTGATTCTAATTTTTCAACTATAAGTCTTATGAAATCTAACACAGAGCAAATATTTCCAATGAAAATTTTATATCCAAATTGAGATATAAAGCATAAAATACACAATGGATTTAGAAAATTTAGTACAAAACATGTGCAATGCCTCTTTAATAATATGGTTTTAACCTCCTGGACCTTTAGTTTTCTCATCCATAAAATAAGAATAATAATGTATACCTCAAAATATGGTTGTGAGGATTGACAAGTCTCACACAAAAGTACTAAACATATGAAGGGACTTCATAAACAGTAGCCTTGCAAAACTAAAGGTCTGATCACAAGTATGTGGCCAGTGAATAAGGGTTATTATCCTAGACTTCTTTGGAAATGACCCTTTGTGACAGTACTTTTCCTAGTAAAGCAACTATATTTTCCATGCCTGGAAATAAAATGAAAGCAAAACAAGCGCCAGTTTTGGCAGATCTCAGAAACAGCCATAAGAGCCTATGTTTTGTGCCTTTTGGGGTTCTATTAAAATCGAACTCTACACTGTCCATTAGGTTAGTCACTAGACATTTGTGGTTACATTAATGAACTGGAACTTCTGTTTCTGGTCAAGATGGAGTAACGAGGCCCAGATTTATCCTTCTGCCTAAATAATTAAAAAAGTAGAAAAAATATATGAAAGAATGGCACTCAAGACACTGGACATAGGTAATAAAGGACAGTGATTCCTGAGGGATGGAAAACAAGCAAGGTAAGTTCTATTCGCTTACTGCCTGAAGAAAGAGTTTAAGCTGTGCACAGAGGTCAGTCCTAAAGACTAGGGAGGAGAGAGCTCTCAGCATGAAAACTCTGGAGATCTGCAGAGGCCTCCCTCAAGTACTCAGCAGAGCACTGATTATCACATACATGTGAGGAAACTAACTGAGTCTGGGGAAAGAACCACCCCAAATAATTAGAGAGCACAATCCTCAGGGATAATGCAGGGATGGGAAAAATGTTTGTCTCCATCTGCCAGGGAGGAAAACCTCATAATTCATGAGCATTGGCTAGAGTACAAAGATGGGTCTTGCCTCAGTAAGAGGGGAAAATTACCCTTAGACTAAATGCAGCCCTGCTCCTACCTAACAAAACTTAAAAGCAAGACTTAATAGGATCAAATTCTTTCCAAGTAACCTAACTGCATCCAGGACAGACATCAGGGATATTTATAATTCCTATAAAATAGCCAGCACCCAACAAGGTAAAATTCACAATATTTGACACTCAATCAAAAATAACCAGGTATGAAAAGAAGTAGAAAAATACAACTCATTCTCACTGAGAAACCAGTCAACTGAAATGGACTGAGAAATGATAGAAATAGTAGACAGGGACACTGAAACAGTTACAATGACTGTACTTTACATGTTCAGAAGCAAGAGGAAAGACTGAATATGTTAAATAGAGATATCAAGGTACAAAATAAGACCCAAGTTGAACTTCTAGAGATGAAAACTACATCGTCTGAAATGGAAAACACATTGAGTGGGATTAACAATAGATTATACATTTCAGAAGGAAAGATTAGTAACCTTGAAGGCAAAACAAAGAAACTATCCAAAATTAAACACAGAGAAAAAAGAATGAAAGAAAACCTAGGGCATTAGTGAATCGTGGCACAATATCAAGTGATTAAATATACCATAACTGGAGTCACCAAAGGAGGAGTGAGGGAAACCAAAAAAAAAAATGCCTGGAAAATTTCCAAACTTGATGAAAACCAAGCCCATAGAGCCAAGAAACAAAAACAAAACAAAACTCCAAGCACAAAAAAGATGGAGAAAACTATATACCAAGTCTCATAATCAAATCGCTTTAAAATCAATGATAAAGAAAAATATCTTTAAAAGCAGACAAAAAAGAGACATATTATACATAGAAAACCAAAGATAGAAAAAGGACTAAATGTTTTCCTTAACAAAACAAAACTAGTCTGTCTAATCTCACCACTTCTATGTAACTTGTTAGTGGAGGTCCTATCCTGTACAGTAAGGCCGGTAAAAGAAATAAAATATACTCACATTGGGAAGGAAAAAAGACTCTTTATTCACAAAACATAATTACCTATTTTTTTAAAAAGATTTATTTATTTATTTGACAGAGAGACAATAGGAGAGCACAAGCAGGGGGAGCAGCAGAGGGACAGGGAGAAGCAGGCTTCTCACTAAGCAGGGATCTCCATGCTGGGCTTGATCCCAGGACCCTGAGATCATGACCTGAGCCGGAGGCAGACGCTTAACCAACTGAGCCACCCAGGTGCCCCCATAATTATCTATGTTAAATATCTAATGGAATCTACCTAAAAGCTATTAGAAGTAATAAATGAGTTTATCAAGATTATAGAATATGAGGTCAATATACAAAAATCAATTGTATTTCTATACACTATCAATAAATGATTGGATATTAAAATTTAAAAAGCAATACCATTTAAAATAACATGAAGTTATAAAATTATGTAGGGATATATCTGACAAAAGATGTGCAGGACCTACAGATGGAAAACTATAAAACATTACTGAGAAATGACAGAAGACCTAAGTAAAAAAATACTGTGTTAATGGGTTGGAAGACACAATATTGTTAAGAGATCAATTCTCCCTAAATTAATCTATAATTCAATGCAATACCATCAAAGCACCAGCAGGTGTGTTTTTTTGTTGTTGTTGTTGTTGTAGAAATTGACAAACTGATTCTAAAAATCATTTGGAAATGCAAAGAACCTAGGAGAGACAAAACAAGTCTGAAAAAGAACAAAATTAAATAGATAACACTACTTGATTTCAAGATTTGCTATATAGCTATAGTTATCAAAACTATGTTACATTGGCATAAATACATACAAAATTATGAATGGAATAAAAAAGTCCAGAAATAGATCCACACATATATAATCAATTATTTTTCAACAAAGTTGCAGGAACACTTCAACAAATGGTGCTGGAATAACTGGCTATTCATAGGCAAAAAACCCCCCCACCACCACTACCAGAAACTAATTTAATCCTTATCTCATAGCATACACAAAAATTAACTCAAAAATCACAGTCCCAAATCTAAGAAAATGTAAATCTTTGTGACCTTAGGTTAGGCAAATATTTCTTAGACATAATACTAAAAGCACTATTCATGTGGTGCCTGGGTGGCTTAGTCGGATAAGCATCTGACTCTTGATTTTGGCTCAGGTCATGATCTCAGGGTCATGAGATCAAGTCCCATGTCGGGCCATCCTGGGCATGGAGCCTAAGATTTTCTCTCCCTCTCCCCATGCCCTTCCCCAACTCTGCTCTCACACATGTGTGAACTCTTGAATAAATAAATAAATCTTAAAAAATAAAAAGATAAACATCATTCATAGAATAAAAAATAAACTGGAGTTCATTGAAATGAAAAATTCCTACATTTTGAAAGACACTGTAGAGAGAATAAAATCACATACAAATAGAAAAAATTTTCAAATCATGTTTATAAGGGACTTGTATCCAGAAATATGAAAATTGTCTACAAAATAATACATAAATAGCTAGCCCAATAAAAAGGCAAAAGATTTGGACCATATTTTACTTAAGAAAGATATATGGATGGCAAATAAGCACATGAAAAGATGCTCAACATCTTTAGTCATTAGGGAGATGAAAATGCAAACTATACGTAATATAATATCAAATATGAAAAAGATTGATCTTACCGAGTTCATGAGGATATAGAACACCTGGAATGTTTACACACTGCTGGTGGGAATGTAAATGACAAGCAGTTGAGAAAACAGTTTGTAAGTTTCTTAAAAAGTTAAATATACGCCTGTCAGATAGCCCAGCCATTCCATTCCTATATATTCAAGAAAAATGAAAGTGTATGTCCACACATAGACCTGTACACAAATGGTCAAAGCAGCTTTATTTGTAATACCTAAAAAATGGAAACAACCCAAATGTCTATCAGCAAGTGGATGAACTGTTGTATATCCATACAATGAAATATTACTCAGTAATAAAAAGTAATGAACTATTGATAGACGCTATAACATGGGTGAATCCCAAATTAATTATGCTGGATAAAAGAAACCACACCCCCACACTCTGCTCAAAAATGTACACTCTTAATAATTCCATTTATACAAAATTGTAGAAAAAGTAAACTAATCTATAGTGACAGATAGCATATCAGTGGTTGCCTGGGGATATGGTAGCAGGGAAGGACAGGAGGAAGAGATTATAAAGGGTTATGAGGAAATTTGGGGGGTTATCATAATTGTGGTAATGGTTCCATGGGTGTATACAGATATCAAAACTTAAAAATTTTATACTTTAAACACATGCAGTTTATTATATGTCAATTATATTTCAATAAAGCTTTTAACTTTTTAAATTGCTTAAAATTAAAAGTTCATATAATCAGTTATACTAGTCCATTTCAAATTTTTAATCAGCCACATGTGGCCAGTGGCTACCATTTTGGACAGCGCAAGTGAAGAACACTTCCATCACTGTTCAAAGTACTGCTTACTGGAAAGCACTGATCAAACTCACACAGGAGGAAAAAAAAAGTGCATACGTCTCTTTTATTTCTCCTACATTTACCTAAACTTCAAGAATGGAACAAGTACGCCAGCATGGCACTGATAATATATATTATATGAGAATCTTTAAAAGCAGATCTTATTAAGTTTATGTTAATCTAACTTTGCTGTGGAGCTAAATATACCCTCTACTCACAAACACGCAGCACACTGCTCCTTCATTGAGATATCATAACTTCTATGGATTATATTTAACTAGTTTTCTCCAAGGCTCCAGTTGAGGGCAATTTTAAACTAAATGACATGGAAAAATGGAACAGATAACACTGTCTTGGAACTTACTTTCTCCTCATAGTCAAAGTGGTTATAGCCTCAAAATAACATCTAAATAGGGATATACATATTTTTCATATACTCACAGATATCTTATGAGGTCCCCTGAAATACGTAGCATGTTTCAGAATATGCTACATAATGCAATTAAATTTTCCTTTTTAAAACAATCAAGCATATAACTCACAACAAACAAAGTTTCAAATGTGAGAACAGACATGAAAACAGAACACTAAGTTATGTACTAAAATGTTTCACATTCACGGATCAGTTCATAAAATTAGTAGGACATTCTAATCAAAGCTTTTTTTCTTTCCTTTACTACAGGTCTCAGTTTTGATAGAGGTGATTTTATTTAAAAAGACTCAAATTCTCTATTCTGCCTCCACCCTTGTAGTCTATGAACTCGGAAGGCAGAGTCTGTATGCTCAGTGTTTTGTTTCAATATACAGAATGCGGGGCTGAGATCCTCCACCGTCCCTGTTCCAAAGCCTGACACCCTAACCCTTTATGTACAGTTTGATGCCTGAGTCATCTCCATCTTAGAAATGGAATAAAGAAAAAGGCAATTGGGGTTGGCGGGGGGAGAAGGGAGTCTGGTGGCCAGTGCAGACCACACAAAATCAACCCCAAACAGTGTATTGTAGTAGATAAGCAAGAAGTATAAAAATAGAAACCAAGTCCCTCTGTTGTTTGCAGAAGCAGAACTCACAAGCCAGTTTCACTTACTTTTTTACACCGACAGAGCCATTTTCCTTGTTTTCCATGTCAACAGATAGCATGGGAAGGCTGCAGGGTTCCTTTACTTCAGCAACTAATCAATAAGGGAGAAAAGCTTGTGTTTAATTCTTAGAAAGTGAGAGAAGAATATATATTCTGAATCAGAAACATAATGGTCCCTTTTACAGCTTCACACCAGTTCACGTATGTTTGTTTAAACCTCCAGTTCCCTCAGCGATTGGAGAGATGTGATTAAACCTGAAGAACTAGAGGAGAGGATTGGGGTGCTTTCATCTGTACTGGCACTCCCTGCCTTGACAATAAGCATTTGCAAATGAAATTGAATCCTCGTTCAAAACAAGTGCTGTGTGAACTGGCACAGCTTCCCCTGGGTGCCAAGCTCTCACTTAAGACATTGCAACTCATAAATGAGTCAAAGTGGAGAAAAACAATCCCCCTTTTCCTGCCCCTTCAGACCACGGGCTATGATTGCTTTCTTTCTCTCTCTTTTTTTTAATTGCATTTTTTTGGGTCCACTCACAAACCTTCTATGTTTTCACTGCAATGCAAAAGAGCACTTAAAGCTTTTGTCAGCAAGTATTCCCCTACCTCACATATTCTCAACGAAAGCCTCAAAACCTGTCTGTGAGATGGCCATGCTGTGGTAAAGCTGGAAGCTCACAAAAATGTCAGATAGCCCTTAGCACAGAAAGGTGGTGCTGGGGTGTGTGTGTGTGTGTGTGTGTGTGTGTGTGTGTGTGTGTCTGCGCGCATGTGTGTAAGAGAGGGGAGGCAGCTCATTAGATTTATATGAAAATCACCAAAACATCCAAGGAGATATAGTAGCATCCATCACTTTGTCTTTTTGTTTAGTAGGATGAGGGCTGTGAAAAAATAAAAACCCTCCACAATTAATATGCAATTAGCAAGATGAAAAAGCTATGAACAAAACTGCTTTAAAAAACTAGTTCTGAAACGTGCTTGTTCTACAGCTGAAGCCATAAATTAAATACATTTCCTCTCAAATTACTTTATACTTCGGCACTCCTTCTCTAGGGATTACTCTGACATGACAAGTGCATCATTTAGTATATTCACAAGATTTTATCACTGTTCGAGAAGTAGATGATTAGCAAATAATACTGTTAAGTGTGGGATAATCCTCACTCCTGATATACACACATACACACACGCACACACACAAACTTCCAGTTGCTAAACCACTTAGATCGTTCATAGAGAAATCCAACATTTAATATACATATAGATATTAACATACATTCACACACCGTTACAGAGTAGGCAGAAGATAGTGCTGCTGCTCCATGCCAAAAGAATGATTTCACTTCAGTTGGAAACTGTTACACATTCACCATTTTCTAAGCATCTCAGAAAAAAACAAAACACTCACAATGATACTCTGTAACACCACACTACATTGTCTTATTATTATTATTATTATTTTCTTTTTTTGTGGAAGAGTAAAAAGAAAACCTACCTAGAAGCAACTAAAACATGTCATTTTTTATAGGCTTATCAAGAACAGCCAAAGAAACCCCAATGTTTTCTTTCACAAAGTAGGCTGGCAAAGGAATTCAATAAGGAGGTACAATTTGACACAGTGAAATAAAACCAGGCTGGCTCTCAGCCAACATGACGTTAGGAATCACACACAAGCTGCACCAACTGCCTTCTGGTTCATGGCTGACTTTTTAAAGCTACAGTGTGCCTGTTCACTTTTGCTAACTACCTTCAGCACAATTAGTGGAAGTGAATGAATCAGGAGTCCAAGAACTGCAGAATTCTCCCCACATCTGTCTTGTAAAGAAAAACAAGCGGTATCGATAGCCTCTTATTTTCTCCCTCCCCTTCTTGTTGCTGCATGATAGATCCTTGCTGTTGTTCTGAGCAGGGATGTCATGTTTTGAAAACTATTTTTCTCCCCCATGGGAGAGAAAAACAAGAGAAAATAAGAGAAAGAACCTAGCACTATTGGCTATAACCAGTGAATATTCAGAAGCTGCAGTCCCGTGTTACTCTTTCTTCCTAACAGAGACTCACGGACAAAGTTCCCAGGGCTGGCTTTTAAGTAATCTCTTTAAGAATAAGGAAAGCACTGCCCAGCAGAAAATCCTTTTCTTCCTTATGCAGGAAGTAACATATTTCAGAGGATGAAAGGTGGATGACCAGATCTTTTGAGAACACCTACGTTCTTTTATTTTGTCATTCAACCTACCAGATGAAGTCAGCCAAAATTCAAAATGAAACAAATATCATTCTATAAAAACAATTAGTTCTGGGAGGTTTAATCTTAATTGTTTATCTCAGTTGCACACAAACCGTAATTCAACAAATTTAACTAACA
Source organism: Ailuropoda melanoleuca (assembly GCF_002007445.2). Classification (NCBI taxonomy): domain Eukaryota; kingdom Metazoa; phylum Chordata; class Mammalia; order Carnivora; family Ursidae; genus Ailuropoda; species Ailuropoda melanoleuca. The sequence goes on along the minus strand of NC_048219.1, from coordinate 55,262,225 downwards.
CTATCTATGAGCACTGGGTCCTATATTAGTTACATATGAAAAAGAAGATACTGTGCCAAGCCCCAAATTCATAGTATCTCCTACCATTCAGGACATGGGAAGGTGGCATAGAGAGACTAGGCATGATCTTTTAAACTACCCTGGTCAATCTCACAGTTCCTTTGCGTGGCTGGGAACCACTGCTGAAGGGAAACATTTCCATTCCACAAATATGCCATAGATGCACAGGAAGCATGCATAGCTGTCATCAAAATAAACAACAATCAATATTTGGACACTTTTAGGTCAAGAAGTCAACTAAACCACTCAAAATAGGGCAGACAATACAGGTTCCCAAGAAGGATCCTAGAAAAAAATCATCTGTTGCTAAAAGACTGTGTAGAATTCAGGAAGAATTGAGGAGAGAGCGACAGGTCTCCTTTTTCTTTACTAATTTTTAAGGGCCCTAGAAGAAGATCAGAAACTATAATCTACATTTGCAACCTGAATTTCAAAGTCAAAAGTTTTTTCTCTTATTTATTCCAAGAATGGTATTAGAAATGTTCAACTTCGTGAAAGATCATCGAGAAAGATTTCAAATGCTCTCTCTGCCCATCTTCACCATTGCTCCTTTGAAAAAGCAAACAATAATTTAGGGACAAATTCTAATAATAATAACAACAACAACAATAATTTAGGAACAAATTCTAAGTGTTCATTTATTTTTGACGACTATTTTTTGAGTCTGGTCAAACAGGTGAGTCTTATCACCACCAATCAAAATGATGAACTCTCCTGGAGATAGAGAGCTCTTTCACCAACAGATTTCATAATGCTTTGGGACTTGATCTGAAATTCCAGAAATGTGCTCCAACTAAATTCAAATGGGCTGGGCTGTGAGTCCTGGGGATAGGGGGAGGAAGGTGTCTCAACAGCACTGTCATGCCATTGCTGAGAACAAAATCAGTTCAGCTCTGAATCTTGAAAGGAGAGGCAAAGAAAATGTAGTTACACCCAACTATTCCTTAGACACCCCTACAGGAGGAAGGTTTCTGTGAAGTTTCTCCAAGATTTTCTTCCTACACAGAGGACATCTCCTTCTCTCTCCCCTGCTGTGACCAAAAGTTTGCCTGTTAGATAAGGGTAAGGGTTTCAGAAGGTGATGTAGGAAATCAATTCCATTTTGGGGGGGGGCGGGGGGGGAGGAACCAAGAAAAGCATTCTAAATTCTAACAACAGGTTTCACTTATCAGCTAGTTTCTAGCTTTGGAATAAATTGACATTTGTGGGTATAAATATATATACTCACCCACTTCCTCCTCACTCTCTCCAACAAACTGATTTAACCCTCTTCTCTGCTAATAAAAATGATGTGTATGTATGTCGTATATGGTATGTGTATGTAGCCTGTGGCATAAACGAAGTGTGTGCATGTAATGTATGTTTATGTGATGAATGTAACGTGTATGCTGTGTGTAATGTGTCTGGTCTGTGTTTGTGGCGTGTGTAGTGTGTAGAGTGTGTCGTGTGCACGGTGTGTTTTTATTGGCGCGTGTGTGTAGTGCGTTAAGTATAGGGTGAGAGAGATGCAGACAAACAAGATCTGATCCAGGATATTATGGGATGTGCTAGAATAACTTGGGAGATCCCCGTGTTGGGATTCTTAAGCAGAACTTTCAGGCACACTTGGGAATGGGCTCAGGAGGGGAGATGAGTCAGCAAGGGCGGGAAACCGGTGCCTCCAATCAGGCTTCTTTTATTGATCAGCACTCATTTCCCCCCCACCCCAGCGCCCACCCCGGGAACCAGCGCTGTCCCAAAGGAATCACTCGCCCTGCCTCCCGTCAGGGAATCGGCCCTCAGGAGTGTCCAGCCCACATCGCAGAGTGCAGACCTGGGTCCACGTGGCTGCAGAAGAAATCTCGAGAAGTCGCCGGAGGGCAGGGCAGAGCTCACCGCGTCCCTAAGGGCGTCTCACGGGAGAGGGAAGAGCGGCCTGGAGAGCGAGCGGTGGGGCTAGACTGAGGGCGGGAGAGGGGACGCCAGGATGCCTCTTGGACGAACGGCGCCGTCCGATAGACAAACGACCCGCTGGTGGCACCGGCGACAAGAGGGGAAAGTTTCTAAGACTTTCAAGAAGAAACCATTCGTCTTTGAGTTTGGGGGCTCCCCGGGGAGCCCGTCTGTGGAAAGGGAGTGTGGGGGTGTGGCGCTCGCTGGGCGCCCAGCTGAGCCGTGCCACCACCCGGTCCCATCCTGCGAGCTCTGCCCCGCAGCCCGGGCGAGCCGCAGCTCTCTGCGGAGCCAGGCACGCTTCTGCCCCCAGTTCCACTCCAGGGTGACAGATTCCACGCTCGTGGGTGCAACAAGCTGCAGGAGCACCGGACACACAGCAGAGACGAGGGAGGGCAGGGCGGTTTTTATTGTGGTTTTCTTCGTTTTCTTTCATCCTGGAGAAGGGAGAGAGTGGCCGCTTTCCCAGTGCCCTCGCAGCATGAGCGTATCACTTACCTCCCCGCATGGCCGGCGCCGGGAGGCTTTCCCCCGCGCAGAGCTCGGCGGCCGCCACGCGCCCAGCCCCGGTGCAGCCGGCCGGGTGGGCGCGTGGCACGCCGGGACTTGTAGTCCTCAGCCGGCGGGCGGGGCGGGGGTCCGAGGGCTGGGGCCACCAGGAAGCGGAGAGGTCAGGAAGGGAGGGTGCAGGGCGGGGGCCCTGTGAAAGTCGGGGACGACATTTGCAAGAACTTAAAACCTCCAGGGAGCTGGGGGGAGGGGAGCATTCCTAGAGAGAGTTTTAAATTGGGGGTTTTCAGGCTGATACCATTATCGCCCTGTCTTACTGGCTCACGTCCTGATGAAGTTTTAAGCTGGGTTTTTGGGCAGTAATGACAAGTAGACATTTCCCGAGCCAAATTCATATTATTTGGGGCATTACTCTTCTTTACTCTTCTCACTCCGAACACAAACGTGGCGTTCTCTACTTGGAACACCTTTGCTGTCGTTCACAGAATAACTCAGTTGAAGCCTGGGGCATGCAAAGGTAGGGTGACTATATCGTACTTTACATTTGCAGAGCACTCTACAATTTACAGAGCACCTTTTATTTGGTTCATTGTTGGAACCATAAAACAACACTGAGTTAGGCAGAGAAAAACTTAAGATGCGGGGAGTTTTTTGTATCCGCTTCATTCATTTCCTTTTCTAACCCTGCTCTTAGCAGCTGGGAAGAGAGTGGGGAGAAGGAGGGCTGAGGGCAGATGTGGTGGGTGCAGGGAAAGAAGAGGAGCCTGCTGTGAAGTACTCCCTTGAAATAGCTGATGAATAAATCCTTACTAAGTAAGGAGATAAGTAAAATTAAAGAACCTATGGATTGGAAGAATGGACTGGGAAGGATAGAGGCAGAACAGAAGATTGTGATGGCTAGAGGCAATATGGAAAGGTGATAGATGGACAATGCATGGAGGAGGAAGGAAATGGCAGGTGGGAAAAATGTAGAGACTGAATAGAAGGTTGTGATGAGACTAGAGGCAATATGAAAAAGTTGTATCCAAAAAAAAAAAAAAAAAGGCAAAACAACAGGGATTTTAGAAGCCAGGTAGAGCTGGGATCCTGATGTCACTTCGGAGCTAGCTCTGTGACCATAGGTAAGTTATTTAACTTCCCCAAACCTCTTTTTCCTCATCTTTAAAATTTCAATAACTTCAACCTTATGATGTGGTTGTGCAGATTAAAAGAGATGGGAAGCATTTAGTATAGTGGCTGGCATATAATGAGCACTCGATCACCACTATACTAAGTATAAATAACATACTATTTATAAATACTAATAAAAATTATTATTACCTCCTTTGCTGGAAATCAAAAGATAAATTGGAGTAGAAGTACCAGTTAGGAGGCTGTGACAGTATTCTAAGTCACAGGTAATGAGAGCTTGAACTACAGTAATAGAAAGGAAGCAGGTATGAGACACTTCCAAGGCAAAATGGACAGAGCAGTGCAATCAACTGGATGTGGGAGTGAGGACTAGGGAACAAAAATGATTGTCATTTCTAGATTGACTAAGTGGATGATAGGTACAACAATGGAATAATAGATTTTAGAGGCAGATGACAAATTTGATTTTGGACATGTATAACTTGAGGCTTTCTATGTATGAATGACAAAGTGTCAGTTGGAAGTGTGGCTTTTGGTATTCTGTGTAGAAACAGAACTTTGAGAATCAATTCCTTAGGAGAGGGAGTTGAAGATCATGGGTTAGACTTCCGACTCTTGATTTCAGCTCAGGTCATGATATCAGGGTTGTGAGACGAGCCCCACCTGGAACTCTGCGCTCAGTGGGGAGTCTGCTTGAAATTCTCTCTCCCTTTCCCTCTCCCCCTCCCCTTGCTCTCTCTCTCTCTTTCTCCAAAATAAATAGATTTTTACTTTTAAAAAAAAATTTTAAAGATTTTTTATTTATTTGACAGAGAATGAGAGAGAGCACAAGCAGGAGGAGTGGCAGGTAGAGGGAGAGGGAGAAGCAGACTCCCCTCTGAGCAGGGAGCCCAATGAGGCTCGTTCCCAGGACCCCAGGATATAGCCCCAGCTGAAGGCAGATGCTCAACCAGCTGAGCCATCCAGGCGCCCCTAAATAAATCTAAAGAGAAAAAAAAAAGGAAGGTCAGAGGAGATGGACAAGGGGAGGTGAAGAGTTAGGCAATGACACGTGGCAGGAACTGTGGAAGTGAAATTGGAAAAGCTGCAGGAATGCCGTGACTCTGAAGCCAAGGAAGGAAGGAGACATGAAGAGGAGCTCATTAACAGGTCAGATGTGATAGAGAGGTAGCCAGTGACAACAGAAAAGCAGGCTACCAGATTTACAGAACTAGTCTGTCGGGATGGATCTACCCCCTGGAGTTGTTTTGGAAGTGTACCAGAGTGATTTTGCTTGTCCCAGGGACTGGGGAGGGAGAACTACTGGAGTGTAGTTGGTGGAGCCAACGATGCTAGGTATCTTGCAGCGCCCAGGCTAGTACTGCACAGCAAAGAATTTCCTGCATTCTGTGTGACTCGACGATTCTACTCTCCACTCATGTAGATGAAAAACCTATTTATATTTACCTGAGCGTAGAATCTATTTTATATATGAACATAAAGTGTTGTTCACATAGTTTAAGATGTATTGACTTTTCCTGGAATGCAGTACATTGAATGGCAATACAGTGCTTGTTTGGAATTTGAGTCACCAATCCAGTTTGTTTTATGGCTGTCCATTTCACAGTGATTCTACAGACGAATGCGAGCATCTGATTACTTCATTGTGTCTTTTAGTTTAGGGATGCCTGAGCAGTTCCATAATGAATCACACATGTACTTTTGCCTTTATATTACAGTTAAGGCATCACCTCTGAGTTTTTTAAAAAATTGTGTAGGTAGTTTATGACTTACCTTTCACAGTGTTAACAAGCAGGTTGCTCTGTATTTGTTATGAAAAGAGGCATTAGGTTTGACAAGGCTGAGAATCATGTATTCGGTCAGTCAGCAAATATCTTTTGAGTGCCCATTATGTACTAGGCACCTTTTTAGATCCTTGAGCTACATAAATAAATGAAACAGATGAACTTTACTGCCCTTATGGAGCCTATACTCTAATGTGAGTGTGGGAAAGGCAGACAACAAATAATAAACATAAACTAAATAAGTAAATTCTATGGTATATTAGAAAGTGTTTTGGAAAAATGAAGTAGGATTAAAGAGATTATGAAGACAGAAGAGTGTGGGTTGAAAGGTTAAATATAGTGATCAGAATAAATTTTATCGAGAAGGTGACATTCAAGAAAAGATTTGGAGTTGGTAAGGGAATGACCATGTGGATTTCTGAGAGAAGAACATTCCAGGGAGAGAGAACAGTTCGGCATAGGCCACAAGGCGAATATGTGGCTGGAGTTCAAGAAACAGCCAGGATGCCAGCGTGGCTGGACTGGAGCGAGCCGGGGTGAGAAGGAGGAGGACTGAGGGTGACCACTGAGTTGGGACAGGCAATGTAGGGCTTGTAGTGGGTGGCAGGGACTTTGGCTTACACGCTGGATGCAATGGGTGGCTGCCAGAGAGTTTAGAGCAGAGAAGTGACATGGTCAGGCATATTTTGGAAGGATTATCCTGGCTGCTCTCTATTTAGAAGAGATCACAGAGAGCAGTGCAGGAGGCTGAAAAGGCAAGGAGCTATTGAGGTAACCCAGGCAAGAAGTAATAGTGGCTTGAACCAGAGTGGTAGCAATGAAAACTGTTGTGGAAAGGAATCACAAATTCCAGAGAACTCAGTGGAAGAGTTTCAGGTGTTGCGGAGGGCTGGAACATGAAGACAGATTAGGGGTTGTTTTGAGCCTTGTGGGAAGGAGACTTTGGGAGAAGTCTCCCTACATTTCTTTTATTGATTGATTGATTGATTGGTTGATGTTTTCCTTTATGTGTTTTAATGCTCTATTATTTGATATATGCAGATTCATACTAGCAATAATAACTTTATTGTGAGTTGTATATCCTTTGCCATTATAAAGTGTCTCTCTTTGCCCCATTTAATCATTTTTTAAAAACAGTTTATTCTATCCTACTTGAAATTATTTCAATTAGATATGTTTAACTTCATCTCTTATGTCTGTTTACATTTTGAATGCTTATTGTTTCTTTCTCTTTTGCTTTATGATCTGTTTCCTTTGTTTTTGTTTTGTTTTGTTTTTGTTTTCATCTCCCTCTGTGTATTAGTTATCTTTTGCTGGGTAACAAACTACCCCCAACCCTAGCAGCTTAAAGCAGCGCCCACGTTTACCTTGTACTTTCTCTGGGTCGGGAATCCTGGCATGGCTTAGCTGAGAGCTCTGCTTCAGGGTTTTTACTGTTTGGTTTTCACAGGTGTTGTACTGGGCACCATTCTCAGCTGAGGGCTCCAGTTGGGGAGGATCCGCTTTCAAGCTTCCCCACATGGCTGTTGACGAGATTTAGTTCCTCATGGGACCTAGAGAGCCTCAGTTTCCTGTCACGTGGGCCTCTCCATGGGGCAGCTCACAACATGGCAGCTGGCTTAATCAAAGCAAGCGTGGGAGAAGAGGCAGAGAGAGGGTGTAAGCAAGACAGAAATCACAGTCTTTAAAAGCTCAACTTCAGTCAGTTTGCCACATTCTCTGTTAGAGACAAGTCATTACGTCTAGCCTACACATAAAGGCATGATACCAGGAGTTGGGGATCATTGGGAGCCACTTTAGAAGGCCACCGACCACACTCTAGCAATTTGTAAGTTGTAAAGTGTATGAAATAACATGTTTACATTTATATTTCTCAGTTTACCTTAGAAATGAAATGATGGTGAAAGATGATGAAATTAATCTGCTTAGACTATTTTCTTTTCCCTGCCCTCCCCCTTTCTGTTAGTTTGGAGAGCAAATATGATTCTTTTTTTTTTTTTTTAAAGATTTTATTTATTCGACAGAGATAGAGACAGCCAGCTAGAGAGGGAACACAAGCAGGGGGAGTGGGAGAGGGAGAAGCAGGCTCATAGCAGAGGAGCCTGATGTGGGGCTCGATCCCATAACGCGAGAATCACGCCCTGAGCCGAAGGCAGACGCTTAACCGCTGTGCCACCCAGGCGCCCCAGCAAATATGATTCTTGTCCCTGTCTATTATCATCAAAATATTATTCTTATATTATGTAATTTTTCTTTTAAGCATTATAGCAATTATATTTCATTTTATGACTTAGAAGCCTAGTTACTTAAATATAATTTTATGTACAAAGAGATTCAAAGCTCATCACCAAACCTTTTCTATTCCATGACTTTCTCATTCATGAATTCATTATTGTTACTCATCTGTTCATTGTTATTATTTTTTTTTCTGACAGATTCTTCAGAAGTTTGTAGATGTTATGATTCTTGAGTTCTTTATGTATTTGAGAATTTCTTTTTCTTACCATCACATATGAAAGTTTAGACCAGGTATAGAAAATTTTTTTCCTTTAATATTCATTAACCACTGTTCCGTTTTCTTCTGGTATCTAATATTGTGTGATTTTTTCATATTTGACGATGACATTTTTCCTTCAGCCTAGGTGACCATAGGGTTTTTTGTTTTGTTTTGTTTTTTTTTTACAGTCCTTGAAGTTCTAGAAAAAAGCTTTTATTAAATTTTCTTGGAATGTGGTGAGCCTTTTCAAAATGTAATTTTAAGATCTTTTTTATTTCAGAAAATTCTTCTATTATGTAAATTTTTTGGGTTCCATGTATTCATTCACAGCTTCAAAGATAGCAGTCATTCCTGTCAGTTCTCTCTTATTTGTTTTCTGCCTCTTTCATCTTCCCCCTCATCACTTTAATTCTGTGTCATTTTCCACTAAATTCTATGTGACTTTTTTTCAATAGCTTGCCCTCCATGTCCAATTTTCTTCAGTTTAAATTCTACTCCTTGATGCTTTCAGTGTGATTTTCAGGGATTTAATTTTTTCTACCTATTTCCTCTGCTTTTCCAGATTTCTTTTATTTTTACTTTGCATGGGTCCCATGCTATTTTTTTTTTAATCTTTGAAGGAAGTCAGTGAGATCTAGTTGATTTGCTCAAGAATAAAGTGAGCATCTTGCCTCTCCTTCCCTGTTTACCTGTGTACGGTTTGAATCATCCATCTAAAATGTAAACCAGAGTACTGAGTGTTGATGGCTCATAGTCTTTGGTCAGTCACTGAGTGATGGATAAGCTGGGATGGAGGAAAATCTGCTATAAATAGACTTGACAGGGAGAAAGAAAGTGGGGGCCGGGGGGGAAGGAGGGAGAGAGAGAAATTTACTTATTTCTTTGTTTTTTTTTCCCCTTACTTATTACTAACATTTTTAAACAAAGTTTTCAAGTAACTCATAATAATGTAAGAAGCAATTTTAGAAACTACTCAATATCCAAATGAAAATAAAATATCTATGCCAGAGGAGAAATAAAAAGGAAGATATGTAGCTGCAGCATCTTACAAAGTTGTTAAAATTAAAATATGGCTGAATTTTTAAGCTTCCTGGCAACCAAAGCAAGAAAAAACACATAACTAAAAGAAAAACCACATAATTTGATATATGGTTTTCATTGACTCTAAATGAAAGCCTGTGAGTTATTCAGGGGGAGAATTTTTGTAACATTTTGTTCTGAAAAAATATCTAAGGGGGCAGGGTTCTTAAAGAATTTGATTAGTAAATACAATAGTGGCATTCATTAAGCTATTTCTTAGAGCATTGTTTAATGAAAGGTGGAAACCTGGCATCTACACACAGACTAGACAAGACAAATTCCTGTGGTTCAAATATAGTGGGATCCAAGCCTATTTGGAAGATAAAATCTTCTCTTTGGAGGAATAAATAATGTTACTAGGTTGAAATGTGTCCTCCAAAAAGATATGTTGAAGTCCTCATCCCCAGTACCTTAGAATGTAACCTTATTTGGAAATAGAGTCATTGCAGATATAATTAGTTAAGATGAGGTTGTACTGGAGTAGGAATTCTTTTGAGAAGAAGTGAGACACAGAAAGGAAGGTGCTATGTGAAGACAGAATCATGGAGGAAAGTTGAGGGAAAGATTGGAGTTATGCTGCCTCAAGCTAAGGGGCACCTGGGGCTGAAAGAAGCTGGAAGAGGCAAGGAAAGACCCTTTAGTAGATGTGTCAAAGAGAGGTTAGTTCTGCTAAAACCTTGATTCAGACTGTGGCTTCCAGACTATGAGAGCTATGTTTCTGTTGTTTTAAGGCACCCAGTTGTGGAACTTTATTATGGCAGTCTTAGGATACTAATACAGATAGACTGCATTTCCTCGAACAGTGTTTTATAAACATTAGTTCTCCCAACCAAGATTTAATATTGGCCACTTTGATATTGGATATTGACATTCGGTGTTGGACAATAGAAAGTTTGTTAAGGGACTAAAGGAGGTTTTATGTGCTAATATTGAGGATGAATCCATATGCTTTAAATGAAAACCTGTGAATATTGGTAAGGTAAACATTCCTTGTGAACATTGTTATACCTAAAATTCATACCTGGAATGCTGGCCATCACACCTACATGTATGGAGGGTCAAGTGTACACTTGAAAACAAGTACAGGGGGGTTTTTTTTGTATTTTTTTTTTTACCAATGTGGGATCTGTTTTATCACATGAAATACATAAACATTGCTGAGATGATTGGTCTAGAAAGTTTACAAAACACATAATACCGGGGCACCTGGGTGGCACAGCGGTTAAGCGTCTGCCTTCGGCTCAGGGCGTGATCCTGGCGTTGTGGGATTGAGCCCCACATCAGGCTCTTCTTCAATGAGCCTGCTTCTTCCTCTCCCACTCCCCCTGCTTGTGTTCCCTCTCTCGCTGGCTGTCTTCTATCTCTGTCAAATAAATAATAAAATCTTTAAAAAAAAAAAACACATAATACCTGTTCCTTACTGTAAGAATTGGACTGGCATAAGATCACAAATCATAGATCAGTTAGAAAATGCAGGATAATTTTAGTATCATTGATAAGCCAGGATTTATAATGATGAGGAGACAGTAGATCAAACTGTTGTTGAAACTACCCCTAATTATTGAAAACTCATCACTGGAATACAGGATACCTGCCCTCCATATACATGTACATATCTATGTTCTCCATATACAGACTTCCCAAAAATTGTCTTCCTTCTTTCTTATTTCTTCCTGCCTGGAGATTTTTATTCCCAGGCAGATGGTACTAAGAAGCAAAAGTTTGTACAGTCTCATCTCCTTATCCAAAGGTCAAATTTTTGGACATTCTCCAAAACACAGCAGCAGTCTAGAGATATGGAAAGGAGAGAGATAGATCTTGAGATTTAGAAATAATCATAAACTCCTGAATTAAAATCATGAAGTTTACAGTAGAGATATGGCCAATTGGAGGCTGACTCAGTGACAGGAGAAAGACATACTTACCAGCAGATGTAGGGTGATCGTTTCACCTACAGTAGTGGATGTTATATAGTGAGATCTGAGACCATAGTGACAGCTGGTCACAGAATTAGATATCTGGGAACAGGGAAGGATCCAGTGTCAAGTTTCTTATATCCTGAAGTATAAGCAATTTGAAGTAATAAAAATATTAAATAAAAGTAGATGGAGTACTTCTCTTACTCTGAAGCACTTAACATAAGTGATAAAATATATAAATCATTTGTTAAATGCATGGATAAATTTTAAAGTAAAATGAATGTTTAATATGGTAAAATAAATTATAAAGGAAATAAAAATGTGAGGAAGGAAAAAAGAATACAAAAATATCCATCACATTTGAAAAAGAACAAAATAGAACTTCTAGAAATGAAAGATGAAAAGATTGAAATTAAAAACCAGTGGAAGAATTAAGAGTGGAGGAAACCATAGCTGACAGAGAATTAGTGAGTGGGAAGCATAGATTGGAAAACCTTACACAGAATGCAACACAGAGAGATGATTGCTGGAAAATACTGCAGAGAGGTTGAGTCATGGAGGATAGACTGAAATAATTATTTACCCATTAAAACTGCTTGTCAGAATACATTAGATTATGCTGTGGTAACAAATTAACTCTGAAGCCTCTGTGGCTTAACAAAAGTTTCTCTCTTGTGTTAATGCATTAAGGAAGGTACAAGTGTGCCCTGCTCCACACAGTCACTCAGGGACCCAGGCTGACAGAAGCTCTGCTCTTTCTAGCCACATCACCCAGAGTTACATGAGTGATGAGGTCATTTCAGGAGGGAAAGAGGAACATAGAGGTACACAGATTCCAACTACCTTTTTCTGGAAGGGAAACATGTCACTTCTAGTTACAGTCCTTTGACCAGAGTGAGTCACAAAGTCCCACACTATCTGCAAGAAAGAGTGAGAAATGATGTTTAGTAAATACTAACTTTCTCTACCACAACCATTTTTCAAAATGGGGATAAAATAGAGCTAGTTTAGATAAACAAACACTGAGAAAATTTAACATCAATAAACTCTTAATGAAAGAACTAAGGATGTCTTCAATAAGAAGGAAAATGAGGAGTGCCTGGATGGCTCAGTCAGTGGAGCATGGGACTCCTGATCTTGGGGTTGTAAGTTTGAGCTCCATGTTAGGTGTAGAGATTACTTAAAAAAAAAAAAAAAAACAACCTTTAAAAAATTTAAAAAAGGGGGGCGCCTGGGTGGCGCAGTCATTGGGCGTCTGCCTTCGGCTCAGGCCGTGATCCTGGCGTTCCAGGATCGAGCCCCACATCGAGCTTCTCCGCTGGAAGTCTGCTTCTTCCTCTCCCACTCCCCTTGCTTGTGTTCCCTCTCTCACTGGCTGTCTCTGTCACATAAATAAATAAAATCTTAAAAAAAAAAAATTAAAAAAAGAAGAAGGAAAATGATCTAGAAGGAAAGTTTGAGTGACAAAAACTAATGTTGAGTAAAGGAAAAGGCAAATAGTTGAGTAAACCTGAATAATACAAAAAATACAAGTAATAAATAATAAAGTACAACTTGTGGTATTAAAAAATAATAGGTTTTAAGGTAGAGTGATGATAGGAGTTAAAATATTCTTACATCCTTACATATTTGGGAAGGTTATAAAAATAATCAGTACAGACTCTGTTAGGTTAATATACATATTCTGATTTCAAAGGAACTACTTAATGAACAAAATTAAGCTTATAATTCCAAAACTAGAGGAGGGAAAATTTTGGAATTAAGAAATTGAATCAATTAAAACAAGGCAAGAAGGGAAAAAAGCAACAGAAAAATCAGAACAAATAAAAAGTTTAAAAATTGATGATAGAAATTAAAATATATCAATAAAAGTAAATGGACTAAACTTCCCGTTGATTGTGAGATTGGATTAAAAAATCAAAATCTATGTCTGTGCTGGTTATCAGAGACATGCCTAAAATATAAATAAAGAACAGTTGAAAGTAAAAAGATAGAAAAAGATACTTTAGGCAAATATTAAAAAAAGAGTTGGAGTACATATATCATATAAAATAGATTTTAGGGCAAAAAACTTGATAGAAAAGGAGGTCCTTCAGTAATGATACTAACCTTAATTCACTGGGTGGATAAAATGACTCAATTTTTACGTACCTGATAACATAGCTTCAATATCATAAAAGGAAATGTGACATAATTACAAAGAGAAGTTGTCAAATTTCCACTATAGGGAATCATTTAAATGTATGGCTCTCAGTAATTGATAGATAAAATATTCTAAAAAACATGAAAGCTATGATTAGACAGTAGAGAAATTGAGTTTATCCTTAGAACACAGAGTAGTTTAACCTTTGAAAAATCAATTAATGTAATTCACCAAATTATAGGTTAATGAAGAATAAACACACGCTCATCTCAATAGTTGCAGAGAAATCTTTGTATAAAATTTAATATTCATGGGGCGCCTGGGTGGCACAGCGGTTAAGCGTCTGCCTTCGGTTCAGGGCGTGATCCTGGCATTATGGGATCGAGCCCCACGTCAGGCTCCTCTGCTATGAGCCTGCTTCTTCCTCTCCCACTCTCCCTGCTTGTGTTCCCTCTCTCGCTGGCTGTCTCTATCTCTGTCAAATAAATAAATAAAATCTTTAAAAAAATAAAATAAAATAAAATTTAATATTCATGTCAAGACAAACAAACAAACCACCAAACAAAAACTCTTAGCCAAGTAGGAATAGAAATTATATCCCTTGAGTTGATAAAAAATATTTGCCAAAGACTCACAACAATTTTACTCACTGGTGAAAGGTTAGAAGCATTCCTTTAGAAACCAGTAAGATGGGAAGAATGCCTGCTAATGCTATGTCTAGCCAACACATACTGGAAGTCCTAGCCACACAGAAAAGAAAAGGAATAACAAGTTTTTTTTTTTTTTTAATTGCCATTATTTAATAGATGATGTTGTTAGCCACATAGAAAAATAACCTATGGAAAATTATTAAAATTAATAATACAATTTGATAGATGTGAGATTAATATCAATAACCATCAAAAAGAGTAAGAAAATATATTTGAAAAATATATCATTTTCAAGTACAAGAAAAATACAATATACCTGGGATTAACTCTCACCAAATATGTGCAAGACTTTTATGAAAACATCATATAACTTTATTGAAAGACATTAGAGAATGTTTAAATAAATAGAGGTATATCATGTTCATGAATAGGGGTATTTATTATTGTAAAGATTTCAACTCTACCACAAATAATGTATAGTCACAGTGAAGTTGTAATACAAATCTCAAGAGGGTGGTTTGAAGATATTGAGCTGGGTCTAAAATATATGGGAACACAAAGGATTAAGAATATCTAAGATACTCTCAAAAAGGAACAAGGGTAGTAGAGGTTTGTCTTATCAAATGCAGAGATATATTACAGAAGTAATTCATGAAGAAACTGTGATATTGGCAGAAGAAGAACTAAATTGACTAATAGACTATAAGAGAAAGCCCCCAAATGGACATGGTATATGAGGAACTTGATATATGATAGAAATGGCACACACAGAAAAGTGTAATTGTCCTTGGACAATTGGTTATTCAGGTGATGGAAGATATAGTACGATTAGGTCTCTGCCTCACATCATACCAAAAGCATCAATCTTAGGTGGATTAAAAACATAAATATGAAAGGAAAAACTTTAAAATTTTTGGAAACAAATATAGGAGACCTTCCTTAGGCCAACAGGAAAAGAAAGAATTTTCTAAAGACACAAAAATATAATTTGTAAAGAAAAATATTGAGGAAATTCAAGCACAATCAGAGTAGAAACTTTGGTTCATCAGAACATAACATAAATGGGGAGAAAATATTTGTAGTACATTTAACTGACAAAATACTAATCTCCAGATGAATAAAGGATCATTATAAATTTTAAGAAAAAAATTTAGCAACCAAATGGAAAAGGAGGTATTTCACAGAAGAGGAAACCCATGTGACCAATCAGCATATTAAAATATTCGATCAAAATATTAGCAAAATAGAAATCTAAACTCTGAGATATAGTTCTACACCCACCAGATGGGCAGAATTTTAGAAGCCTGAGCAGGGTGTGTTGAGGAGGTGTGGAGCAAGCAGAGGTCTTACTTTGCTGGAGTGAGTGTAAATTGGTGTGATTAACTTGGGAAATAATTTGGCATTATGAAGCAAAAGTGAAAATCCATATACGCTATTATTCAGCAATTCCACACCTAGGTTTATAGCTGGGGTACACAGAATAACTCATACCCTCCCATGCCCACATTCCAATCCCCAGAACCTGTGGATATGGGGTTACGTGGCAAAGATGTATGAAGGTTGCAGAGGGAATTAAGATTGCTAATTAGTTGATGAGAAAATGAGGAGAGTGTGCTAGATTATGCAGGGGGCACTGCCTTGTAACCTGTAGTGTATTCAGTTGTCTCCTCCGCTAATAGTCTGTAATAATAATAATAACAACAACTGTTACTTAGGGAGCAGTCCTAGGCAATTGACGTCCCTCAGTTCTAATTGCCAGTTCAACTCCAAAAGGTACTAATCTTTAGCTGCATTTTAAGGTTGAAGAAACTGAAGTTTCGAGAGTGAGGTAGGAAGCACGGTCATGCCATTATACTGGCAGCATCATACTCAAATCTGGTTCCATTAATGTTTTATTTGATTCCATCTCTCTAGCAGCTGTCATTAGTGTTGACACTTTTCTGGTTAGATGGATGTGGATGGATGGATGGCCTGGGTTGCCATAAATCCAGGTTCCAAAGAAAGAAAAACAAAGCCAAACTTGAAATCAGGCTGAGAACACTCGTGCTTGGGTTTGGCCTCTGCCTCTATCTAGCTGCTAAAATAGGAGAGCTCTCGAATGATGAGTGTGTCCAGAGGTGACTAGTGTGGCAAGTGGGCTTCTGGGTGGAGAAAGAACTTAGACTACAGGCTACCGATCAGCGGGGAGGCCAAAAAGAGTCTTAACTCAGAGGCAGGGTGACCACTGATGCAAATTTTCTTCCGGAAGAACTATGTTGTCATGCAATCTTTATCTTAGTTCCCCAGATAGGGAGATAGGGCTTTGCTATCTCTGTGTGCAGCTGTGACCAGAGATTGATGTGGGCTTGGTCTCAGTGCAAATGCATACACACCGCCTACCTTTTTGGTTTGTGTCCAAAGTGGCTGTTTTCTGAAAATAGAAGCTGATACTGCCTCTGACTCAATCCCTTTCTCCTCGTGTTCTTTCTGGTACATTTGCCCTGAAGTATCAGCCCATCTCAGATTCCTTGCTACATGCCAGATTTGCAAAATCTGTGAAATTTGTGAGTAATTACTGAGAGATTTAAACTTTCTTTTAATAATCCCTGGAAGTTGATGTACTGTGAATCAGAGGAAATATATATATATATATAATATATATATGTTGCTTCCTTACTGATATATGAGGTCATGGGGGTCTCCTTTACTCTGAGTCCTTTGAATGAGGTAACAGAACTCATTAAAGTCACCCCCTTGGGGTCCCTCCCACCTCAGTTGGCAAGGAGAGTTTCTGCTTCTGGATTAACCTTTGTAAGTCCCGTGACTTGCTGGCTCCTCTTAATCCTTCTGCAAGAGCTCTCTCCACCCCCTCTCCTCTAATGTCTTCCCTTTCCAGTGACTGTTTCAACGAGGGCTTTTTGGCAGCTCATGTAACCGGAAGTGGTACCGCAGCAAGTTCTGAGCACCTGCAGAGGCTCCCTCTGTGTTGCAGTCAGTGAGTTCCAGTCTCCAATCGGCACCTCTACAGAGAAGCCCCGAGGAGAATACTGCTTCCCCCTCCCACAACCGCCTGCCCCACCCCAGACTGTGAGACTTAAATAGTAATGGTCACTTTTCAGCTCTTTTTGTATTTTCATCGACCAGTTAGGCTCTGAGCATTTCATTTCCTATGACGCAAACTCCTAGTTATATGTAACTAAGTCTGTCTATTTCTCCCTGCCTTACGCTCTCAATCAATATAGTATTGATTGGGTAACAGCAGAACCTATTCTATTTTCTGCCTCTAATTCTCTTTTCTCTCCGCCAAGAAAATCAAGGATTTGGGGGCAGGCAAGTATCTGGTCCATTCAGTGACTGACTAACTTTCTTCTCTTTTCTTTTTACATTTAGTATTTTTATTATGAAGATAATACATGCCCATTATCAGTAACCAATCTAGGATTGTAAGAATTCCCCAATCTTATCTCTTGCTAACAGTGTGGTAAGTATTCTTCCAGTTATTCATAGGAATTTACAAAAACAAAATGAAAGAAATAAGATAAAATAAAATTCCCACACAAAACACACTTTACATAAACAGAATGCTAACAAAGATATGATTCTGTAAATTGACTTTTTTCATTTAATAATCACTGTGATCATCTTTTATATTTGTCTATTATTCTTTTATGTTTAAAGAATACTTCTATTAGTTAGAACGCTCTGACTGCAAGTTACAGAAACCCAACTCAAACTATCTCAAGCAAAAAAGAGAATTTACTTGTACACAAGAGTGAGGGGAAGAAAGGCAGGCCTGGCCTCCAGAAGGGACATGTCCAGAGACCCAATGGCGCTGTCAGGATTCCTTCTCTTTCCATTTCTCGGCCCTGATGTTCTGTTTTGGCCTCATTCTTTCCTAGAGCAAACCAAACTTTTTATTCCATGCAATAGGGACAGGGAGTGTTGCCCCTGCTGACACCTTCAGGCTTACGCCATCCCAGATCTGCTAGCCTAGCGGTTGGGTAACCCTGAGCTCATTAGTCTGCCTCTCCTAACTGCAGCTCTGTCATGGGAGCAAATGTCCTTGGGCTCACTCTCCTGAGCCTCCCCTTGTGGCCCAGCCAGTTTCCGGCCAGGTGTGGAAACTGGAAATACCGGAAGCAAAGTTTCCTATCGCTCTCCTGCAAGTTGCTGGAGGGGCAGAAGTCCCCACCTGGGAGAGAAACACGACCACATCCTTGAAGGCCACCTGAGGGCCGCATTTTGAGTTCATCTCTTCTTACCTGTGCCCGGTTTCAGCTGATGTTGGCCCTTCATTTTATTGGGTGTACCTTCAAGGGTAGAGGAAGAGCTGCCCGAACCATGAATCTGTGATTGAGGGTCTCTCTAAGTAAGAACAGCTTGGGAACTCTCCCACCCAGTTTTTGGGACTGAGACTGCTCTTCCTCCCAGGAATTCCCAGAGTTATGCCTTATTATTTCAAAATCGTGTTTCAGAAGCCCTAACGCAGTGGGGCCCATGGGTGGAGATTTCTTACAAAAAAGGTTCCTGGGCTTTGCCCCCTGAGACTGAATCAGTGGATCTGGGGTAAGGCCCAGGAATCTATACTTTTTTAAAGCAACATACCTGGTTTTATGATCAAACAGACTTAGGAAGCCCAAACGTAAATCTTCCTACATAATTCTCTTAACTGTACCTTTCCGAAGGGCAGAAGCTGGGGAGGTGTTGACTCCTTTCCTGGGCCCTAATGACTGGTCCTGGCCAGGTGTGCTTAAGGGACAGGTGTGTCCTGGTCCCCCCTGCTTTTACCCAAGAGATGTCTTTATTTTTATTCCCAAGAGATGTCTAAGATGGAATGTTTTCCCAAAGTAGGAGAAGATCTAGGTTTTGTTGATCCTGAAGTGTATCCAAGTTTTTTTTCTTTAAGAGAAAAAAGAGTATGAATATAAAATCGAGTCTAGAGTGCTAGAAGAGGCTTCATAATTAAGCTTCATCATTTTTGTGGGAATTCTGCCTCTGAATGGCTTTCTCATCCTGGAGCAAATCAGAAGAACTCTGTTGTTCATATTGTCTACACTGTCTGTATATATTAGATGAACTGAATTTGTGGAAAAGAAAAGGAAAAAGACCATAAAAATAGATTGTTTGGGCCTGGATAAGTCTGACGCTGAGTTTTTAACCATAACATGGTGGCATAAGTTTTGTTTTTTTGTTGAGTTTGCTTGTTATACTCTATATTCCCTGAAATTGAAGGGAAAGCAACATGGTTCCTTTATAACCCACATCCCATCACCTTTTTGACCACATCCCTGCTACTTTCCTCCTTGTCGGCGCCTCTTCAACCACACTGGTCTTCCCTGAGTGCACCTGGTACCCTTTCGCCCTACAGCCTCTGATCTTGGGGCTCCTCTTCCTAGAATGGTGCTGTCACCTTGTTATAGAGAAAGACATGTGGGCTCAGAAGAGTTAAGTGCTTTGACCAAGTGATTAAAACCCATGAAAACATTCATTATGTTTTTCTCCTGTTCTCATTCTTGACTCCCCTTTTTCTCTCATACTTCAGTCAGTCAAAAAACCCTGTTGACTCCATCTGCAAAATACATTTCGAGTTCAACCATTTCTTCCATCTCTGTCATTATCCTTTGGGTGGGACCACCACCATCTCTTGTCTGCATTACCACCACATCCTCCCATCTTGTCTCTCTGCTTCTCCCCTCACCCCTTACAGGCTATCTCAACACGGCAACCACAGTGATGCTTTAAAATATATGTTAGATCATGTCACTTCTCTGCTCAAAACTCTGTCATAGCTCCCTATTTCCTATGGAGTCAAAGCAATGACCTTACAAAGGCCTATAAAGCTCTATGGCTATGCTGTCCAAAGAGGTGACTTCTGGTGGCATGTGGCTATGGATCACTCGAGATGTGGTCAATCTGAATTGAGATGTAAAACACACAGTAGATTTTGAGGAATTAGTTTGGAAAAAAAAAAAAAGAATGTGAAGATTAGTGGTTGCCAAAGGCAGGGGCTGGTGGGAGGTGGTGGATAGGGTATTGGGGGAATAGGTAAAGAGCTCAAAAGGTACAAACCTGTAGTTACATGATAAGTAAGTCATGGGGATGTAATGTACAGCGTGGTAACTATAGTTAACAATACTGTACTGTATATTTGAAAGTTGCTAAGAGAGTAGAACTTAAAAGTTCTCATCATAAGAAAAATTGTAACTATGTGAGGGGATAGAAGTAAACTAAACTTATTGCGTGAATCATTATGTTGTACATCTTAAACTAATCCAACATTGTATGTCAATTATATCTCAATAAAACTGGAAAAATAAAAATGTAAAATATTCAATCATCTTTATACTGATTATATATTGAAATTATAATATTTTGAATATATTGGATAAACAAAATATATTATTAAAATTAATTTCACCAGGGTTTTGTTTTTTTTTTTTACTCTTTTAGAGTGGCTGACAGAAAATTTTAAATTATATAAGTGGCTCACATTTCTGGCTTGAATTACATTTCTATTAGTCAGCCCTGGTCTACAGTATCTGGTCCTTCCCTAAAACCTTTCCTGATCTTGTTTCCTGCTCACTCCTGTTCTTGCTCACTCCAATACAGCTACACTGACCTCCTTGCTAATCTTTGAACATAGGCACATACCAGGCATTCTCACGTTTCAGGGCCTTTGCACTTGCTGTTTCCACTCCTTCCTTTCCTTCCAATTACCTGAATGATTAGTTCCTTAACCTCCTCTGGACTTTATTCAAACCTCAGCTTCTCAATGAAGCTTTCTCTTTCTTCATCTATCTCTACTCCTGTATTCACTGAGCTCTATTCCTAACTTACTTTTCTCCACAGCATTTGTCATCATGTAACATACTATATATATTTTTGCATTTATTTTTATTGTCTAACTTACCTCTAGAATCCATGAGGGTAGGATATATTGTTTAAAGCTGTGCTCCCAATGTCTGGAATTACGCTTGGAACATAGTAGATTCTCAACAAATATTTGTTGAATAAATACTGAGTGAATTTAATCAATCACTTAATTATGTGGGTGAAGGAACAGAGAACAGTGGAATTTTCAGGGTTTCACAGTGAGTTAGGGGCAGAGTATATGTACCCTTGGTAAGATCAGATGCTGTCAATCAGAAATACAGGTGCCACCACCTAGAGTCCTGGCCCTTTACTTATATTTGTGTTTCTTCACTGGAGTGTCCACATTTTTGTGTCTCTTCTAAGTCTTATGCTTAAGGAAAGAAAGATCTACTCCAGAAATACATGTCACCTCAGTCATTACACCTAGGAGATGACATCTGACATTCCTTTTCACTACAAGGATAAGCCTTTGAGATTTTTTTTTCAAGACAGGAATTCTAGATATACCTGGACCTATGGAAACTAATGACGCTTCATCAGGAAAGAATACTTCTTGGAGGAGCCATTACATTTGATTATACAATGCAATATTTAATTTATGGCCTGAAGAATTTAAACTAGTTTATGTATTCGACTAACCGACACATTTTATTGAGCACTAATACACTAATATATGCCAGGCCTTGTTTTAGGTTCTAGAAACAAACACAATTTTCAGGGAGCTAAGAATCTAGTGTGTCTATCTGGGATGGGGGCGGGGGGGAGTTAAACACACACAGGATGTATGTGTTCCCTATTGCTGCTGTAACAAATGATCACAAATGTGGCAGCTTAAAATACACATCATTCTCTTATGGTTCTGGGGATCAGAAATCTGAAATGGATCTTATTGGACTAAAATCAAGGTGCCAGGAAGCTGTGTCCCTTCTGGAACCTCTAGAGGAGGATTCATTTTCTTGCCTTTTTCAGCTGTTAGTGGCTGCGTCATTTCAGTCTCTGCTTCCACCATCCCTGGCTATCTCTCTCACTCAGACTCCTCCTAGATCCCTCTTACATGGGTCTTTGTGATGTTATCCACCCACATAATCCAGGATAATCTCCCTATCTCAGGATCCTTAACTTAATCACATCTGCAAAGTCCCTGTTGCTATAGAAGGTAAAGTTTGTAGGTTCTGGGGATTAGGACATGGACATCTTGGGGGACCATCATTCAGTCTACTACACAGGACAATGTGACAGGTGCCACAGTGGAGATAAATGTCAGATGCTATATAAGTGCAAATGACAGACCAGACAGGGTATGGAGGAGGACTGGGACAGTTTTAGGGAGTAAGTGACTTTTGTGCTGAGGCTTCCGTCATGGGAATGGACTGTAGGTATTGTGTATAAAGGAATGTGCAAGGGAAAGGAGATATAAACGAAGAGGACTTTTGCATGAATTATCTGTTGCTACATAACAAATTACTCCCAAATTTAGCAGCTTACAACAATAAATGAGATCTCATACAGTTGCTGAGAGTCACAAGTCTGGGCGAGTCTTGACTGGATGGTCTTGACTTATGGTCTCTCATGAAGTTGCTCTCAGGCATTGGCTGGGGCCACAATCATCTGATGGGGCTGGAAAAGCAGTACCCGAGCTCACTCATGTGACTATCAGCAGGAAGTTTCAGTTCCTTACCATGTGGGCCTTTCCATAGTGTTACTTACAGGAGGTGGTTTCCCCGAGGGCAAGTAATCTGAAAGAGAAACAGAGTTCAAGATAGGAGCCTCAGTCACTTATCACCTCATCTAGCAAATGACACACCACCACCTCTGCCATTCTATTGGTCACCCAGAGCAACTCTGGGACAGTGTGGGAGAAGACTTCATAAGGGCATGAAAACGAAGAGGTGAGGATGACTGGGGACACTCCATCTTGGAGTATGGCTACTACGATATTCTTGGAATTAGAAGAGTTTCCCATTGCTGGACAGTGGGGCAGTCATGAAAGACTGGCAGGAATGAGGTTGGCATAGGAAGGGAGAACCAGAGCATGGAGGGCTATTTGTTTGGCCAAGGAGTTTGGAGATAATCCTTTTATGAATAGGGAGCTATTGTAGGGGCTTCGTTAGAGAAGTGACATGACCGAACTGTTTTTTAGAATGATCACTGTATGTGTGGTAAGGATGTCAGAGGGGAAGCAGAAGGCAAAGAGATTAGGGAGAAAAAGTGGCTAAGGGGCTATTGCAATAGTGAGGGAGAGAGAGGACGAGGCTCGACAGAAGACACTGGTGGTCAAGGAGTGCCAAAGGTGATGGGTTCAGGGTATTTTCAGGAGGCGGAATGGTTAGGGAGGCAGAGGGTGAGGGAGGGAGGCCCAGAGTGAGTCCTGGTTTGTAGGAGGGATAGATAACAATCAAGCATCCAGAACGATGGACATGGTTGACATTAGAGTCATTTTCTAGATGTCATCTTTATAATACCATTATCTTTAGAACGACCATTTTTGAATGCCTGCTGTATACCCTACTCTGTGCTATGAACCTTCATTCATTTACTTCATTTTGTCTTCACACTAACCCAGTGAGATCTGTTGTGTTCTTATTTCCTTTGTATGGATGAGGAAACTGAAGTAGGTACTGCTAGCATCGTTTTTTACAGAGGAGGACACAGGCTTATTGTGAACAACAGTGCTCAATTATATAGCAAGTACATGACAGACACAGGTCTCAAATCCAGATCTTTTGACGGCAAACCCTGTGCCCTGAATTGGAAAGCCACCTACAGTGTACAACTAGACAGTTTCCAGCAGGGTTGGGGTGAGGTGAATTGATGATTTACAACCTGACATGTGAGAGACAGCAAATAAATAAATAAATCAGAAACAAGGTCAGGAATCCACATATGCAGTGGTGTGGAGAAAGGGTCGCATGCCCTTTTCCTGTTAAATATATAGAGACTTTGGCATATTGGCAATGCTTGCTAGCTTTTCCCTGGGACTCTGCCAGTTTTTTGTTATTTCTGAAAAAAATGTGTGGAATTGTTTTCATTCACTTAAAAAGACCCAAATTGCTTATTTTCTTGTTATGGGAAAGTATAGTGTCCTGTGTTAGCCAGATGGCCTTTCAAGCCTAAGATTGATGCAAAGGTAGCTTTACCACAGCACATTTTTCATTAGAAAAGAGAAAGTGGAGTGGGTGGATGAAGGATGTCAGACAGATCATGTCTTTTTTTTAGAGAGGGTTCCCATAACAGCAGATAAATTGGTCTGGAAATAGCTAGCAGCCATTTCTTTATGTAAAACTCAGGTTTAAAAAAGGTTCCCATATCTAAGGTTATACTGTGGAATTTAAGAGGGGATAAAGGAATGGCAGTCATGCTTTGTAAATGGCTCCCAGACTATTCACGTCCTAGAGAAGATGGACCTCTGGACCTCAGGCTTCCTGCAGATCAGAGTGTGAGAGCACAGGGTCCCACCGACAGGCAAGAAAAACTTCACAGCTTCTCGGTGGTTGTCTGGAATTTCCCGGAGAAAGCAAAAGACAAGGCTAAATATAGTCTTTCACCTTGAAATGCCGCAAAGGTAATAAAAACAGGGTTATGATGGGTTGGTTTGCAACGCTCCCACTTCACATTTTATGTGAGTTTCCAAGCAACAGAGCTTTACTGAAACCAGAGAGGTAGGAAAGTGAGTGATGAGCCCAGAAGGTTCTGCCATGGAGGTACTCAGACAGCTCTGGACATCAGAGAACTGCTTGTCCCATTTCCCTAACCTAACCCCCTCCTCACCATCCTGCCTCTCCCCTGCTCTCCCCTCAGCACCTGCAGAGCCCCTAGCACAAAGTAGCTAGCTGTTCAATCAGTATTCTCTTCCTTGCCTCCTGGTTACCTGACCATGCATCATATGTTTCTGCCCTGATTTACGTAGGAACCATCCAATGTTAGAAGGAAAATAGCTTCCATCTTAATTTTCTTGAATATTTGTTAGTGAGGTGTATAAAGCAGCTCATTATTTGGGGAGTCTTAAGTCATCGTTCAGCTTTTGGGACACATCCCTCCCTGTGCGTATAGCTTGTAGGTCTTGACAGAGTTTCTGGTTCTAGTTTTGGGTTTCAAGACATTTGCATTTAATTAAAATTAATTTAATTAAACTCATCAACTGAATTTTCTTTCTCAACTAATCTTAACACATAATGCTTTTTACTTCTTCTATTTTTCTATTGAAAGAAACGTATATTAAATAAAAGCAAATCATGAAACTTTTCCAGTCTGGGTTAACAATTAATATGTGCTTAGGTACCTATCAATATACTTGTTTGTACTAACATCATAAAAACGCACAAGTTCCCATAAATGGGCTAAGGACAGCAAAAACCATGTAAAGACTGCCTGACAGGGAAGTAATCCACATTTCCAAGAGGCCCCCCGTAATAAAGTCAAATGCTGAATATATGAAGATTTATGACATGTTAGCACAGTATTACCACACATTATATGGCTAAGTCAGTCATGGGAAATCAATTCAGGGCCAGAAGGCAGTCAGTCCATGGACACACTTAGCCTTCAGTTTGAAACCCTCTTACCTGCCACAGTCACGGAAACCTTTGAGTGCTGGAAGGCCAGCATCTATTGGACGTTAACATTAGGACGTTAGTAAAGTTGGCTGAGTAAGACCTTAGCAACAATTGTCTGTTTGTACAACTTGTCCAAGTTTTCTCTAATTGTCTTTATAATTCTACCATTATGAATTTTGCCTGTTGAAGAAATCATTTGATGACATTACTGAAATGGACATTGTCTGGCAGGTTTTCCGAGAATGAGATAAAATTCCAAAATTGTAGTTCAGGGTGGAATTTGATGTGTTCGGTGTCCTCCTCCCTTCTCAGGGATGCATCTAGCCGTCTCTAGGGAGAGGTGGCACCAGGAGCCACGTAGGACAGGAATACTCAGGCAGGTGCTCGGTCCTGCTGAGGTCCTGATGGAACCAGACTGATGAACTCCGGGACCTCACTCTGACTCCACGATAACTCTTAGCTTCTCTCCCCAGTTTGTCATCATGTTAGTCCTTCCAGTTTAGAAACGATTCCAAAGGATGGGCTTCCTTCTTCCATATCCTCTGTGTTTTGTCCCCCCGTCTTTGGTCCGGTGCCTGTTTCAGGCCCTGATCTTGGTAACTGACCTCTCCTGCCCAGCCCAGGATCACTTCCCGCGGCAATGCTGCACCAATCTGGAAGGCCTCGGCCAGCTCCTGAGTTTCTTTCAAGATTTTACTTTCTTAGAGTAATTTTAGGTTCACAGAAAAACTTAGAGGAAGGTACAGAGATTTTCTATATCCCTTCCTGCCCCAATACATGTATAGCCTCTCCCATTATCAACATCCCCCACCAGAGTGGTATATTTGTTACAATGGATGAATCTGTATTGACAGGTCTAAATCATTCAAAGTCTATATTTTACATTAGGGCTCGCTTTTTTTTTTTTTGAACATTTGACATATGATATTGCATTACTTTCAGGTGTACAACATAGTGATTCCACTTCTCTATATGTTAGGGTGTGCTCCCTGCAAGTGTAGCTACCACCTGTGACCTTACAACCCTATTCCAGTACCATGGTCTATGTTCCCTATGCTGTATCTTTTATTCCCATGATTTACTCATTCTGTAACTGGAAGCAAGCCTGTATTTCCCACCCCTCTTCACGCATTTGCCCATCCTTCCACCCCCATCCCCTCTGGCGATCATCCATTAGGGTTCACTCTGGGCATTGTACATTCTGTGGGCTTAGACGAATGTGTAATGACATGTATCATACAGAGTGTTTTCATTGCCCTAAAAATCCTCTGTGATCCACCTATTCATCCCTTTCTCATACTAACCCCTGGAAATGACCATCTCCATAGTTCTGCTATTCCAGAATGTCCTATAGTCGGAATCCTATAGTATTTAGCCTTTCAGATTGGCTTCTTAGACTTAAGTAGTATGTATCTAAGCTTCCTCTGTGTCTTTTTATGGCTTGATAACTCATTTTCTCTTAGCACTGTGTAATACTGCATTATCTGAATGGACCTCAGTTTATTTATCTGTTCCCTTACTGAAGGACATTTTGGTTGCTTCTAAGTTTTTACAATTCTGAGAACAGCTGTCATAAACATTCTCGTGCAGGTTTTTGTGTGGACAGAGATTTTCAGTTCTTTTGGGCAAATGTCAAGGAGCACGATTGTTGGATCATATGGTAAGAGTCTGTTTAGTTTTGTAGGAAACTGCCAAACTGTGTTCCAAAGTTGACTATATATTTTGCACTCTCACAACTAATGTATGAGAGTTCCTGTTCCTCCACACCCACCATTTAGTGTTGTCAGTGTTGTGGACTTTGGCCATTCTTGATAGGTGTGTGGTAGTATCTTATTGTACTTTTAATGTGCATTCCCCTGAGGACGTATGATGTGGAACATCTTTTCTTATGCTTTTTAAAAAAAATATACAGAGCATTTATCGTATCTTCAAAATATTGCAAGTAGCTCTCAAGAATCATCTATCATTTTGTTTCTGTTCCTGAACGACTTAGAAGTTATTGATCAGCCTGAGGAGCTATTCCTTTTTCAGAGACATATTTCCATCCCCAAATTTTCTGATATCCTTGTTTTCAACTGTTGTGGCTTGCAGAATCAAAGCAGCTGAATTTGATACAAGTTCAATATTGTTTCCTTCCAGAATTAACTCATCTTTCTGGGCACGAGACACTGAACAAAAGCAATGCCTGGCCTCATCCAAACCCTGCAGATGTATTTTTCACCCAAGAAATTTTGGACTTCAATAAGAGACCTGTTCTCCTGAATAATGACATTGATGGGGAAGTGAGCACTAGACCTCTTCTTGTAATGAAAGCCCAATGTAACACCCTTGATCACGTTCTGTACGTGACTACAGAAAGTGTGAACAGTGGCCAATTCCTTTCTATTTCCCCACCATTTGTCAACCCGGAGCCTCTTCTTTTTCCTTCCAAGAAGACTGAGTTTTATATTGATGTGCCTGAAGTCCTTCTGCAGGGTTCTTCTGGGACTCTTCAAATAACTGCCATCCCTTCAGAGTGATGTTGCTGTTTTCTGGAATGTCAGTCGTCTGAGTGCTGAGAATGGTTTTCATTCTTACAGCCGATGTGGCAAAGAGCTCAAATGCTTATTTGTCATCTCTTGGTCTTCTTTGGTGAGGTGTCTGGTAAGGTGTTTGGCTCATTTTTAACTAGGTTGTTCATTTTCATATTTTCAGGTTTTAAGAGATCTTTGTATATTTTGGGTAACAGTGTTTTATCAGATGTGCCTGTTACAAGGTATTCTCCCAGTCTCTGGGTTGTCTTCTCATTTTCTTAACATTGCCTTTCACAGAGCAGAAGTTTTGGGGCACCTGGCTGGCTCAGTCAGTGGAGCATGCAACTCTTGATCTTGGGGTAGTGACTTTGAGCCCCACATTGGGTGTAGAGATTACTTTAAAAAATAAAGATAAAAAAAGTAAAATAGTCACCCTTCTTGAAAAAGTTTTTAGGTTTTTTGTTGTTGTTTGTTGTTATTGTTGTTTTGTTTTGTTTTTTAGAGAAAGAGAGAGAAAGAGAGAAAGAGAGGAGGGGCAGAAGGAGAGAGAGAGTCTTAAGCAGGCTCCATGCCTGGCTTGGAGCCCAACATGGGGCTTGATGTGGGGCTTGATCTCACGACCCTGAGATCGTGACTTGAGCCGAAATCAAGAGTCTAATGCTTACCGACTGAGCCACCCAGTTGTCCCCAGAAGTTTTTAATTTAAACGAAATGCAGCTTATCAATTATTTCTTTCATGGATTGTACCTTTGATTTGTATTTAAAAGTCATTTCCATGTCCAAGGTTATCTAGGTTGTCTCCAATGTGGTCTTACAGGAGTTTTATAGTTTTGTGTTTTATATTTAGGTCTGTGATTATATTTTAAGTTAATTTTTGTGAAGGCGTAAGGTCTATGTCTAGATTATTCCTGGGTTGTGAACAAACTGTTATCTAGCTAGATCAATTAAGAATAAGAAAATAGAAGTTTTTATTTTATCTTCACTATTTCTTCTCTGATGCTCTTCTTTTCTTTATGTTGATCCGAATTTCTCATCTATAGTCCTCTCTCTAAAGAACTTCTCTTAACATTTCTTATAAGGCAGATCTACTGGCAACACATTCCTTCCATTTTTGTTTGAGGGAATTTTTATTTCTCCTTCGGTTTTAAATGCTAATTTAAAAAAAAAATCTTAAAAAAAAAAGGGCGCCTTTGTGGCTCAGTTGTTAAGCATCTGCCTTCAGCTGAGGGTGTGATCCCAGAGTCCTGGGATCAAGCCCCACATCAGGCTCCTCTGCTCGGAGCCTGCTTCTTCCTCTCCCACTCCCCCTGCTTGCGGTCCCTCTCTCGCTGGCTGTCTCTCTCTCTCTCTCTGTCAAATAAATAAAAAAAAATCTTTTTAAAAAAAAATAAATGCTAATTTTGTAGGGTTCAGAATTCTGGGATGTTTGGTCTAGGTGGAAGGTCTAGGATGATTTCTGAGGAAAACTGCATGTAATTCTTATCTTTGTTCCTCTATAGGTAAGATTTCTCCCCCCACCTCACCCTCTGGCTTTTTTTTTTTTTTCAGGACTTTTTCTTCACTTTTGATTTTCTGTCATTTGAAAATGATAGGGCTGCATGTAGGTTGTTGTTTGTTTGTTGTATGTATCCTGGTTGGGGTCTCTGAGTTTCCCAGGTATATGATTTGGTATATGACATGAACTTGGGAAATTCTCATTCATTATTGTTTCAAATATTTCTTCTGTTCCTTTCTCAGTTTCTTCTCTTTCTGATGTTCTCATTACACATATGTTGCATCTTTTGCAGTTGTCCCATAGTACTTGGATAATTTCTTCTATTATTTTCAATCTTTTTTCTTTGTTTTTCAGTTTTGGAAGTTCCTACGGATATAGCCTCAAGCTCAGAGAATCTTTCCTCAACTGTGCCCAGTCTACTAGTAAGAGCCCATTGGAGGTGTTCTTCATTTCTTTTATAGTGTGTTTTTTAATCTCTAGCTTCTCTTTTTGGTTCTTTTTTAGGATTTGCATCTCTCTGCTTACATTGCCCATCCATTCTATTTTTCATGCTGTCTGCTTATCCCTTAGAACCAATCCTTGTTGTTTTAAAGTCCCAGTCTGATAATTCCAACACCCTGCCATGTCTGGTTTGGCGATTTGCTGTGTTTCTCTCAAATAAATTTTTTTTTCATGTTAGTATGCCTTGTAATTTTTTCTTGATAACTGGAATGATGTACCAAGTAAAAGGAACTTCTGTAAATAGGCCTTTAGTAATGTGGTGTGAGGTGTGGAGAGAGAAGGAGAATTCTGCAGTCCTATGATTAGGTCTCCATCTCTTAGTGAGCATATGCCTCTGGACTTTGAACTACACAAGTATTTCTCAGGTTTTTTCTGCCTCCCCCCACCCCCACCGTGAGACAGAATGGCCTACCTGGAGTTGGGTATTTCTCTTCTCCCAGACTACTTAGGCTCTCATAGCACCTCAGCAGGTTAGTTTCTGGTTAATTAGTTTCCCCTGTGGGCAGACCTTGTTGAGAATAGAGAGTTC
This sequence comes from Ailuropoda melanoleuca, assembly GCF_002007445.2. NCBI lineage: Eukaryota > Metazoa > Chordata > Mammalia > Carnivora > Ursidae > Ailuropoda > Ailuropoda melanoleuca. Next base: position 55,232,076 of record NC_048219.1, on the reverse strand, counting down.
CAGTGTATTTCAAAATGGTTCTTTTCCCCCCTCTACCTGCTGGAAGCCAATGGGGATTTTGCTTGACTATTTACTGTGAGAACCTGGTCAGGTTCTTAGGGATGAAACTCACAAAAGTTTGAGGCCGTGTCTAAAACTGGGTCTCCTGTAGTTTTTAAGTCTCAGACCTGCCCACATTGAGCCTTTTATAATTCATTAATTGCAAGTCAGGTTTTCCTACCCTGGCGCTGGTTCCCATGGCGGTTTCTGCTCGAGTCTACTCAGCTACACTGTGACTTTCTGTATTTACCTGTGTCTCCAATATTAGGGGTAGTGGTTTGCCTTATCCTCCCCTCTCTTATATATTCAAGAAGCATTGTTTATTTTTCAGTTTGCTGAGCTTTTTACTTGTTGTGGGGACACAATTGTGATTTCCCAGCTCTTTCCATACAAAACCAGAGACTGTGTTCCTGGGTTTCTTGCCCTGGCTGGAGGAAATTGTGAATCTCCAGGCTACCTGGGTCCCAGATGAGATAGCTGTGGCATGAGTGACCTTCCATCTGAGCAACCAGGCCCAGGAGAAACACTTACATGCAGGAGAATGTTCCCTGCTCAGAAAATATGATGGGGTCCTGCCTGAGATGACTTTCTGTCTCTATGAATTTATTATTCCAGGTACCTCATATAGGTGGAATCATATTTGTTGTTTTGTGACTGGCTTATTTCACTTGGCATAATGTCTTTAAGGTTTATCCTTTTTGTACCATGTGTGAGAATTTCCCTTTTAAGGCTGAACACTCTTCCATGTATGCATATACCACATTTTGTTTATCCAGTTATCCCTCATTGGACTTTTGGGTTGCTTCCATCTTTTGGCTATTACGAATAATGCTCTATGAACAGGAGAGTACAAATATCTGATCAAATTCTCGCTTTTAGTTATATTGGGTACATACCCAGAATTAGAATTGCTGCATTGTGTGGTAATTCTATTTTCAATATTTGTGAGGAGTTGCCAGGCTATTTTCCTGAGCGGCTACCCCGTTTTACATTCCCTCTGGCGGTACACAGGAGTTCCAATTTTTCCACATCCTAACCAACTCTTGTCATTTCCTTTTCTCCTCCTCCTCCTTCTATAATTAGCTGTTCTAATGGGTGTGAAGTGGTATCTCATTGTGGCTTTGATTTTTATTTCCCTCGTGATTCATGATGTGCGTCTTCTCACGCGCTTGTCGGCCACTTGTATGTTCTTTGGAGCAATGTCTGTTCAAGTCTTTGCCAGTTTTCTAATCATGTTGTTTGTTTTTGAGTTGGGTCAGATCTGATTTTTTAAAATTGTCTTAAACAAATTTTAAATATTGGTTACTAAGTAACCATTTAAAAAACATGGGGAAAAAACCCCCCAACAACTGTGAAGGTCAAACAAATCCTATCAGCTGGTGGCACTGGCCCCAGGGGTGCCAGTTCACTGCCTCGGCTCTTGGCGGGTATGGATGGCTCCACTGGGGATCGTCCAGAAAACAAAACCTGATGGGAAGGACCAAAGGAAGGGCCTTCCCTGCTTAACAAATGTGGTGGTTTCCAAAGTCCAGCTTGGTTTTCTTCTGTTTCCGGAGCCTTACCTGCACTCACCACAGCAATGAAAGCAAATCACACTTTTGGCTTTATTTAAGGAAGGGCCTCACCTGGTGAGCAGTCAGAGAAAACTTACCATCAACCAGATGTGAAGCATTAAAGACCTTTGTTCCATGGTACAGGATATTCCATTGTAAAACATCTGTTGACTTGCTATTTGCAGGAGGAGAAAATTCACAGATTGATCTGGAAGTATATATGTATTTTTTGAAAGTATATTAACTAGATAACTCAAGGAGATGGCAGTTGACCTCCATGCTGATGTCTTCCAGTACTGCTGGGAAAGGTACTTCAAGCGGACTCAGTGGAAGCAACCTGCCCTGGAAGGTCCTGCAATTGATTCTGCCCCTGCTGCTATCTTGTTGTGACCTTCCGTTCTGAGCTCTATTTCTTCCCCTATAAGATGGGCTTAATAATACCTTACTGGAGGAGCTTTTGGAAAGAGTAGAAGATTTTTTTTGAAAAGTAGAGTTGCTTTTAAAATGTAATGTTCTATGTAGCTCTAACCTTTGAATCTCATTTTTTCCATTGGTCTTAGGAGCAAGCGTGGGAGGGGTGACTTGCAATGGTGTTCGGTTTGGGCCTCTTTGAGTGTTATAAGCAAAGCTCCAAGCCCCCTGGACTTTGCCTTTTGAAGCCAATGAAGGTGTTTTTTTCTGCTGTAATTTTTATTGTCCTTGATATTTTCCACTTGGCAGCTTGCATGTCTCCTCCTGGCTTCCTTGGAAGCCACTGCCATCCCTCTCCAACACATCCTTGGCAACTGCTAATCATAGCAGTTAGCCAGGGGGCCCGTGTCCTTTGCAACACACATGATGACAAGCTCAGTACTTGCTCCTGAAATTCCCATCCACACCTGCTCAGGGCAAAGAGGCAGCTCCCTGCAAGTGAGCACCATTCTCCAGGCCAAAGTCTCTGAAATTCAAGCAAAGTAAAGGTGCTCTAAAGGAAGAAAGCATTCTCACAGACCCTGAGAATACGTTTGAGGACCTCCAGAAATCCTTGGCTTCTGGTGTAGCAAACAGTGTTCTAGGAAACCTAATGATGGAAAACAGGATAACACAGACAAAAACATGGCCTTTACATACCCCGGGCCTTCTCCTTGCTAGCTGTGTCGCCTTAGGCAAGTTTACCAGCATCTTGAGTTTTAACATCCTCTTCAATAATTGTAGAGTAATAATACCCATCTTATCAACATGATGAGAGGGCTGAATGAGACATCAAAGTTAAAGTGCCTGGTGTTTGGGGGGAGCATAATAAAAGTTAATTCCTTATCAGTTTGGAGGTGGAGAAATGGACCAGGGACAGGGCCGTGAAGCATTTGCCAGGTAATAGTCAGAAGGGCAATCTGCACATTTTTCATTTTCAAGGAGCTGGGGTCCGGGAGGGATCTAAGCTCTGGGCATCCTCGTGCCATCCAGTGAGTTTCCTGTTTAATGGGTGGTTTCCTGAGACGTGGGAGGTTGCATTACCTAAAGTCAGTGTCCTAGAAGCCCACCCTCTGTCCTTCTTTCCCACTTCTCCCGAGACTTAGAAGCCCTTGTACAAATACAGCTCCTGGGCTCCTGGGGGTCTGCCTGATAGCCAAGTTGTCCCAGAATGGGTCGGAAGATTGGGCTCCTCACTGTGCCTTTCTACACAAATGGCCACAGCTATCATTATTCAGGGCTGAGCCTGCAGAGAAAATTGTATAACTGTGCAGATTAGGGCCATGACAAATTCATGGTTTTCAAAATCGGTTAACCCTTAATGTTCCTTTTTGAAGGGTCTGCTCCTTTTCCTATTTTCCTCAGCTACTCTTCCAAACCTTAACCCTTTTTCACAAGCCTCCTAACTGACCTCTGCCCCACCTTCTCTGCATATGCACAGGCTTCCAATTTTCTGAGAAAACCAGTTTTCTAGGCATTACCTTTCCCATCCTCACATCTCTGCATCTTCAAAGTTCTCCACTCTGGCACGTTGCCTCCTCAGAGTCAATCCCCAGGCTCTTGGCAGAGCCACTGAGATGTGGTCTGTTTATTTTACTGAGACTCTAGGCCTTATAGACTATATAATGATGGAGACGGCTGGCACCATCTCTGCTACCACATGGGTACAGGCTGCTTGAGAAAAAATAAACAAAGTGGGGGGCAGAGAGAATCCTATAATATTTTGATCACTCTTTAAAGGCAGTCATACCTGTTTTTTTTTCAGTTGCGTAAGTTAACTCTCTTTTTCTCTTAAGCGGGTTGGCTTCTGTCACTCACAACTAAAGGGGACTGAAAGAAAGTACATTCTTCTAGATTGTAAATGTCACCAGGAAAGGACTATGTCTGTGTCTATGTTGTTTATTCCTGGCACTTAGGACAGTGCCTGGCACATAGTAAGTTCTCAATACATATTTATTGCCTAACCCTACCTGTGCCTGGTGTTGATGGTCCCATCTCTTCACCTCAGTTCCATCTTTTTCCTTTATTGTTTACTTTCCTGTGCTTTAAGCCTCTCCCTTCCTCAGATAGTGTATATATTTGAGTCCCCTTAATCCTAAAAATAGAACCAAGCACATAACAACAAAATAAAAATCTTCCTTTATTATGGCATTTCTTTCTAGCACCCTGACTTACCTTCCCATCTCATCTGAGCTTTTCAAAAGCATATTCTTAATGCACTGCACCTGGCTTCCATTCCGACTGTTTCAGTGCTGTCATACTCAGGCCTGACATCCCTGACATGAATGCACGTAGCACTCTCTGTCCGCTACTCTTATTACAATCCACACAGTTGACTGATACCCCTTTTTCCTAGAAGGCAGGTCGTCCCTCAGAATCTTCTAGACTCCACTTTCTAGATCTCAGCTCATGGCTCTTTCTTTTGCCTGAAAGCTCTGCTTCAATTCATGCCTTCCGTTAACAGAATTTGGAACTCTTTTCCCACACTGGAACCACAGCAGCACAACACTCCCCTTGGCCGTGGTAACTTGCCCCCCGTGGCAAAGTAGATCAGGCCTCCGTCATCCAGTGTGTCCAGGGCCCACACTGATGTCACATTTTGACCTTCAGAGTTATACCAAGACGGTGGCCTTTGTGACTCTAAGGCTGACTCTCTTAGCTCAATAATCTTCAGAGGCCTGTCTCCTAGGTCCACACTTAAGGTATTGAACTGGAATTCTCTCTGCAACCTCCAGGATTAGGTGAGAGAGAGATTTCATTTTATGGACGCTGGTCTATTACCTAAGGCCATTTCAGGAATGAGACTATGAAAGGAGGTACCTTGTCACACTGTTCCAGGAGCCCTCGGGGAATTAATCCTGGCTGGTTCTGATGACGTGACAAGTAGTGGAGGCATCTAAGTAGAAAATTACAACTTCACCCATCTAACAAGTGAACATGCATAAATAACCCGAATTGCTTAATTTATAGAGGTTTAAGAGATAAATGATCTCTGCTCTTCCTGCTAGATATAGAAAACAACAGAGTCCTCCAGTGGCTACATCCATTTCATTTATGCACTCAGCAAATATTTGGCAAGCACCTACCACCTGCAAGGAGTTTATTATCCACCTAGGGACAAAAATCATGCAGATAAATAGCTTTAATAAAATGTGGCATTAAATTTCAAATGGGTTTTCTTCTGTTAAAAGGCTACAAGGAGCCTTAAGAGTAAGAGCTAAATCAACAAACACGAAGCACTCATTTAATCTAGTAAAACGCCAGTTCATTCCATTCAGTGATGGCTAAACATGGCTCCGTATCAGCTGAGAGCAGCAGCCTGGGGTGGATGCTGGGAACTGATGTTTCTAACAATGTTCCCGAGTGAATCCGATGTGCCCCTAGGTTTGGACATCATTGGTACATTTCACCCTTTGCCTTGGAACTGGACTTGCCATTTTATTGCCATTAGATGGCATCTTCTTAAAAATGGGTCCTCTCTTGATTATCTGTATTCCCTCTGGTTCTCTCCTGGTTTTTTCTCGGTCTCTTTCCCTGGCTACTAATTTTCTATCAGCCGTGTATTAGTTCTGTATGGCTGTCATAACCTCCACCTTAGTGGCTTGAAATAACAAAGTTATTATTTTGCAGTTCTGTGGGTCAGAAGTCCAACACAGCTCTCACTGAGCTAAAACCAAGGTGTAAGCGGGGCTGTGTTTCCTTCTGGAGGCTCTAGGGGGAATCTATTTCCTTGCCTTTCCCAGTTTCTAGAAGCTCATGGCCCTTATCCATCCATGTCCTTCTCATGCTGCATCACTCTGACTTCCTCTTCTGTCTCCCTGTTCCACTTTTGAAGACTTTGTGATTAGACTGGGCCCNTTTGAAGACTTTGTGATTAGACTGGGCCCACTGGGGTAATCCGCGCTACTCTGAGCAACTTTGATTCTATCTGCTGCCCCCTTTGCCATATATCCTAACCTCTTCAGAGGTTCCGGGGATTTGGATGTAGATGTCTTTGGGTCAGGGTTGGGGGGCATCACTCTGCTGCTGCCAGCCCCTTACTGTGCTTGTTCTGTAGCCCTTTCTTTGCAAACCAGGCCTTCAGGGGCCAAATAGGTGGTGTGAGTGAGGGAAGCTGGACAGGGAGGTAAAAGGGCACTGGCTGATCAACTGGCCAGTTGTTACTCTGTGAGAATGGGCACCCATCGTTGCCAGATCTTTTGCTTTTTCAGAAAAGTCAGAAGTTTAGATTTTGTTTCTTTCTTATATTCCATAGTTTTTAAATATTGGCAGTAAATTTTAATATTTAAAAGCATTATGCGAGCCACACGAAACACATCTATTGCTGTATTTGACCTTGAGCTGTCCATTTATCACTTCTGCTCCATATATTCCCCTTGGAAATGATCTCTCTATGCCCGAGGATTCAGCTACCCCCGTACTGTGCATGATGACTCCCAAACCTGTATGTTGATTTACACTTCTCTGGTGTGCTGAGAGCAACCTCTCCGACTACATTTTCAACGGCCACATTGACTCATGCTCTCCCTGCACAAATTTGTTTCTTGAGTCGGAGACTGGGAGCCCCTCATTTTCTAGTCCAGTGGTTGCCAAGTCCTACAATCTGTCCCCTCCTTTGCCCTTGCGGCCCCAATTGCCTCCTTACTGGATTATTATCACACTTTTTTTTGCTCATCTCTCAGGATCCATTCTTCCTGATTCCAGCCTACACTCTAAAATCTTTCACGTCTACTGAACATTCTTCAGGGGATTCCAATAACCCACAGGGTGAAACCCAAAATCCATAACCCAGCATTCTATGCCTCTCCTCTGGTGACCCAGTATTACCCCTCCAACCTCATTTCTTACCACTTTTCCACTGCTATCTGGCATTTCTGGATTACAGAACATTAATTGCAGTTTCCTGTTATCTGGGCCGTGGCTTAACACTCACTGGTCCCTTTGACTGGAATGCCCTTCCCCGTGGATATGCCTGGAGACCTTCTAGTCCTTACCCTGAAGGTCAGGGCTGACTTAAGCTGTGAATTGTTCCCCAACTCCTTCCCCTCAGCCTTTCCGCAGCCCCTCCTCGCAGCAGTCGTGCTCTGCTTATGCATTCTTTATTGCATCTGTCTCACGTGGCTTTAATTATTTGTTCACGTACATGTCTCCTATCTTTGTGTCTTATCTTTGTGTCATGAGTACTTAGCAGAGGGCCCTCACAACAGACACGTCTAATAATATTTCTGAATGAACAAATGAATGAATGAAGGAACCATGCTACACAGATGGCATCTGTCCTATTTATGATCAAAATTACCCCAAGGAGTTGTAATTCTTTGATGAGTTTCTCATTCCTCTCTTCAAATAAGTTTCTATCTTCCGCCAGCTGCAGAAGCTCTTTGAATGATTTAAAATGCAGAATTCAAAACTGGCTGCCAAGAAATGCCACTTCATTTCCTTTCTGAAATAACGTGACTTTCCCCATGACCCAGACAAAAGAGCAAACCTTGGATAATGTTTCATTAAGAAAAGGATTTTTCAGGGACAAAGAGGTTAACTTGAGTGGATTTTAACTTTGCCCCTCTCCTTGGTGATCGCTGGGTATTTCTTTCCAGGTGTGAAGACTCTTCCCTGTTTAGATTCACAAGGGAAAGCCACTCCCGGTCCTGCTTTTAATCCCATGGTGATGCCATCTCAGGAAGTCCCGGGACCCTGTGAACCTTAGAGGCTCCTGCAACTTAGTCATAGATCTGGGCAAGGACCACAATTTACAAGGCATTTCTATCAGACAGAGAGCAGATTAGTCATCTTTCTAAAAATGGAAGGAACAGGCACAAAGGGGCACTTGTCTTCACAGGGAGCCTGGCCGGCGGAGCCCCCAGCAAAGCCTGTAGACTGACTGGAAGAGCTGGGGGGAAGATTGGCTCCAGGGCAGTCCCACAGTCACTCCCAATCTGCCTGACTGTGAGGGCAGACCCAGGGGCAAAAAAGAATCCCAGCTCCTGGACCCACAGAGTTACCGGACATCACTTTTTTTTTTTTTTTTTTTTTTNTTTTTTTAGGATTGATTTTATTTATTCATTTGAGAGAGGGAGGGAGCATTGGGGGAGGGGGAGGGAGAGAATCTCCAGCGGACTCTGCACTGCAGGGTTTCTATAGCACCACCTGAGCCGACATCAAGAGGCAGACGCTCAACCTACTGGGCCACCCAGACGCCCCCCGCCCACCACCAATTTTTTAATGCCTGACTTTTTCTCTTCTGTGTCTCTGGGTATATTTTCTATTCCCCCCACCTTGAGGGAAGGGGGGGAAATTAACATTTGCCGTATATTCACTGTATACCTATTGTGAGCCAGAAAATGTGTTAGATGCTTTAAACGCTTTTCTTTTTTTAACTTGTTTCAATTTTATTTACATTCTTAAATCTACATTTTTACAAGTGAGGGGACTGAGCATCGGTTGAGTCCAAGCAACTGGCTCATTTTGGAACAACCAGTGAACGATGGGGCCAAGATGTTATTCCTTAGATGTTATTTTAAAGCCCACGCTTGTTCCACTGATGATGCTGCTGATACAGGAGAAAAGCTGTAAAATCTAATTTTTGTGCTTGTGTGCCAAAATGGACAGCTTCTCTGAGCCTATCCAATTTATAATTTAATTGGCTAACGTGTCCAGAGTCTTCTCAGGCCAACATTCGTGCAACAAATCGACACCCGTTAGGTGAAGGGTAGGGCCTGCCAGGTTGACCCAAAGGGGCGTAAGAGCCAGCCCCTGCCTGCCGGGACTTGCAGGTTTGTCTCGTGAGCTGAAGAAGGGAAGGGGTAATGCTAGAGCTCGTGAGAGCACCGGACCTGCCGCAGATAAGCGCGTCAGCAATTCCGGACATTTCTGCCATGATACGGGCTCTCATGATGTTCTCACGGGTGACTCACTCCCCTGGGTGTTTGTGGGGCCAGAGCTGCCATAGTTTCTGTTTTGCTCACTCATGGGCTAGAGTGCAGGTGATTGAGGGCTTGCCGTTAAAGGGATTCCTGGACTCAAGGAGGATGTTTGGTATTTTCATTGTTAGTAGTGACCTGCCAGCAACGGTTTCACGACGGATGGCAGTACATTCAAATGGTCAGAGCTAGTGTGCCTGACAGGCACTGCAGAGGGCAGCCAAATGTCTCGTGTGGACAAAACCCCCTGTGACATGAGATGGGGGGGGGGGGTGCTCGGTGGGGCTGGAGAAGATGGGGGTGTCTTACCTGGAAGAGCAGATGACATAGACTCATGCCCAGCGTCGTGCCCGATCTGCGGACTAGCTTAAATGAAATTGAAAAATGCAGGGCACACCCAAGGTCCCTCTTGAGGACCCCCTTTCCCCGGTGCAGTGAGGACACACAAGTGAGCGCAGCCCCCACCCCCTCCTGCAGACACGTGATCGCAGGTAGGGGGTCAGGGGGAGGGGAACTCTCAGGAGAGACTAAATATTTTCTGAAGGAGTTGCTGGATGTATTAGTCTGGAGTATGCTTTTAGTCAAACAGCATAAAAACGGTTTCTTCCTTTGACCAGAGGGTGTGGGCTTGGGTGGGGCGCCGGCGTGATAAGGAGTAAAGGAGCTGCGTATTCTCTGCTTTCAGTGGCCTGCGCAGGAAACTTCGTGACCCTACTACATTGATATTGTTATTTGCTGGTTTTTCCATTTTAGAAATTACACCGCCCCCTCCCTTTCATCCTAATTTTTGATAGGTAACACCATCTTTAGTTAGTCTGTCAGTACCTTTGTGTAACTTCACATTTCGTACTTAAATCTTTCTTATTTCACCAACTTTGGGTGAGGTCTCTGGGTTTCTATCTTGTAAGGTAAGGACACTTCCATCTACTACTCCTGCCTTCTAATTTCTTCATTTGGGTGATTCATGTTTACCTTCTATTCTGTAACCGCCTTCAAGTCTTACTTTACATTATATGTAGGTTGAGTCTAAAAGGTTGAGTATCAAAAATAGATTTGTGCTACTTGGACTGTGAAATCCTTTTCAATGTGGGGTCACATGTCGGCGTTATGACTCCTGCACCTTGCGGAGGGCATTCGCCCCTAGCTGCTGCTGTCACAAATGCCTATCAACTTAGTGCCCTACCAAACACCACGGTTGTTTAGGGACTGACTAAAGCAACACAAATCCAGGGTTTTGGGAGTCAGAAGTCCTCCAGGGGTGTCATTGGGCTAAAATCAGGGTGTCAGCAAGGCTGTCCTTCTGGAGGTTCTAGGGGTGAATTTATTTCCTTGACTTTTCCAGCTATCATAGATCACCTGCATAGGCCTGTGGCTCTTTCCTGTTTCCAAACCAGTCATTGGATTTCTCCCATCCTTCTTCTATCATCACAGTTTTCTCTGATCATAGCCTGGAGACATTCTCCGTTATGAAGCACTCATGTGATTAGATGGGGCCTCCCTGGATAATCCAGGATAATTTCCCCATCTCAAATTTCATAATCTTCAGCACATCTGCAAAATTCCTTTTGCCACAGAAGGGTAACATGGTCACAGGTTCCAAGGAATAGGGCATGGACATCTTTGAGGTGTCCTCATTCTGCCCACCACAAAAGACAAAATGTTCCTGGTGTTTAAAAAAAAAAGAGAACGGATTCTACAACTTACACTCCATCACTGCTCAAAAGCCACACTATATTTTAACGTGCTTCATTTTTTTGGACTCTAATTTTCTTGTTTAGATTTTTTTGTTTGTTTTAAGTGGAGTCCTTGTAAGTTTTTTGTTAGAAGTATGTTTTCTGTTCACCAAATCCTTATATCGTCCTGCCTTTTACCTCTATCTTATGTATTATTGAGATCCATTTTAGCCTACTTATTTATTTATTTATTTTTAAAGATTTTATTTATTTATTTGAGAGAGAGAGAGATAGTGAGAGAGAGCATGAGCTGGGAGGAGAGGGAGAAGCAGGCTCCGGGTCAACAGGGAGCCTGACTTGGGGCTCGATCCCAGGACTCTGGGATCATGACCTGAGCTGAAGGCAGACGCTTAACCAACCGAGCCACCCAGCTGCCCCGCCTTTTTATTTTTTTTTTTAAAGCCAATTTTTTGGGAGCTCACCAAATTCTTGTTCTGGTGTGGATCAATCTCTTTCTAGGCCCGCTGCTCTGTTTTTACCTGGCATTTCTTGTCCTTGAACTTTTGGTTTGGTCTCACCATTTCTTATATTCCACATCTTCCACATCTTTATGTTTATTGTGTTTCACCCCAGTCTCCAAACAACTTGCCATGAAACAGTGCATGGCAGATAACCTCTCTCAGTTCTTACACGTGAAGAATATTCCCCTACCCCCAGATCTTTTACATCTTTTTGCTTCTTGTGTTCACTTCATGCTGATTCCTAATATGCCTGGGCTTCGTAAAAAAAAGTTTGCCATTTATTTTTTTTATGAATTATTCATATTCTTTTTTCTTACTTTTAATTGGGTTTTCTTTTGCTAGGACTCCTTTTATGTATGGTGAATATTAATCCTTTGTAATATATATTTCAAAATTTTCGTGGATGCCTTTATATTTTATGTTTTTCTATAGCCATTGTTGTCTTCAATCAAAGCTTCTTTTTAATTACATTTAGTCTTTGGTAGATATAGTTTGTTGATATTGTGAGTGGGGTTTTAAAAGTTACATTTCCAATTATTGTTTATTGAAATCATAGGAAAAATGATTGATTTTTGTAGGTTGATTCTATGTCTAGCTATCTTACTCTATTTTCTTATTAAGTTCAATAATTTTTCAATTTATTGTATTAGATTTTAAATGTAGACACATTTTACCTGCTTAGTGCCAATATTTAAACCTCTGTTATTTTTCAGATGTTATTGCATTGACTAAGATGTTAAGAAAAGGTTGAATAATAATGGTGTCCTGTTCTTCACTTAAATATGAATGCTTCTAATATCTTACTGTAAAGTAACTATTTGTGATAGGTTTCGTGTATATTACCACTACCATGTTACTAAAGCTCCCTTTTTTTCTTAGCTTACTAAAATATTTTTTAAAATTTAAAATTAGGAATAGATGCTAATGTTGTGAACTCCAAGAATAGAATAATTGATTTCCTGATGTTTAACCACATTTGAATTGTAAGGACTTTGTAGGGTTGATAGTCATTTGCCCCTAGCCCATGGTGTTGTTTATTAAGGTCATCTCTTAAGAAGTGGCATGGTACAATGAAGTTTTCACACCCATCACTCTGATAAACCCAAGAAGTCTTCCAGAACACAAAATAATTATTTTCTGTGCAAATTGTTGGTTTTTGTTGTTGAAAATGTAGAAGATTTTGGTGAACATCAGCTTTCCCTGTCTGATCAGCACATCTTTATTTGGAAAACTACCTCTCCCGAGTCCACAGAATTCTGGTGAGGCTGTCAGTCACGTCTGTCTCCTCGCCCAGGCCCAGATGTAGGTGCTGACCCAGGCTGGACCATGAGTCCCCTTGGGGGATTCACATANTCCCTGTCTGATCAGCACTTTATTTGGAAAACTACCTCTCCCGAGTCCACAGAATTCTGGTGAGGCTGTCAGTCACGTCTGTCTCCTCGCCCAGGCCCAGATGTAGGTGCTGACCCAGGCTGGACCATGAGCCCCCTTGGGGGATTCACATAGTGCAGGAGAAACCTCCCAAAGCTCCGTCTCCTTCATCTGGGACCACGTGCGCTTTCCCAAGTGTGAGCCTGGAGTGGCTGCTGGTTTTATTTTCGGCTCCGTGGAGTGTGCCTATTGAGGATGAAGTGAATTCTGAGGACAGGGCCAAGAGGTTGAGAGAGAGGCAGAATTTTGATGATATAATTTGGTCTTTTAGACCTTCTTGTGACAGAAGTCCACCCTCAGACTTCCTGGTTGTGTGAGTTCACTGCTTCCTTTTTTTTTTTTTTTTTTTTTTTTTGCTGAAAGTGCTTTGCGTTGTGTGGTCTATCACTTGCTAGGGAGAGAGTCTAGGACTACTGTCAATTCCAAAAGTACAAAAGCAAGGTGCACAGTCTTCATCCCTAAAAGGGTAGCAAGGATTGGTACCAATCACATTATATTCGGAAGGGTGCAAATCCAGCCTCTGTAAATAAAAGTACGTATGGACAGAAAGCAAAATGAGGGGAAAAAAAAAATCACTGGCATGCTATCTAGAACAGTGTAGGTGAGACCACCGCTGAGAAGATTCTATACTCGGTTTTAGGTGTTGAGTATATGTGGAGTGCTCAGCAGACTTCTGTCCATTTATCATATGGAAGAAAACTTGTGTTTGGTTTGTGATTATTTTCTGAGCCATGGTAGAGACAGGAATGAAGTTATCCACAGATCAGTAAGCAACAGAGGACATTGCTACTTGAATGAAAGAGGCTTTTTCTGGTTGCCGGTAAGCACAGGATTTATTCAGAGAGAACAGGCTGCACTTAACTCAGCTATGTGCTTCCTGACTTTGACTTAATATAAAGAAAATAGTAAAATTTTAGTAACAAGTCGGTTGTGCTCGTTGAGTATGACTTTTCAGTGTACTCTGAAGATATGGGCAGTGAAGACCAGAGTCTTTCTTTCCATATGGCAGTGGTCTGGCTGTCAAAGGAAAGGGTGCTCTGAACTTGGGAAATGAGGAACCAGATGAAAACATTTCACTGTGGCAGTGGTAATGCTCCTGAGGCCATTTCAGTGATATCTGGTGGTTTGCTCGAAAGCATTATCAGTGATACACTATCTCACTTTCAATCTTGAAAGGAAGACATTGGGCTTTCTTAAGAAGACAGCCCTCGGGTGAAAATGGCTTAATTGCTAAGAGTTAGTCTCATAATATTTGACGATTTTTAAAAAAATGGATAAAAATTTCAATGCTCTGTTATTGGGCATATTGATTTTTGATTAATAACCTTATCATTATAAAAAATGCAAGCAATTCAGCAAAGTACAAAGGAGAAATTATGAAATAACCCCAAATCTCATACCATGAGTTACGTCCCAGGCTTCTCCCTATGCACATATAGAGCCAGAAGGCCAGAGAGATGGAGAAGTACAACACTAGATAGCACTCGTTTTATAAAAAATTACATCATACTTTTTAACAGAAAGTCTTCAGTTTCCTTTTACTTATATTATAAAATCCAATTTACCAGGAGAAACTGAAATGACAATAAATGTAATTGAATTAACACAAGAAAAAGAAGTTGAAAACTGCTGATAAATGGTCCTTCTTTACAAAATAGTTACACAATTATAAAAAAATCATTTGGAAGTTAGAGTCATTATCTTATTTAACCACATATACTAATTTTAGATTCTATTAGTTGACTTCCTGCAATAAAGGGTAAGAAATTACCAGTCTCACTTCCTTTCCCCATCTTCCAATTTTGCTAGTTATCTTATTCCAATTTTGCCAAGGTTTAAAATGCTTACATTTGGTTCTATAGTTCTAATTACCATAGTTGCTTATAATTAGTATGACATTTAGACAGATACAGCGTTCACCATGGGCTTTTTCTCATGGCATCTTCATTACTAAGTTCTTTATTTTGATTCATATATCCAGTTGGATAGGAAGGGCTCATAGGTTTTCAATTTCTTTCTTTTGCTTATTAACAGGGACCTGTCTCGTGCTTTTAAATTAAAAGCAACTTGGCTAGGTATAATACTCTTGGCTTGTACTTTCTTTCCCCTAGAACTTTATAGCCATTATTTAATTGTCTTTTGGCACCAGGTATTACTGTGGAGACACCTGAGGCCAGTCTGTTTCTGCCCCCACCTGAAGGTGAATTCATTCTTATGCATAACATTTTAATCATTGGATTTCAAATCCTCACCATGGCGTGGCTTGATATTGAAAGCTCTGTGTCACTTTCCCCTGAAAAACAGTGTATTCTTTCAATATACAAATTCAGTTCTTGCTTCATGTTAGCAAAAATTTTCTATGTGATGTATTTGAATATTTTTTCTGTTTCATTCATTAGTTTCAAAATTCAGAATGCCAACAGTGGATCATCTTTAGTCTCAGTATCTATTACCATTTCCAAATTTTATCTTTTCACCTTTTTAGTCTCTGCTCTGTAATTATCTCATGGTAGTAAAAATCTTCTCTGTACGTAAGTCTGTGGCTTCATCTCCACTTACCACTGTGTATTTTCCATTGTGTTTCTGGTCTGTGACAATGTTTATTTTGTCTTGAGAGGAATCTATGCCCTTAAACATATTTTAAAATATATTCCATCATTTCTATATGTTTGGGGACAGAGGGCAAAAGGAAAACAGGAGGGTCTGTGTGTCTTTTAAATTCTAGCATGACCAGAATTTCTAAAGCTCTTCTGTGTCTATCTCATTTTTATTCCTAATGATGTTTTTTGGGGGCTGATGGGGGTTCTCTTCAAGCTTCCCAGAACCTCTTTCTTCCTCGTGGGACCATTTTCCTTCACACATACCTTTACAAGTTCCTTACCGAATCCCTGTTAGTAAAACATATTTCAATGTGTTTTATTTGGAGTGGCCTTTATTTTACCCCTGCTGTTTCTTCTCTTGCTGTGATGGCTAGGATTACCTTTGTTCTTCCTTCTTCTACTATGATGGCTAGGATCCTTCAGCACCGTGTAGAATAGGAGTGATGGTCATGGGAACATCAATCAGAGTCCAGCTGGGAAAACAGACACCATTCTAGGTATTTCAACAGAGGAGATGTAACAGAAGAAATTGGTTATACAGGTGATGGAAGAATAGGGAGTCCAACGGCTGTACTTAATATAACAAAAAAAGTACCAGTCATATTACTACAGAGTTTATAAAACCAGCCAAGGAGAAAGACAAATATTAAAATGGTGAAGTCACCCAAAGATAAGCAGCAGAGCAGTTTATTGCTTAGGCCTGGAGGAAAAAAGGAGGAGTGGGGTTCACGGAGCTCAGGAGCAAGGGCTACCCAGTGGAGAACCATAACAGTGACCAGAAGTTGGGACGATGGAGAAGATTCCAGAGAGAGACAGGGAGGGAAACACTCTGGTTATACATTTCTTCTCCCTCCTATGTTTTACCATCACTTCTCACATGTCAGACCCCGCTGGTTGCTAGAGGGCTAGGGAGCCTTGGAACGAAACAGCTGTTTGCTTGGGACTCAACTCACTCCGAACTTTGGAGACATTACTTTTCCATTTTTATGTCTCCTCTTTTTAAAACTTTAGACAGTTATGTCTCAAGGCTGACTTCCCATGTTTCTTAACTTTTCTCTCACATTTTTCTATCTCTACCTTTTGAATATAAATTCTGAGAGACTTCCTAAACTCTGTCTTCTAGATCACTAACCTATTTTAATCATATCTACTCTAAAATTTATTTCCTTTGCATAATTGTTTTTTTAAAAAATAATCTTTACAAAGGTATAATGTACTCATTTTAAGAACATAGTGGAGTGAGTTTTGGCAAGTGTAGACAAAACGCTTTTTAAATGCACTCATGTTGCTGCTTGTATCAGTAGCTTGTTCTTTTTTACTGGTGAGTAGTATTTCATTGCATGGCTATCGGGCCGTTTGCTGATCTGCTCATCTGCTGCTGTTTGTTTGAATTGTTCTCATTTTGGGACTGTTACAAAGTTGCTGGACATTTATGTCTTTGTATAAACATAGGTTTTCGTTATCTTGGGTAAATACCTAGAAGTAGAATGGGTAATCCTATGGTAAGTGGATGGTTAACTTCATGCAGACAGCCAAACTGTTTCGCAAAGTGGCTGTGCCATTGTATGTTCCCACCGGCAGTGCATGACGGTTCCATCCAGTTGCTCTCCGTCCTGACACTTGGGATTATCAGTGCTATTAATTTTAGTCTTTCTGTTGATTGTAGTGATATCCAATTGTGGTTCTAGTTCACAATGTGCCAGTGAATAGTATAGTGATACTGAGTATCATTCAAGGTATTTGGAACGGATTTGCTACTCAAGTTCTGTGATGATGTCCTTAAAAATGCACTGTCTGCTAACCACTACACTTTGGGAAGATCTGTTTAAGTCTAGGTTTTGTTTGAATTGTGAAAATATTGTCTCTCCTTCCACCTTTCAGATAATCATATTTTCCACCTAAAATGACATTAGTAAGTATGGTAGGCAGAATAATTTCTTCCTCTTCTCCCTCTGCGCCAGAGATGTTCATGCCCAAATCCCCAGAACCTGTGAATGTGATAAGTTATATGGCAAAGGGGAGTTAAAGTTGCTCATTAGGTGATCTTATAATACTGGGAATAGCCTGGACATCCAGGTGGCTCAATGTAGTCACAAGGGCCTTTAAAAGTGAAAGAGGGAGGTGGAAGGGGAGGGTAGAGGGGTGCAACATAAACACTCAGCCCAATATTGTTGTCTTTGAAGTTGGAGGAATGGGGTCACAAGTCAAGGAAAGTGAGCAGCTTCTAGAAGCTAGAAAAGAAACAGATTTTTCCCTAGCGCCTCTAGATAGAATACGGTCCTGCTGATAAGCTGCTTTTAACTCAATGAGACTCATTTTTGATGTCAGACTTCCGGAGCTGTAAGAAAATACCTTTATGTTGTTTTAAGCCACTCAGTTTATGGCAACTTGTTATAGTAGCAATAGAAACTTCGCACATTGAGGTAATAATTTACTGTGACAATTACTGCCACTGAATAATCAGGTGACCAACCACCAGCAGTTTGTTCACTAACACTTTATTCCCCTTTCAACTTTCCTTTTGGACATTCCATTAACATCACCATTAAGAGATGGCAGAGACTCTGAATTTAATGATTTGCTCAATTTAAGGTTGTATTAGCCCCGCTTCAAGAAGAGAGCTTGATAGCAAGAGTAAGTCTGACCAGGAGTTAGAAGTGGTTTCAGCTGCCCATGCTGTCCCCTTTGCTCAGTAGCTATTGATTTTTTCTTTTTCTTTTTTTTTTTTTTAAGATTTTATTTATTTATTTGACAGAGATAGAGACCCAGTGAGAGAGGGAACACAAGCAGGGGGAGTGGGAGAGGAAGAAGCAGGCTCATAGCAGAGGAGCCTGACGTGGGGCTCGATCCCACAATGCCGGGATCACGCTCTGAGCCGAAGGCAGACGCCCAACCACTGTGCCACCCAGGCACCCCAGTAGCTATTGTTTTCTGTTTCCTGCTTATATTCCAGAAAAGAATAGAAGTAAGACAGCAGGGGCGCTTAGGTTTGTGACCACACTGACATAGTTTTTTTGTTTGCTTGTTTTTTGCTTATGGTAAGTTATTTCAATTTGGGCCAATTATAAAGCATTTGAAGTGAGATCTGTGCAAACCCTACACCAGGGGAATACAGTGTACACACAAGAGTACCCCCGCTGGCTGTACTAGTCTGCTACCACAGAGCAGGCAGCTTAAACAACACAAACTTATTTCTTCACAGTTCTAGGGGCTAGAAGTCCAAGATCAAGGGATTAGCAGGGTTGACTTCTTTTGAATCTTCTCTCCTTGGCTTGTAGGTGGCCATCTTCCTCTTACGTTTCCACATGGTCTTTTCTGGGCCTGCATTCTCCAGGTCCTAATCTCTTCTTATAAATTCACCAGTTATCAGATGAGGGCCCATCTATAGGACCTCATTTTACCCTAATTAAAGGTCCTACCTTCAGGTGCACCTGGGTGGCTCAGTCGGTTAAGCATCTGCCTTCGGCTCAGGTCATGATTCCAGGGCCCTAGGAAGGAGCTCCACATCGTGCTCCCTGATCAGCGGGGAGTTGGCTTCTTCTCCCTCTGTTCCTCCCCACTGCTCGTGCTCTGTCTCTCAAATATAAAAAAACTTTAAAAAAAATAAAAAAATAAAGGTCCTACCTTCAAATATAGTCACATTCTGAGCTACGGTGGGGAGGGTTAGGATTTCAACATATGAATTCTGAAGAAACACAATTCAGCCCTTATCAGAGAGCCCTTATCAAAGGCTATTAAATAAGGCATATAGAAAATGTTCAAGAAAACTAAAATGAAAGTATTTAACTTCACATCCAATATTTGTGCATAAGAGAAAATTTAAATGGATTTCAAATGATGATTTGGAGTGAAATTATGTCTAGATTTTTGTAATTATTTGTAAAAGGAAATGAGAAAACTGGCATTTACTGTTAAGCCCTGACAGTGATAAAATAAAGCAAGCACTGGTATAAAAATAGTAAACACGGTGTTATAAAGTACATCGATATTTATATTTGCAGTAACAATCCTAACAATAAAAAATGGTAAGCTGGGGCACCTGGGTGGCGCAGTCGTTAAGCGTCTGCCTTCGGCTCAGGGCGTGATCCCGGCGTTATGGGATCGAGCCCCACATCAGGCTTCTCCGCTGGGAGCCTGCTTCTCCCTCTCCCACTCCCCCTGCTTGTGTTCCCTCTCTTGCTGGCTATCTCTCTCTCTGTCAAATAAATAAAATAAAAAAATAAAAAAATATGGTAAGCTGTTAAAATAATTATCTAAAACATTATTTCTTGAGGTCAAGGACAACTATAGAAACACACACTAATCAACCTGGCTGAAATTGGAAGAGGTAATGTGAACTCAACACTTCTGAAAAAAACAAAGTAAAAATTCATAGTTCATTGTTCCAATATAAGGATGAAGTCTCTTGCAGTGTCAATCATTTAAATATGAATATTTTCAACATTTTGTTAAGAGTAATTTGGACTAATTGCATGAGGAAGAAGCAGAAACACTTTTTAGAATCTATGGAATGAATCTGCTACTTTCTTCTGTTTTTTAAATTCTTTTTTTCCCATTAAAAAAATTATTATGTTAGTCACCATATGGTACATCATTAATTTTTTTTTAACATTTTTAATTAATTTATTTGACAGAGAGAGAGACAGGCAGCGAGAGGGGGAACACAAGCAGGGGGAGTGGGAGAGGAAGAAGCAGGCTCATAGCAGAAGAGCCTGATGTGGGGCTCGATCCCATAATGCCGGGATCACGCCCTGAGCCGAAGGCAGACGCTTAACCGCTATGCCACCCAGGCGCCCCTACATCATTAATTTTTGATGTAGTGTTCCATGATTCATTGTTTGTATATAACACGCAGTGATCCATGCAATACATGCCCCCCTTAATACCCATCACTGGGCTAGCCCATCCCCCCACCCTCCTCCCTCTGAAACCCCCAGTTTATTCCTGGAGTCCATAGTCTCTCATGGTTCGTCTCCCCCTCTGATTCCTCCCCTTCATTTTTCCCTTCCTTCTCCTAAGGTCCTCCATGCTATTCTTTATGTTCCACATATGAGTAAAACCATATGATAATTGTCTTTCTCTGCTTATTTCACTTAACATAATCCCCTCCAGTTCCATTCATGTCAATGCAAATGGTGGGTATTCATCCTTTCTGATGGCTGAGTAACATTCCATTGTATACAAGAGCCAGATCTTCTTTATACATTCGTCTGTTTGAAGGCCATCTCAGCTTCTTCCACAGTTTGGAAATTGTGGACATTGCTTCTATGAACATTGGGGTGCACATGCCCCTTCTTTTCACTTCATCTGTATCTTAGGGGTAAATACCTAGTAGTGCAATTGCTGGGTCATAGGGTAGCTCTATTCTAAACATCTTGAGGAACCACCATACTGTTTTCCAGAGTGGCTGTACCAGCTTGCATTCCCACCAACAGTGTAAGAGTGTTCCCCTTTCTCCACATCCTTGCCAACATTTGCTCTTTCCTGTCTTATTAATTTTTGCCATTTGAACTGGTATAAGGTAGTATCTCGTGGTTTTGATTTGTATTTCCCTGATGGCTAGTGATGTTGAGCATTTTTTCAAGTGTCTGTTAGCCACTTTTGGAGAAGTGTCTGTTCATGTCTTCTGCCCATTTTTTGACTGGGTTATTAGTTTTTTGAGTGTTGAATTTGAGAAGTTCTTCATAGGTCTTGGATATCAGCCCTTTATCTGTAATGAATCTAGTAGTTTCTTGATATACACTCAGTTGGACCTGATTGGTGGACGTCTCCCCTATTACTCTGTTCCCGCTGGCACAGACCAACCCAAATACATAAAACTGCAGACTATAAGCATCTGTAGTATCTGCAGAAAAGAAATCAGGAGATAAGGGCACCAAACAGAACACAAGACTCAATACACTGTTTTATCCTTTGAAGATACTTTAATTTTGCTGTTATGATTAATTAAAAAACAGTTGTTTTCAGCATTTCCTAGCTACAGTAGTGCATAGGAAATTCCATTCTAAACAAAGAATTAATTAATTAAATAACAATACACCTTAACATTTTACATTGATAGGTTACAGTTTACAAGGTGCTTTCACATACATTATTTCATTTGATTCTTACAACAAGCAGATAAAACAGTCAGTGGGAAAGAAAAATGATTTTTTTCTTCTTTTTTTTAGGCTTACAATGAGTATTTTCAGGCCAATGGGCAGTCAATACAAGAACATATCAAAAACAAGACAGCAATACCCACAAGCCACAATATCTTTTTTGGTAGGTTGACAGTTTGATATCAATTGGATATTTAGCATCAGTGAAAGAGGAAGGAATCAAAACAGACGCAAGGTCCTCATGATATTCAAAAAATTTTAAGAACACTGTAAGAGATAAGAAGAAAGGCCCTAAAATATCGCCTTACCAAGACTTACTTCAAAGCACATTATCCCTTCAAACTGTCAAATAAAAAGAATCTTTCCTGACATGTGACAATTAGAAAAGACCTTAGAAACTGCCTAATGGCCTCAGAGCTGAGGCCAAGGTCATGCTGACTGTGACAGACCAGCCTGAGACCCAGATGTCTTGACTTTGACTTGGGGGTCCTTCCTCTGCAATGCCATCTCCTTATTATTTACTGAGGAAAAATGTAATTTCTTCTGTTTCAAATAATGTAATCTGAAGTTAAATACTGGTTCATTCCACTTATTTCTTATTCATCTTTTTCTTGGCTAAATTGTGGCTAAAACTGTGAGTTTTATATAAACTTTAAGATATTCTAATTCAGTGTACTTGATTGGTTGGAAATAGACTCCCTTGACATATCTGAAGGCTTGCTCATGTCCTTTAAATGGAGGGTGAAGTGGGAATGGTGAGACAGCCCCCGAAACCAATGTATGCCTAGGGGTCATCCACCCAGGCAGAGACTACAGCAAGTTGTGCAGGGCAATAGTAATTTTATTTAAAATATTTTTTAAGAACTTACAGAAATCTTTTTAATTGCTGAAAACTAAAATGTAATAATCAAATTGTCATCCCCATGATTTATTAAAATAATTTTACAATAATATACACTAAAGCTACTGTAGAATTTGTAGCATACACATAGAATACAATGACCAGCATGTTCTTGGGCCAAAAACTAATTAAAATATTTTATACAAATGATGTTTTAAATTTATTAACATGATGATATATTTTTGTCACATAAAACTTGATACAGCAAAGTATTTCATATTTTTCTTGCACATTTTAAATATAGGTGGACCAACTGAAAACAGTATCAGCTTTTAAATGACATAACCATGCAAAAACACCTGACAACCAAAAGATGTACAGATTGATGCAAAGAATATCTCAGACAGGCTTTTATCAACGTCTTCAAAGGTTTTATAAGGGTGTGGTACAGAGGAAAAGAAGGAGAGTCAGTGACCTGCACCAATAATGAAGCAAATAGGATGCTTATATACACTAAGATCGATTTGATTAAAAACAACTTATATGCATGTAAATTGATCATAAAAAATGAACACAGTTTATTTTCAACTCTTTTGGTGTGTTGTTTTAAGATAGGTCACTGACATATGGAGATAAAACAGGATGGCAAAATTTAAAAGCAAAGAAAAAAATATTTAAAAAACAGAGTTAAGCCATGGATTCTCAACAAACATTGAACTAAATGTGCAAAAGTGCTTAAAATTTCCACGTGACAGCAATGTTGTTGGCAAAGAAGTATAAAAAAAATTAAACTCAAATACTGAAATTGTATCTGCATGGTCATACGTTCTGTTTACTGAAAGAAAAGAGGCTTGAAATTCTGACATGTCTAAAAATACCACACCTCAAAATTAAAACACAATTGTGGCAGTTTTAAAAACTCTGTCCGTTTTCCTCACTGATGCGGCTTAGGATGAAAGCCGAAGCTTCAAGAGCGCCTCCACCTCAGGCTGACAAATAGAGCACACTGGACTAACCTGCAACAATTCCTTTTTGTTCTTAACTGTGACAAAACAAAGCAAAGCAAAGCACAACAAACAAAAACCTCGTATAAATAAAAGCATCTCTATACCGTTTACAGGTATTGCGCCATTTGACTCAGCAAAGTATTTGTCTGCATTAATGTTCTTTTGAATTCATTTCTTTTCCTTTAAAAAGTTTACAGTGAGGACCCTTGAGAAACTTAAAAAAAAATGTCACTTTCTTCATCAGTTATGTTCTGTTAAAATACTGGCTAAAACCCTTACAGAGGAGTGAAGGTTTAGAAATCTCAGAGCTAGCTCTAATACCTACAGAAATGCTTGTGCCAAGTGATGACCCACAGCATTAGTTTTTCCTGTGAATGAGACACACTTGTCACACTGCACAGCTGGCCACTTAATTACTCAAGGGGAAGATGATAGAAAAGGTAGTAAGGGGAAATAGAGCCTCTGATCTCTAAGAATCCAAACTGCTGGGTCTAGCTATTCTGTTAGTCTATCCAAGTGTCTTGCCAGAACAGTGAATTCTACGGAAGTTACAGTTTTGTTTTGTATAAATTGCCTTGTTGATAAGACATTCTATTCTATCTTCAAAAATTGTCAAAAGTTTTGGCAAAACTGAGTCTGAGCTACTCAAAGTAAAAATAGTTACTGAAGTATATCCTCAAGTCACTGACCAACAAAAATAATGGCAAGAACTACCAAAGGTGACACTTATCCTTCCTTTCAAATATCACAGAGCCATAACACTGCCCATCTGAAACACCAACAAAATAAAATGGAGCACTGTTTGGAGAAAAACGGATGAAAATGCAAAAGGAAGAAATGGATGCAGGGGAGGAGGGAGACAAACCAAAGGGAGGCAGGGAAGTGTCTAGTTGTGTGTTATGGCACAGACAATGCTTTGCTTAGCGGTGCCTTGGTACATAGGTGGATGCAGAGCGCACACACGATGGCAATAAAGACCTCACTCAGTCGCTGGAATGACGGAACTAGGTAACTGCTTCAACAAGGACGGTCTCAGCTCCACCGTATCTCTCAACAGAGTGCGAAGACTGAGTGTGAGCTCTGATGTCATCCTGTTGCTCAGCTTTAAAATTCACAAAACTCTTTTGCACATTTTTCTGTTATAGAGACGCGGATATCTTCTTCTTCATAGTCATCGAAGTTGCTGGTATCTCCAGAGCCTCTGAACTTTGGTATGAATGGTGCTTCAACCTGTAATTGAGAAGGAAACATAAGGGTGATATATGATTTATAATAGGAAAAATGTATTTGGTCTTCGTCCTAGTCCCCAGCACAGAGCTCTTTAAGCTCCTGGATTTCATAAATGTTATGTTAATGAGGTGACTTTTGGAATGGGCGCTAACTTAAGGATGGGTGCTGGTTAGACACCTGGAATTTTCAGTCTTACCCCCTGACCTCCAGGAGGCGACAGCCAATGATTTAAACAATCATGCCTGTGTAATGAAGCCACAAAACTTCAAAAAGATGGGGTCTGAACTGGAGAGCTTCCAGGTTGATGAACAAATGGGGATTTGGGAAGAGTGGTGTGCTTAGAGATAGTGGGAAGCTCCGAGGCCCTTCCACATACATGTCCTATGCATCTCTTCCATCCAGCTGTTCCTGAGTTACATTCTTTTATAATAAACTGGTAATAGTAAGTAAAGTTTCTGAGTTCTGTGAGCCACTCTAGCAAAGTAATTGAAACCCACGAGGGATTTGTGGAAACCTCTGATCTACAGCCTCTTAGAAGCACAAGTGACTAGACTTGCGATGCATATCTGAAGTGGTGGTGGGTGGGGGGCAGTCTTACAGGACTGAGCCCTCAACCTATGGGGTCTGATGCTATCTCCAGGTAGACAGTGTTAAGTCTTGAGTCAATTGCATGGTGGTGTGTGTGTGTGTGTGTGTGTGTGTGTGTGTGTGTGTGCGTGCGCGCGCGGCGGGGAGGGAGGACACGTATTAGAATAATAAAGAGGAAAAACAAATGCCTGGGAGTTTCTAAACACTAAGGAAAATAAATTCCCACTATTACTATATGGTAGCATCTTTAAATGCCTTTAAGTCCCTAAATGATAACAGCACTAGAAAAAGCAGCAAACAGTAGGTTTGCTATTAATCTGAACATTTTCATTCAAGGAATGGTACAATACTTAAAAGATTTCTAGGATAATTAACTATTGGCATCGAAGTACTGGCACTTCAGGTTACAGAATTCTAGATTTTCCTTTATCAGTTCCTTCCTTTATTTTATTTTATTTTATTTATTTATTTGAGAGAGCGTGTGTACAAGTGGGGGGAGGGGCAGAGGGAGATAATCTCAAGCAGATTCCACGCTGAGTGCAGAGCCCGATGTGGGGCTTAATCTCATGACCCTAAGATCACTACCTGAGCCGAAACCAAGAGTTTGATGCTCAACTGACTGAGCTACCCAGGTGGATCATGATTCCCAACTTCTGACGCAGAGCTCTTTCTAATATCTAAACCGTGGTCTCCAAAGTTTTTTGATTTATATGCCTTTTCTAAAACATTTTTTAGTATATATCACCAATATATGTGTAATTATAAATTATTTACTCACACAACTATGTTAGTATAAGATACATACACAAACAAGACATTTAAAAAGAACAAGGTAAAAAGTATGTAGGCCTGGGAAGTCTCATGTCATCTTCTGGCTGGCCAGCGAGCTGCCCTGCGTGCATGCTCTGGGCACTGCTGTCGTGCACATGCAGAGGAATCAGCTCTGCAGACGGCTGCCTCACAACTAGCCAGGCCGCAATTTAGGATCACACCTGTTGGGATCATCTCTACGTGTACAGTGATTGCAGTTTGAGTTGTTCAGGCCTCTTTCTTCCGTTTCGTGTCTCTGCTAGATGCCTTGGACTATTTCATTGCTCGTGAGCACTTGGTCAGAGAATAACAAAGACTATGAAAACTATTCAAATTATCATTTTTGTATTGCTGTGCATAGTTATAATTGAGAGGACGTTAAAACAAATGGCTACATAGAAGTACTGTATTATTTCTATTTGTAAATTATCCAGGGATCTCCAAGCCCATTTGATAGTCAAGATTTGCTGTTGATCAATCTGTCCAGTACTACAACCTGTTTGCTATAGGGTGCTACTTCTTGGCAGATAAACTGTTCACTACCTAAGGTAAATCAAGCCCTCTGAAAAGCATACGAACTCTAAACGAGCAGGAGCAGTTCAGTTTTACCCCACTTTAAGAATAATTGTAGGGGCGCGTGGGTGGCTCAGTTGGTTAAGCGTCTGCCTTTGGCTCAGGTCATGATCCTGGGGTCCTGGGTTCCAGCCCCATGTCGGCTCCGTGCTTGGTGGAGCCTTCTTCTCCCTCCCCTACTCTCCCTGCTTGTGCTCTCTCTCTTTCTTGCTCACTCTCTTTCAAATAAATAAATAAAAGCTTTTTTTTTTTAAAAAAAGAATAATTATAAAAATACAATACATAATATGGGTAGATTAGTAAATGCTAACAACAGAAATTTTTCTTTTTAAATATAAATATGAAAAGGTTAAAAATATATCATCTTTAAAATACTAATAAAATGGGCAAACCTTAAGCAAATCTAATAAATATATCTAAATATAGCATTAATTAACACAAATATAACAATAAAGATAATGTAAACAGTGATAATTACAGGGGGATATGGATGACTGTATAAGAAAATATAAATTTCTGAAATTGACTAAAGAAGAGGCAAAACCGTAGAGACCAATATCCAAAGAAAAATTAGTTTGTTAAAACTTCCAAGTAATAAGTACAAGTTAATTCTTATTTCCTTAAGTTTCCCAAAACATAAAAAGACATGGAAAATTTCCAAACTCATTTAAGGAATTCATTTATTCATTTAACGAATTCATTCATTCATTTAACGAATCCACATAATCTCAACTCCAGAAAAACAAAAACCACAGGTAAATAAAACATATGATTATAGAAGCAAAAATCCTAGATAAAATTTTAGCAAATTGATTTTGCATATTTTAAATAATACTTTGGAGGTATTATAATAATAATACCTCATGATTAAATGGTGTTCAAGAATGTGAGGATATCTCATTGATGTAATTCATCATGCTAATATGTCAAAGAAGATAAAGCACAATAAACTAGGAATCAAGGAAAAATTTTTTTGTATGTTTTTTGTTTTCTTTTTTTGATATTTTCTTAACCTGATCAAGAATATTTATCCAAGACAAATAGCTGACTTCATATTTAAAGCTAAAACATGAAAGGCATTCCCATTCAAAACAGGAGTAAGACAATATATCTCAACAGTCCTCTTTAAAAATATTATTTTAGACATTCTAGCATGTATAATAGAGCAAAATGGAAATAAAAGATATAAATAGTGAAAAAGAAGAGGCAAATGATACCTCTGCCCACCGTAATTATTTATCAGTAAAATGCAAGGGAATCACTGAAAAACCTGTGGAAATCAACAACAGAATTTAGTGAGGTGGCCAGTTACAACACAAACATAGAAATTATGTTTCCCTCTATATTCTACTATAATGGGAAAGCAAACACATTTGCAATAGCAAAGTATAAATTTAAGGAATAACTTTATTTTTTGAGGAATTTTTTATTATTATTTTAAATTAGGTTCCATAAAGGCCCATTCATAGTGAAGTAGAGATTTTGGATCTTTAAGAAAGAAGTTGGACCTACATGGGGCAGGGCTCTCTAATACTGAATGACAGAAAATATTTGAATAAATGTAGATATAACATGCTCATTATGAGGAATTTTCAAGATTTTGATTCTCTTCTAATTAATACACTGTTATCCCAATTAAGAGCCCCAAATACAATATAAATATTTAGAAAGACCAATAAGACAGGGAGTTATTGTTTAATGGGTACAGAGTTCTAGTTTTGCAGGATGAAAGAATTCTGGAGAGGGATGGTAATGACGGCAACACAACAGTGTGGCTGTACTTAATACCACTGAACTATACCCCTACAAATGGCCAAGACAGCAAGTTTTGTTTTGTGTATTTTTAAACAATAAAACTGTAAAAAATCTGAATTATGTATTCTTTTCCATGAATATTTATAAGGTTTCCACATATTAAATATATATTTTGAAAATTAAAAAAAACACCATAAAGCTATATAAAATGGGACAGTGTGCAGTACAAGAATAGAAAAAAGGAACTCATAAAAATAAAGTTCAGAAACAGACTGAGGTATATGATAAATTAGCATTAGTAAAGGTGGAATTTCAAATAAGGGGCCAAATAAGGATTATTCATTCAACAGATGCTGAGAGAATAACTGGCTAATTATGAAGCATCAACAAAAAGAAGTTAGATCAAAAAGCACTAAAAGAAAATACAGATTCAGTAAGTCACCCAAATAGAATTGCTCTTAGCTATACAACACATCCAGCTGAGGTAATGCTGTTAAGGCTGTTTCATGATTTAACGGCTAGGGAATTTCTGAACCTATCTTATGAGATGCAGAGACTACTGCACTCACATTGTCTTGGACTTTGCTTCATTATTAAATTCTTCTAATGCTTTGTTTTTATAATTTTTTCTAAAAGATATAAATTCGGAAAAATGTGCTATTAATATTCGATTACAGCATTTACATTTTTTTCCTAAGGAAACTCACTTGTGCTGCACAGCATCATTAAATACGGCAAATCTCTGAGACATTATTAGAAGTTTTGGTTTTATGAAAAAAAAAAGAAAAAATAATTCAAAATGTAAACACTTTATAAATACAAATTATCTTTGGGCATTTAAGAAGCAAAGGAGAGGTAAAGGTAATTCAGCACAGCAAAATCTTTTCTTAAAGGTCTCAATTTGTTAAAAAGGTGAAGTGATAAAGACTGAAAAATATCTGATGAATCCAGCTATTAAATGTTGTTAAATATAGCTTGTGCCAGTTTTGGGTGGGAGACTATATTTGTTTATATGTTGTTTTTCTAATGTGGCTACATATTAGTTTTGAAATGCCAACCCTTGGGACATTGTCTACTGTATTATTACCATGATATTGTGAAGAATAAGAGGCATGGGTAAGAAAAATTTGACACTGAAAACATTTCAGGTTGATGGTCAAAATAGAATATGCTTTCTCTTTTATCAAGGAGAAAACTCATTTTTAAGTTGTGGGCTGGAAAAGTCCCTTAAGTCCTGCATAGGATTCATTCAAAGGTAAAAAAAAAAATAAAATCATGTGTTAAGTTGAAAATATCTCTAATACATATAATTTAAATACCAACTTTTAAAAGCTTTTAAATTAAAGAAATGGCTCACCTTCCTCTGGTAAATAGCAATCCAATCTGTGGTGGCAAACCACTTGTGAGTTTTTATATCACTCACACCATTCTTCAGGTTTCCAAACCGCTTCGTCAAATCCACCTGCAGCAGGTTCCTTAGAAGGTCCTTGAGATCTGAACTGAAGTGCGATGGGAATCGGACCTGTACCGACACACCACGTAGTCAAACATACATTCCAATGGTTAGCATGGCCTCAACTTCAAACAGACCAGAGACCTCTGAAGAAAATACTCTATAAAGGGTTAACAGATCCACTTCTGAGCTCCTTACATTCTTCCTGTGGCTCTCTGCAAGTGTCACCATCACCTTCTAATTCCTGTTGTGTGTCATGACATTACCTCAGTTGATCTTCATTTACATACGCTGTAATATCTGTGTATGTCTCCTTCCCCCAGACCGTGAGCTTCTGGGGAGGGGGTACTGTGCCACTTTTGTGTTGTTATTCCCAGAATTTATTACGTCATTTCAAATAATGTAGTTCATTCAGTTAACAATTAGTTATTGAGACCTCCTATGTACTACACGGCTCGTGTGCTGGATAGACAGCAGTGAGCTATGATAAACTTGGTGAATATGGTATTAATTCTATTCTAAAGATGGAGAAACGAGGATCTGCAGATATTGTATAACTTACCCAATCATTAGACCACAAAGTGGCAGAGTTGAGACTAAACATCTAGTCATGATTCCTTGGCTCATGAATTTTGTTCTTTATTACATAGTCTTCAAATATATAGAACTCTTTAATTTATATTCTGACTTTCAAAAAGCTCGACATGATGTGCATTTGCATATTGTCAAAGTATAATTTAAATCATTAGCAGACAAAGCTAGACTCTGGCAAAGCCAAATTCTTAACTATAGTCTTCTGACTGCTACTTATGCTATTTTGTATATAAATGCTTCTCAAAGTGTGTTCCTAGGACCCACTTTCATCAGAATCAACTGGGAGAGTGGAGGTATAAAAATGCTGATTCCTGTGGCTTACTTCAAATGATGGGGGCATTGGGTCTGAAATTCTGAGGTTTTTATCTCCAAGTGATTTGTTGATATGTGCATGAAAGCTTGAGAAGCACTATTTGCAACTCTATTCACTACTTTGTGCAGAAGTTTCGTTTTTTCTGCTAGTGACATATGAAAAAAAATTAATGTAAATAAACTAAAATCATCATACTAGAGGAAGACTAATATTTGTGTCCAACAATCAAAGACTAATTGAAGGTCAAATAGCTAATAACGGAACAGGATTTGGGGTCAACTTATATAAATTAACAACTAAAAGCCTCATTTTTGCAAAGCCTATATATATCAGATATAAGAGGGTTTATGCTCTACAAAAAAAAAAAAGACATGAATTGCCACCATCTTTAGTTTTTACTTCTAAAAGTTAAGTTTTACTGATTTAATGGCTTATCAGAAGTTCAGCACTGTGCTAAACTTTTATGTGCTCTGGCTCATAAAAGCCAAAATTTAACATTAAGGTAAACATGATTATGATCTCCATTTTACAGGTGATGCAGTTGAAACTTACACAGATTAAGTAATTTGCCTAAGATTATAGAGCTAATAAGTGGTAGAGCTGTAATTCCAAACAAGGTACTCTGACTTCACAGTATGCACTCTTAATTATTCTACACTGTTTTCATAATTCAATAACCTGAAAATAGTTATTGTCAGGACACTTCTAACAAAAGACTGAAATTTTCATCTTAAAAATGTTTGCTGCACACTTCCTCATTTATCCTAGCTGGAGTGGAAACTAGAGAATACGTGGTATTCAAAAGGCATACTGTCTAAAAATAACGTGATTTATTTATACAGTGGTTATATTCCAACTTTGCTTAGATTCCAAAGAAGTAACTTATTTGAAGTAGAGCTATCTTTGTTTGGAATAGAGTTGGCATGAACTGTTCAGCGTAATGTGCCAGTTATTTTCCCTTTCATGATATTCAGAACAGTGGACAATAATGTACTACATATAATTTATCTTTTGAATTTAGGTAATGTGCGATAGAATGCCTAAAGAATATACACACCTAAAAACAGTGGTTCTTTAGCTTGGAATGCAGACAGAGTATTGGTGTTGGATTAGTTAATGTGTGTGTATATCTTTGTAATCTTTAGAAGAGTGATTCTCAAATGGAGAGCTGTAGTTGGGGGGCTGTGATGGTAGACATTAGAGTCATTTGGAAACCTTATATGATAGACATATCCTCTTCACCTCCACATCACACCCTCTTCTTCCCCAGAGATTCTGTTAGGTAGCTCACACTCACATGTAAGCATGTTAATGATGAGAATATGTCAGATCCTTTAAGTATACTGAAGGAGAAATAATGGGAATCATTATGAAAGTATTTTTTCTATGATTGTTCTGAAATGTAATCAGAAATGTAGTTTCTTTGTTGATTTGACTTTCCAAAGAGCCATGTTGATTCATCAAACTGAAATTAGCAAAAACCAGAAAATGACTTAAACACAATTATGTTTTAGATGCAAGACTCTTATTTATGGTATGTTAACTTGGAAACACCAAAGATTTCTATAATGGGAAGAATGACTAATTTTTCCTTCAAAATTATATTAAAGAGAGTATTATTTCTATTACCATTATTAATTATAACTTATATAGGAATTGAAAGCAGAATCCTAGAATATTGGAGCAAAAGGAGTTTTAGTTTAATTTAGTCCAAACCTTCATTTTAAGATAAGGAACCCAAGCTTCAGTGAGACTACCAACTCAGTTTCATTGTTGGGAAAATAACTTAATCCTCCTGACTGCTACATCTTTCTGCCAGTCCATTATTGGGCAAACAATGTGAAAGGAGCTGAAAAGGAACCAGATATGGAAAAGAAAAAGTCTAGATCCATTAAACCATTAGATCTGAGAGAGAAGATTATTGGAAACTGGCATTAACATGAAAGAGGTGTTTGCACAATATACACTTCCTAGGGTGTTTATTTGGTCTTTTTCCTAATATTTCCTGGCTAGGATTCTTTAACAACCTTTAGGGACTAAGTCATTTCTGAGTTTCCTAATGACATATTCTTGAGAATAAATTTATTTCTACAGTGAGGTATAGACATACAGAACAACCTTTTGACATATACTGTACATCAAAATAGTCTCTGATAATTTAAAAAATACAGACATTTGGAATACACAGAAGACCAACTGAGTCAGTATGTCTGAGAATGAGTGTCCACTTCATGAAAGCTTCATGAAGGCAGAGACCATAACTAATTGCTGTATTCAGCACTGGTCTGACATTTAATATGAACTCAATGAATATTAAATGAATGCAAGAATTCAAATTTGACAAATAATGATCGAACACCTATGTGCTAGGCACATAGTGCTTGGGATACAGTAGTAAAATAAGACAGAGTCCCACCTTCACAGAGTTTACGTTCTAGTGAGGAAGAGACATTTCTCTGCTAAATTAGATAGTAATTTAGCAAAATGTTCCCACCCTATCATACCTTACAAACTCTTGCACTGTAAGGTCTTTGATTTTTTACTCTGAAGAAAATGGGGAATCATTGCAAGGTTCTGGAAGGACTAACGGGGTCTAATTTAACATTTTTAAAGAACCAGTCTAGTGACTCAGAAGAGAGCAATATCAGTGGAGGTGGTAAGAAGTGGCTGAATTCTGTCTATATTCTAAAGATAGATAAAAATAGAGCCAAAATGGTTTTCCTGTGCATTAGATAGAGAGTGAAGACTCCAGGGTGTCTTGGCCTGAGTAACTGAAAGGATGGTGTTGCCATCAATTGAGATGGAAAGAGCAGTGGGAGGAACAGATTTACTAGGGAATACAAGAATCTGTTAGTTTTGGGAAGATTTAGTTTAAGATATTTGTTAGATACCTGAATGGAGATCTCAGGTAGGAAGTTGGCTACAGGGGTCTACAACCCAGGAGTCAGGTATGGACCAAAAAAGTTAATTTGGAAATTGTCAGTTGGCATTTAAAGTCATGAAACTGGACAAGACCACCAATGGAGAAAGTGCAGAGAAGAGAAGAGGACCAAGGCAAGGAGGCTGACAAGGAAAGATTAGTAATGCAGGAATAAAACTAAGATTGTGAGGCATCATTGAAGCCAATGGTACAGATAATAAACGAACCACTGAATTAGATTCTGTTTCTGGCTTTGCCACAAACTACCTTTGGGGAATTCTGAATCTTGATTTACCTACATATAGGATAAAGGAGTCAAACTAAATAAAACTGAACATTGTTAACCAACTCAAAAATTCTACCAGCCTATCACTTCCGTAGAACGAATACCTGGTTTTCAATCCCAACTCCAGTCACATATGTGCTCTATGCTTTAGGGCAAACTCTTTCACCTCATCTATAAAATTATGGAAGTGTACTTCATCCCCCCTGGTACAAAAAGACATTAGGTACTTTTTATGAAACTGACAAGGCACTAATTCAATACATTTTTAATTTTTTCAACCACTCAGAATAATATTTTAATGATCTGAAGCTGAATTTTGAATCAAAGAAGGAACTTGGAAGACAGCAATATCTATCACTAGATATCTAGACTATTCAAGGATGTTCTGTGCTAGAAAAGTCATTTGGAGAATGCAAGAAGTTCCTTCTTGTCTTATGCCCTACCTGTTAATTTATAGAAGGCACTTTCTTCTTTTCTTACTGTACTTTAATTTGGTAGAGTGAAGGAGAAAAAGGAAAACTACGACCCTACTTTAGAAAGACAGCATTGTAAATATAGCTGATATTTTAAACAACTTCATCAAATTATGTTATGTAATATGTTAAGCCAACTACAAAATTCACTCTGAATTATGATGCAAACTTTATAGAATATTGGTTCTGCTTTCAGCACCGGTTATAAAGTCTTGTACATTTTGGTTTTAGGAAAGATTAATATTTTCTAAAAATTAAGAGGAAGTTACATCCATAACGCAAATCAGATCATGTTGTTACCATATCCATACTGGGTGATTTAAATTCACTAACCACATTACCTTTTTCTTGTCTTGTCTTTTTTTTTTTTTTTTTTTTTTAGTTTTAGAAATAAAATAAGACCAAAATCAAATTTGTCTACACTTAATTTAATCACAGAATTACAAAGCTGATCTCTAACTGAAGAAGGGAAAATTTTTACTGCTATTTTTCTGCAAGTGACAGGGAGATGGCTTAACTAGTAACGTTATTTTTTTAGGCACTGGGATAAAATTTACTGACTTGAATGACTCAAAAAAGTTTACACACAGCCAACAAACAATAATCTGTCAACTTCCGTACACAAGCATGGTGGAATAAATTTTTAAAAATTACCTTTCAGTATCTGAAACTAATGATGTACCATATGTTGGCTAATTGAATTTAAACTAAAAAAAAAAGAAAAAAAATTACCTTTCTGAATTAGGTACAGTTCTAAGAAATCTATACCCCAGTAACAAATTTATCAAAATTTATCTAGCAAAAATGAGCATATATATTAGCAAATTTTTCAAAAGGCATAACAACTTTCATACATTACGCTTTTTATGGATATGGTGCCTACCTCCACACTGCTTCATAGGACCTGAGGCAACTTTAATCAGCCTGGATCCTATATATAAAAATAACCAGTACATTTAAAAAATACTTATTAAATATTAGTACTACAAGTGTGGGCTCTCTGATCTGTTCTCTTACCTATGCAGAAAAAGTGGTAGTCACAAAAAATCCAGATGGTACAGAGGACCATTACCCACCCGAACTTCATTCCGTCCATTGCAAAACAAGTTGCCATCATTTGCCCAAAAGACCACTAGAGTAAAGGACTGTCTCAAAGTATAAAGAAGAATTTTAAATGACCACAGCAAAGTGTTAAGAAATGGCCTGGGTTTTAGGCATTGGTAAAGCTGCTTTTGAATTATATGGAAATGACTACTGAGTTCTCTAAGTTTCTTTAACTACAGCCATAGACAAGTAGAAAATGGCATTTAAATTTCCCCAAAAGCATTAACAATGGCATCTTAGAAAAAGCGCAGTGGTATTTCTGCATATGTGTATATTATTTAGGAAACAGAATCTGTGCAGAAAAGAGATAATGTAGCAGGTTTGGGACCGTTACCCTTAAGGAAGGCCTGCTTGCAACTTTAGCCATGGGCAGGTATCTAGGAAGTGACACGGTAACAGTTCCTCATGCTGATATGAAACTTTCCCTAAATAATATGAGTGGTTCACTGTACCTAGATTATTTGTACAAACAATATGGCTTATGCTGAATATCTATTTTGTTCTGTAAGTTTGGGATGTAGGTATGCACTAGATAGAAGGTGTATATGTGATCCCAATAAAATCCTTGGGCTCTGAGTCTCTAATGAGCTTCCCTAGTAGACAACAATTTGTTGCTGGAAAAATTAAGTTCATCCCTTGTAACTCCACTGGGAGAAGACTTTTTTTTTTTCTTTAAAAATTTTTTTTATTATGTTATGTTAGTCACCATACAGTACATCATTAGTTTTGATGTAATGTTCCATGATTCATTGTTTGTGTATAACACCCAGTGCTCCATACAATACATGCCCTCCTTAATACCCATCACCAGCCTATCCCAATCCCCCACTCCCCTCCCCTCTGAAACCCTCAGTTTGTTTCCCAGAGTTCATAGTCTCTCATGGTTCATTCCCCCTTCTGTTTACCCCCCTTCATTCTTCCCTTCCTTCTCCTACCAATCTCCTTGCTATTCCTTATATTCCACAAATGAGTGAAACCATATGATAATTGTCTTTCAAAGTCTGCTTGACTTATTTCACTTAGCATAATCTGGGAGAAGATTCTTGAAAGCCTTGCCTAGTTTCCTCAAGAGACTGCTCCATGAACCTTTCCCTTTGCTGATTTTACTTTATATCTTTTTGTTATAAGGTATCTTATAATGAAGGTACTTGTTACAATAGAAGGTATTCATTTCTTGAGTATTACAATATGCTGAAGTCTGTGAGTCTTCCTAGTGAATCACCTAACCTGGGAATGGTTCTAGGGACCCATGACACAAAAAGGAATGGCCCAGTTAACTGCGAATCAATTACCCTTCATATGAATGTGAATTTCTCTTGAGGAAAAAAATGAACTACCTCTTTGATCATTTTATATATATATATATATATATATATATATATATATATGGAAAAATCATTTTATATATACTTGAGGAAAAAATGAACTACCTCTTTGATCATTTTATATATATATATATATATATATATATATATTTACAACTTTGTATTTTGCATAGTGTCTCCTTGTACATTTTTGGTGCTTATTAAAAATGGAATAATATTTACTTTATATATAATGAAGCTCAGAATTTTTAAAAAAATTATATAAGTCAAGGACTGTAAAGTTATGGTTTCCACAACAGCTGTTACTTGACTGCCTTATTTGCAAGTATCATTTTTGAAGACAATATTAACTTTTACATTTCCAAGAGTAATGCAACCAGATAGAGTTGCTGTGGAAACCATAACTGATTCTTGAAAATGGAGTATATGGCACTGAAGTATAAAATTTAAAGACTATATACAGAAACTTAGCATATATGTTGCTAGGATATGTCAAATTAAATGCGAAAATTATAAGACTTTTCTGTCAATTATGCATTTCTAAGCCTGAACTTTGATATTGCATGAATAATTTGACATTTAAAATACCACCTCCTCCTTTTTTAAAGGCAAAATATGTGTAAGAGAGAATCTAAGAAGCTGATTGATCATCTTTCTGTGCATTTAACAATACCAACCTGAGTTAAAATATTGTAATAGAGAAAGTACTTAACAAGCTAATTTTCAAATATATGTATTTCAGTGAATTAATCACTTCATTAAATACATCTTATTTTAATTTTGATGTTACTGACCCCTATAATCTTTCTAACATGGTTTCAGAATGGAAAAATATAATCAATATAAAATGTTGCATAAAATAATGTTCTTTTAAAAAATCAGAAAAAATAATTCTCATTGAAACATATATTTTTAAATGATATATCATTCAAACCATTGAAGATTTTAAATACAAATACAGGATTTGTAAGGCCATAATTTGATTTTTAATGACTTGAGTAAATAAAAAATTTATATATTAGCCTCCAATTTGGCTTTTATTTACTAGCTAGAGAGATAATACTTTTGTAAGGTAGACAGAGATACATTCTAGTTTGGATTTGAGTGTTGAAACAGATGGTTTTATTGGGAATGGTGCATATGACTTTGTGCTCACATAAAACAGATCCTAGAGATCACTTAATGGCAATATTCTCCTTTTATGAGTTCTACATTAGCAGCAAAGGGGAAAAGGGATGAAAATAACTTTATATCCAATATGGGAAGAGATAATCTAGCACTTTTAGTTAAAAACAATAGCACACCAAACACCCTATCTTATTTCTAAATAAGAAAAATATCTGTAATAAAATAAAATTTTATGTTGCTAAGGTGTTGTTAAGGTGACTCAGATTTAAGCAGTCATGATTTTAGAATAAATACAGATTTAAATATTAAGTTAATATTGTATCCTATTACAATTTGATATGAAATAAAAATATAATCGCAAGCAGTTAAAAAATTTTTTACACAATGTAGAATGATTGGCTAATGAAGGCCAATTCATACAAATGAAGATACATTCATTTTAAAGAAAGCAATTTTTCTAAGTAAGTGAAATTTAGTTATGCCAGCATCCTTGTCAGACAGTTTTATTCCTTTTATAAAGTTAAGTATAAATAAAAGCAATGTAGTCAAGATTTAGAAACTTTGTAATGATCTATAATTAAATTATTTGGAACTATTAGTGTAATTAATCTTGGCTGAGCCCTATATATACTGTTTTTTCCCATATAAACATACCTCTGATCCAACGTTTAATTTATGAATTAGGTACACTAAGATTAAAAACAATGAACAATTATAACAATATGCTGCAGTAATAAAAGTTATATGGGTGTGGTCTCTTTCTCTCTGTCCCTCTCTCAAACTATCTTATTGTACGTTACTCACCCTCTTGTGAATGACGTGAGATGATACAATGCCTACGTGATGATATGAAGTGAGGTGAAACACATAGGTATTGTGACGTAGTGGTAGGCTATCACCGACCTTCTGATGATATCTCAGAAGGAGGATCACCCACTTTGGACCGCAGTTGACTGTAGGTCACTGAAACCGCAGATAAGGGTGGACTACTGTATTCTTCTCTCATTCAGTGATTTTAAAGTATTTTGGTTCTCTCAACATTCTTCCTATTATCTTTGGTTCTTATTCTTTCTTGAGATTTTACTTAATCACTTTTCAAATTCTTAAAAAATAAATACTTGGTTTGTCTACTAATTTTTCTTGATACTTATCTCAAAAGTTCTTTTACAGGGACTTTAATATTCTGCTGGGTGAAAATAATTACAAGGGTAAGAAACCTGAGGCCCAGAGATCTACAAATGTAACAAGGACAGCAGTGATACTTAATTACTTAAGTATTCTGTTCTGCCTTTCTGTATTACCTTAGTGTAAATCTTTCAACACCTAGCTTAGTTATCTGTAAGAAGTATTTTTTTTTTATTTTTGACATTACTGAAGTATAAGTTCTTTAGTTAGTCCCCTAATTTGTGAATACTGCCATAAAACTATCCCCATTAAATGAAGTAAAAGATCACTGAAAATCTTTTGATCCCTGAAAACTACATATGAGCTGGGAGACATGGAATAATACTGTGTTGATATGTGGATTCTAGGTGGCTGGATACTCATTCTATTGGTGTCTTGTTCTTATTGTCCAGCTATGCAGCATCCATGATTTAAATTTGGATCTCGGGAAAAAAGATAAATTACTACATTAGGAACATTCAGAGAACCTTTTGAATAGGTGATACAAATTTTAAGTTCATGGATCAGAAGATCAGCTTTCACACCAGTGTGAATCTGGCTGAGATACAAACAAATAGAGACTTCCTCTATCTCCTTTCAGATTCTTTAGGTTGATTAGGCAATTCTCTGCCTTAGGAGGTCACAAAATATGAAAAAGTCAACTACATTACATCTCAGGGTAATG
Source organism: Ailuropoda melanoleuca (assembly GCF_002007445.2). NCBI lineage: Eukaryota > Metazoa > Chordata > Mammalia > Carnivora > Ursidae > Ailuropoda > Ailuropoda melanoleuca. The sequence goes on along the minus strand of NC_048219.1, from coordinate 55,192,539 downwards.
TTATGTCAAGATTGCTGCTCTATTTCCTGGTCATATTCTAAATGGGTCTATGTGATCTAAAGAAAAGAGAAAGACAAACTAATAGAGCATACCACATGTAGGCATAGGAAAAAGGGAAAAATGGGAAAATACCCCTTCCTATAAATTCTATCATAAATGTATAAAAGGTCTTTTTGAAAATTTTAAAAGCCTATTCTTTTATGTCATGGAAAGAAATCAGGCTCACCTCTATTAAAATGGACTGCCATATTTTTAAAAATGATCTGAGGTATACGCTAAGACAAGAGTGAATGGTTTGTTTTAAACAAAATACTTTTGGAAACAAAATTAGAGATTAGAAATGCAAAAGAAATTTGTGGGGTAATTACAAAATGTAAAATACCATGACATAGTGAATCTACTCATGCTCCAAAAAAATGTTATTTCCATAGTTGCTAAAGATCAATGGCAATTAGAATCACAATTAACATGAACAATTGTTTATATCATTTATATGAATTTCCATCTTATAAAGGCTTATGTCTTATATTTAATTCCAATTTTGTGATGTTTGACATAACTCGAACAAGTCTCTCCTGAAAAAACAAAGGCGTATAAAAACAGCCCCTAAAACTTCTGTCCAAGAAGATACCTACATGAAATAACTAGCAATTTTTACTTATTTAAAGAAAAATTAAGAATTAGCAGTATGATCTGACCCTGTATTTTATAAAGTGATAAAAAAGAAAATGCTTTATTTTTTTTGCTAATTTGTTTGTAAAACTGCCTTTTTTTCTTAAGAAACTTCAATGACTTAACATTTATTTTGTTATCTTAAATAAACGCTAGATACAAAGGCAGCTACTATGGATATTTTTGTATTTTTCCCAATTTAGGGTGATACTCTGATGAAAACAAATAGTGTCAATCTACAAAGTTTATGCTTCATTATAGAAATAATGAATAACAGAGGAAGAATAAAATGTATTACTTACCTTTCCAGAAACAATCTTTTCATAAATCTGAATTGGTTGGTCTGCAAAGAATGGGGGGTAGCCAGCTGCCATTTCATAGATTAACACACCTAATGCCCACCAATCCACTGCCTTATTGTAGCCCTAAGATAAACAGCAGAAAATATCAATTATTACTTAATCTTCTCAGAAGAGAATGAAGTCACAGATGATTTCAAAATGATCTTCAAGCATATGAGATTTGTTAAAGAGCAGCTGCTGAGCAGGTAGCTAGTCAGGATAGAAAAAAAATGAACAAAATACATCAGATCACATTTGAATTAAGCAACAGGGAGAATTTCCAGATATTGGAACTAGATATCAGGAAATACTATTAAATCTTCTTCCTAAAATCATTAAGAATATTGTAGACAATAAATATCCCCTACTTAATTGGGATAATTTAGTTGTTGCTCAACAATAGGAAGGGAGTTACTAAATTACCTTTTCTAGTCCATTCTAGGCCCATAAACTTATATATCAAGTTTTCTAGAGCATTCTTAGAAAGGCCAAAGGTTTTTAAACAAAATGGTAGGTACTGGACTTCGTAGTAAACAGTGGAGTTGACTTCACAATACTGTGTACTTTTGGCATTAGGAGGTGAATATACTATGGGAATTCTCATCCACTTCACAGTATTTTAATGAAAGCTACAAGTTTAATTTGGAGCCTAATAAACGTAAATATTTAAGTTTACTAGCTAGTCTGCTGTCTCGCTTCTCATCTCTAAAAGGTATACAGAAAAAATTACTAATTCATGGGGTTTTTGTAAGGACTTTATCAAATAAAAGGAAATAATGTACATAAAAGTTCATTGCAACCCAAATGTACAATTTTTTTTTTAAAGACTTTATTTATTTGACAGAGAGAGACAGCCAGCGAGAGAGGGAACACAAGCAGGGGGAGTGGGAGAGGAAGAAGCAGGCTCCCAGCGGAGGAACCTGATGGGCTCGATCCCAGAACGCCAGGATCACGCCCTGAGCCGAAGGCAGACGCTTAATGGCTGCGCTACCCAGGCGCCCCTCCAAATGTACAATTCTAAGATTATTTTTAATTGTTTTTTCTCTCATACTAAACTTGCTAAAATTAAGAACTAGCAGTATTCATAAGAAAATTAACAAAAAATATTAACATGTTTATATAAAGTTTGTTATCAATTATGATCAATGTCATAAAAGATTATGGGAAAAAAACCCAACTCAATCATGGAGAGAAATGAACTGAGTTCTTGCCACATCTTTTGGTCTGCCCTCAAATTACCTTCACCACTCCCCATACTTCAAATTTTTGTTAAAATTTTAGCTTTACAAACCATTTAACTTTCAAATTGTTAGCTAAAATATACTATAACACAGAGACTTTTTTTTTCCTGTATGTGTTTTTAAAGGGAGACTAGCATATAAAAAGAAAAGCACTTTGTTTTGCTAATCGAAATGGACATCAACTTTGCTTTAATTCTTTTAATTCAACTCACTAGTAATGTCATTCATTACAATACTTTTACTATGATGAAAGCATGTGATGTTGAGCCAGATCCTTTTACTAAACTTTGGTTTCTATTTTTCAGATTGTATGTTAACGTTTATAAAAACTATGCCAGATACTTTTAATACCCTAGGCATAGAGAATTAAATCAGTAAGAAAAACTAAATTATAATAGATAAACGGGCAAAGGATATGAACTAATAATTCAGATACACACACACACCCCCCCCACCAAATGTCTATAAAGCATTAAAAAATCTAATAATGAAAGACATGAGACTTAAAATAATAAAATATCATTTATTGCCTATTAAATTAGTAATGATTTTAAAAATAAGAATATGTAAGGCTGGGTAGTGTGACTAAACAATCACTCACACTGCTAATAGGAGTGCAAAATGTTACAATCTTTTTGGAAAGCACTCTGACAATATTGATGGAGAGACTTAAAAATGTTCATACTCTTCGTCCCAGTAATTCTACTTCTGGGAATCTGTCCTAAAAAAATAACGTGAAATGCAGAAAAAGCTTTATGCACAAAATGTTTATGTTTATCACAGTTATTTATAAAAGGAAAAAAAGAAAAAGAAAAAGGAATGACCTGAATATTTAGCAACAGAAGAATGGCAAAATACTTTTTGATACATTTGCAAATAAGCCATTAGAATGATGTTTGCATGCTTGCTATCATTCAAAGTGAAAAAAGCTGAGTACAAACTATATATTCACTATATCTCAACTATGATAATATGCACAGAAAAATTTATTAAAATATATATTTTTTAAAGTCTGTCTCTGGATGGTGAGATGATAGGTTTTTTGGGGGTTGTTTCTTTTTATTTTTCTGCCTTTTCCAAGTTTTGTACAATGAACATCTATTACTTTTACAATACATACACATTTTTTAAAGTTTTTTGTCATCACATTGTTAAGTGTTCTCACAGAAGAAATGTGTTAACAGCAATTATATTTAAATTACAAAAGACTGAAAAGTTATAGATGATTTAAATTATAAAGATAACAAGAGGAAAGTTGAATGAGGTCATTTATTTTATGCTTGTATTTCTATAGGTTAGCCAAATTTCAATTATTCAGGGGGTAGTTTTCTAGTTTATAAATATCAAGGCATGTGTGTGCTATCCCTTTCTCTTTCCTTGTCACCATTTGTGTTTAGTCATTGTTAATTTCTCCTTTCTAGCTCTCCCCACATAGGAATGGCAGTGGGAAGGAAAACAGAACTGAAACCATCCTTCTAGATACGATACAAATTTCTCTCACCACATTTTCACTGCTTGAAAAGTAGAACTATCTTCAGAAAGACTATAACTATTCAATTGCTATAATATTCCTGTTTTAAACTAAAATTAAAAGAAATTTGTATACATTTCTTTCATTTAAGTGGTAAAGTTGAAACAGAGGAAGAGTCGAGAACTAAGACATATTATTTTTACATTTGCCTGTGGGATAACACACGCAAAGGTTTCCCGCCCTCCTGTTACTGGGAATAATTATGAAAAGGCTATGCTTTTGGTTTCAGAACATGGACTTTTTCCTTTTTTTTTTTACTACATCTATATGAGATGATGTATGCTAATTAAACATATTGTGGTACTTTATACCACAATCTATGTTAATCAAACCACTATGCTGTATGCCTTAAACTTATACAGTGAAATATGGCAGTTATTCTCAATAAAATTGGAAGAAAAAAATATGGATCCAGAGGTTAGAGTTATTCACATTATTATTTTTTTTAGGTATAGTTGATATACACTATTACTTGCAGGTGGACAACATAGTGATTCAACACTTTATATGTATTATGAAATGGTCACCACGATAAATCTAGTTACCATATGCCGCAATACAAAGTTATCACAGTATTATTGACTATATTTCCTATGCTCTTCTATACTATTTCTCTTAGATCCAGAGCTAAAATTGAGAGGTTACTGGATTAGACTATAAGACTATAGACTTAGACTATAAGTAATTATTATTTTAGTAATCAAATAGACATAAATTCATAATTTAGATTAGATAAAAGTATAATATTAGGTCAGTAAGCTATTTTTATAAAAGTCCATAATGATGCATGCCTTACATTTTTACTTCTTACATATGGCATTATAAATATACCTTGCTGAGGATTATCTCTGGAGCCAAATATTCTGGAGTGCCACATAATGTCCAAGTTCTGCCTTTAACTCTTTTGGCAAACCCAAAGTCTGTAACCTATAAAAGAAAAAAAAAAACTCGTGAACATTCATTAGTTCACAAGAAATGTGTTTATCATATCTAAGTCGAAAGGTTAAAAATCAGGGTTAAAATTATAACTATGAAAAAAAATTAAGTCAATGTAATTGAGACCAATCCATGCAGGCCACTATTAGTGAATGAAGGTTCACTCTGGAGAACTTTTCCCTGACTCCAACAAAGAAATAAACATCAAAAAAGGAAACAGTAAATAGTTCTAACAAAAATGAAGCAGTGCCAGAAATATTCCTTGAGTCCGACATATGCTCTATGAATTATGTCATCAGAAGTGCAAAAGTATCAACAGGAATACCTATTGATAACTGTGTAAAAAGGAATGCTCTTACTCTGTTGATAGAAGCAGCAGCAAGAAAACACCTCCACTAGTCCAGTATTGGCAGCCAGGGCTCTTTGGCAGATGCACTTTAGTGTTAAGGAGCATAGACTCTAGAGACAGACTGGGTTCAAATTCTGACTGCCTGTGTGACCTGTTGTGCCTTAATTTTGTTAGCCTTAAAATGAGGATAACAGCAGTACTTATACTTTATAAGGTTATCAGGACTAAAAAAGATGATACATGTAAAACACTTGGAATAATGCCTGGCACTAAATGAGGGCTCACAAATTTAGCTATTCTATATATTTCTATATGTAGGAGCCTGTGTTCTGTTCACAGCTATAGACTATGGGAGGTATAAACAGGTTCTATTCTTGATGGGATTTTAGGTCTCTAATAATGGCAGAACTATGAGCTCAATTTAAGCTAGTAGGGCTATTAGGAAGAAGTAATTGTCTTGCTCAAAGAAAAAAAATCCAATATTGGTAGTCGAGGTTAAATACATACAAATTTTACCTAGTATTTTCTCAAATATATTACATAAATGTGTTCAAGTCATACCTGGATATACCCTTGGTGGTCAATTAAGAGATTTTCAGGTTTTAGATCTCTGTAGATGAGGTCTAGTGAATGGAGGTACTCGAATGTTAGCACTATCTGAGCTGCATAGAACCGTGCATGGGGTTCACTACAAAGAAAAAAACATTGATTTTTCTATAAAATGGGTTAACACATGGTAATTAGTAGATTATGTAAAAAATTTAATATGGGGTAGAGATAGTTTGGAAGCAAAAAATTTTTTTTCTTTTAACCATATATAAAGAATCTTGTTAGTTTCTTTCTTTCTTTTTTTTTTTTAAAGATTTTATTTATTTATTTGACAGACAGAGACAGCCAGCGAGAGAGGGAACACAAGCAGGGGGAGTGGGAGAGGAAGAAGCAGGCTCCTAGCGGAGGAGCCTGATATGGGGCTCGATCCCATAACACCGGGATCACGCCCTGAGCCGAAGGCAGACGCTTAACGACTGCACCACCCAGGCGCCCCAGAATCTTGTTAGTTTCTGAACATCTACTAAACCTCTGAATTATCTTCAAATAATATTTTTTAATATACTTAGGAAGCAGCATATATTGAACAAAAATATAACTCTAAAATAGTTATCTTATTTTAAATTATTATTGGCCATATTAGAAGATATTGATGTCTTTATAATTACGTCTGACCTTGAGAATGACTGAAAAGCAAATGTGTCAATTACACTGTCAATCAGGCCATTGTTACTGTTGATAGGTTTTTTTTTTTTTTTTTCAATTTACAGTACATCCCTGGTTTGTGTTGATAGGTTCTATCTACCTTTCTCACAAATTTAAGTGCTTAAAGAATTTCACTACACAGAAGATGTTTAAAGGCATTAATCTGAAGACTAATGCCATTTAACCCAGACTATTCCTATTACAAAAATGATATAGTCTCATTATAAAAAATAATCATAAAATATTCATGAAGAGTAAAGACCACCCATAATCCTATACAGAAACCGTAGATACAATCCCAGTGTCTGAATTTCCAAATCTTCTACTATGCATGTTTACACAGACATATAAACATAGGTGTAAACAGTGTGTGTAAACATGTACAGTTCTTGTGTGCACAAATTAGATCAACCGATAGATCAGTATAATGTTGATGCCACATTCTGAGTATTACTCCAAAGGATGTATTGATTTTCTAATTCAAGTTTCTATTTCATTTTCTAGTGTATACAATGAATTCTGCTAATTGGCCTGATAAACTGCAATGACTTTCAGATTTACGTCCTCAATGAATAACATGAACTATGAATAGAATTTCCCTCAAGATGGCTGGCATTAATTTGATCTCATAGCACCAGAAATAGAAATTCAAAAAAAGATTTTACATGCTGCTCCTTTTGCTTGTCACTGTATTTCTTAGGTTCTAGGCTGATACATATCAAATGCTCAGGAAATATTTGTTGAATAAATGAGTACGTAAAGAAAAATATTTTAGGGGAAAATATTTTATAATACCTTTAGAGTTTCAGCCCCACTTCAAGACTGTAAAATCTGTATCATACATCGTATTACAAGGAATGGGGGAGGGACATTTTAAAGGGAAATTGGAAGAATCATCCTCGTCATTGAAACATCCCTAACTTTGGAAACATTTAACTTGGAAGGTCCCCTCCAATTTTCCATGCATCTGTAATTACAAGATGCACTTAGCATCTTATACTTATAAATAAATATAAATTTACCAGAACAAATATAAGATGCACTAAGCATTTTATACTTATTTCCACACACAGATGTCTGAGTGAAGGAACATGAACATTACATAGATCTGTAATCAAACTGTTGACAGATGAATGCAAAATATTCTGTAGAAAGACTTAAAGCTGAAGCAGCTTTAAGCCATGCTCAACAATTTTGTTAAGCCATGCTCAACAACAACTCAGTATTCTTCTTGCCTCAAAGTTTCTAGGATAGGAGTTAGCAACCTCTCAAGTGTACATGTAGTATGAGTGAAAGATTAGAAAAGACAGTGTCTCAGTGTGAATTATTGCAATCAACTTGCTTTTCCTCCCAGTACCAAGTCAAGTATTAAAGAAATATGAGTGTGGGGAGTTGCAAAGTAAAGAAGTTAGTAATCATAGAAAATGGACAAAATAGTTTTTGAAGATAGGTTTAGGTGTAGTGCTTCATTGTAAAACTTTGAATTATCATAGGGCGATCTGAGGATTCTGGGCCTGTGTGGACAAGTGTAGGAGAGAGGACAATAGGAGGGGAAAGGAATCATTAAAAATAAACAGAAGTTGCTTTGCATTAGCACAGTGCCTGATACATATCAGGTGCCTTATCATATTAGGTCAATAAATGAATTTTGGCTTAGGCTTCAGGTAACTAAAATAACTCTAATGTTGGCCTATAATTGAATATGATCTTGTGATAATCTGAGTCTATCATCATCCTTTTCCGAATTGGATTACTACCATCAGCCCAGTTTGAACTCCTGCACGTGCTTTCATCATGCAAACACATAATGTGCTAAATGAAGCTGGACCTGCTGTGGGTTTCAGCTTTATTCTATTAGTGATTACTAATAAACAGTAGTAGCTTACAAACTATTACACACAGGTAAGGTTAACAGAACCTATTTTTTAAAACTGTGTAGCCTTATAAGTAATAACCTAATGATAAGGTTTAAACTGTTTATTTATTTTAAAGATTTTATTTATTTATTTGAGAGAGAGCACAAGCAAGGGGAGCAGGAGGCAGGAGGAGAGGGAGAAGCAGACTCCCCGCTGAGCAGGGTGCCTGACATGGGGCTTCATCCCAGGACCCTGAGGTCGTGACCTGAGCTGAAGGCAGACACTTAACCGACTGAGCCACCCAGGTGCCCCAAATTCTTTAAATTGCACGTATATTTTTAAAACTCAACAAAGCAACAACTTTAAGGAGAATTAAATTTGTCTGAAACAAACTTTCATAATCTCATCACTATGATACCATCATTATCTTGTCTATGTACTCCCTTTCTTATCTTCATCTTTACACAAACCTCTTCCCCAGAGTTGCATTATTATTTGTTCAATTAATATTAGAATGTTTAAATTAAATTTTTGCATCTTCTGAAAATTCTTTAAATGGACCTTCATAATACCTACCAATGGTAGAATATTTACAATGGTCTTATGGTGCTTTCATTTTATTTTTTTAAGATTTAAAAAAATTTATTTGAGAGATAGAGAGAGAGCATGCACATGAGTTGGGGGCGGAGAGGAGCAGACAGAGGGAGAGGGAGAGGGAGAAGTAAACTCCTCGCTGAGCAGGGAGCCCAATGCAGTGCTCAGTCTCAGGACCCTGGGATCATGACCTGTGCCGAAGACAGGCACTTAACTGACTGAGTCACCCAGGTGCTCCTTTCATTCGATTTTTAAAACTCAGTATGGTGTGGCCTCTTATTAATGTTTCTACGTAACTTCTTCATATAGCTAACATATTACTAAATTAAATGAAATAAATTTTAAGCACTGACAATAATTTAAAAATTTGGTTTTAAACAAACACAGAGCATATAAAGATTTGAGGAAGATAAAATATTAGTTACCTGAACCTTCCAATTCTTCTTAGATGGGAAAACATTTCACCCCCAGGGACATATTCCATAACCATGTATAAATTAGAATTATCCTATGAACATATAAAAAGAATAAATTAAAATTATGAAACCTAGATTATTTCAAGGAAATACTTTAACATAACACCATGTTAAATTAGAAAAAGACAAATTTAAAAATCCACCTGAGAGATTGTTAACATTGGGAAAGAGAGAATAAATGGAAGATGCTCTCATTTTTCTACAATGGGAAATTCATTTTTTTTCTCTCCTAGTATACTTGCCACAAATTAGTCTGGGATTTTTGCTGTTCCTGTCCCTGCAGGGAACACTAACTTTTGAACAATTAGACTCTGAGGCAATGACTTAATGCTACAGTGTATGCAAAGGAAAAATAGCTAAAATAACAATTTGAAAAAGTAAGAATAATTACATTTTATGTAATAAATTAGGTCAGAGAGATTAATGATTTTTAACATCATCCTAAATACACAGATGTTCATCTGATTTAAAGAATAAAGGAGGAAAAGGAAAAAGGCTAAAGTGGTTCATATGAATTAATATTGCAGAGATGCCAGCTGAAAAGCTGCCACTTCAAGAATAAATCTTGTGCAACTTTATGAGACTCTTGAATGGAAGGCCAAAGACTGTTCTGCTTTACATAAATGGAAAGACTAGAACAAATTACTAAGGAAAAGAAGATGGTAAGATTGTATCAGAAAATGTTTAAAAGGAAGGTATGTGGTTGTATTCATTTGCATGAGTTTAAGAACTGCTTAATAAGATATTTGTATGGATTTTGATAAATTGAAATATTTGGAATTTATAATACCATCTCATAAAAAATTATACAATACCTTTAAAAATTTCCTTAGGGAGAGCCAAAACCTTGTCAAATGTTAACCTAAGTTTATAAGCACAATAGGATTTAATTATATAAAATCTAAATATATTACTTTTTTGTTTATTCATAGTCTCCAGGTTTATCATCTGGCTTAAAATCCTATCACAGTTTCATATTTTTAAAAATATACGAGGGTAAAAACATTTTATTTGAAAACTGTAAAATCTACCTTAAAAGAGTACTCCAGTCGAACAAGAAAAGGAAAATTCACTGCCTGTAATATTCTTTTCTCATTCAAGGTATGCTCTATTTGCTTCAGTTTAACAACCTGTGATTGAGAGATAAATATATTTAATGTACTTGAACAGAATTTAAAACTTATTATAATTTTAAAAGAAAAAACTTAAGTAAAATGCTTTTCATATAATAAGCTTAGATAAGCAAAATCACTAAGTTGGATAAAGGTGAAAATAACCACCAACTAGGTTTATCAGATTCAAATGAAAAACCTAACAGAAGATTTAAATTTTGGTCTTAAGGTCAACTATGATTTTCAGTCAAGAAGCAAGAGCTAAGAAGAAATAGACTCCTATACATTACTTAAAAATTAGTCCGTGAAAATGCTTAGCTCCTAATGACTTACAGTCAGTCCACTAACGTAGTTGGTACAAATCACTGCAATAAGTAGGTATTGATTTTAAGTCTTCAGAAGATCGCCAAGGAAATTAAGGATTGAAGAAAAGCCAATAATTGAAAAACAGCAGATAAAAATGAACAATCTGTTCATTTCCTAATACCTGAATAAATACAAGATTAAATTCTAAAAATTTAATTTGTGCAGCCATAAGAGAGGACATACAAAATACTGGCAAAAACTCGACTATGTCTTTATAACAAATAGGTCATTTAGGATTAATCAAGCCTCCTCCGGATTGTCTACTCAATCAAATACATAGCAGGGGAAAGCAACTTATCTTCATGAAGACTATGTTTCTGTTCCACATGTGATTCTATTTTTAATTTAAGAAAAGGTGACCATAGGGAGATATAAATAATTGTTCAGTATATGTTTAAGTCATTAGAATGTGGCATTCTTTCTTGCTAGAGGCTTACTGTCAGTGTGGGGTAGTCACAGAATTTAAGAAGTTGAACATAAATAAGAAAGGTAAAGATACCATCCAGTTATTAGTATACACAATTATAGTATAAAAATAAAACAGAAGATCTGTTTTCTAATCTAGGCCTTCTCCTCAAGCAGTTTTGTGATTTTGGAGCTGTTATTTCAACTTTTAGGATTTCAGGGTTTTTTTTTTTTTATCTGTAATATGAAGTGGTTGGACCACTTCCATCCAAATTCTAACTAGTTACAGAACTAATTAGTCCATAGTTATCACAATAAATTATGTAACATTAGCTGGAAAATTACTATTGCTTTGTATTTACTTTAAAAAATAGGCTTTTTTAATTTTTAATTTTTTAGCAGTTTCAGGTTCATAGAATTGAGCAGAGGATACAGAGATTTTCCATGAGACTCCCCACACAGGCATAGCCTCCCCCAATATCAACATCCCCCCCGCGAGTGCTACATTCGTTACAAGTGATGAACCTACACTGACACATCTTTATCACCCAAGAGTCCATAGTTTATACTAGGGTTTACTCTTGGTGTTGTACATTCTGTGGGTTTGGACAAATGTATAATGATATGTGTGCACCATTATAATACCATACTTAGTCCTTTCACTGCCCTAAAATTTCTCTGTGCTCCACTTAATCATCCATTCCTCCCTACTAACCCCAGGTAGTCACTGATCTTTTTACTGTCTTCAGAGTTTTGCCTTTTCCAGAATGTCATATAGTTGGAATCACTGAGTATGTAGCCTTTTCAAATTGGCTTCTTACACTTAGTAATATGCATTTAAAGTTCCTACATGTCTTTTCATGGCTTGATAGCTCATTTCTTTTGAGTGCTGAATAATATTTCATTGTCTAGATGTAACAAATAATTTATTTCTATATACTATGATATAGTTTTTGGTTTTTGATATATGCTTTTAGTTAGGTATTGACAATGTGTTTCCTTTGAAATAATAAAAACTGCAACAGATAGACTTTCTGCAATATAGCTCTAAGCCAACTATGTGTATGTAGGGCATAACAATTAAAAATAGAAATAAATGATATATGATATATATATGATAAATGAACTGGCGAAGCATAAATGCCTAGTTAATTTTTAAGTTAATTTAAAAAATTAATTAAAATCTAATTTACTTTTAAATGTGCATAGTACTACATACAAGGCATAATAATGCAATTGAGATAAAGACAAGGAAGTGTTTGTCTTAATGCTGCATAAAATCTATTTGGAAGTATGGTTTATGAATATGTGAATATTAATATGCGAATAGTTGCCAAATGAGAGTTATAATGTTGTAAGTGTTCAAGACAAGAAAATGTTTATGTTAGGCCTAGTATATAATCTTACTAATTCCAGATTCTTCATCTATAAAACGTTGATAATAATACCTACTTTTAAAGTGACTGTGTCTCATAATGCATGTGAAATGATTAACACAGTACGTGGCACAAAGTAAAAGCTCAAAAAAATGTCAACTGTTATTATAATCTACTAAAAAGGGTGAGAGTTCAGCTGCCCTTACAGATGAGTAGATAACAAAGATTAGGAAAAGACAGAGGAGATAGTGTGGTCAGGGTTAATATCCAGAACCGTTACCTGAAGGGGGGAACACACAAAGGTAAGCCTGAGTGCTAGTTTCATCTGACAATAGCTTAGGACAATGCTTCTCAAGATTTGGTAATGAAATATCCCTAAATGGCAGAGAAAAAAATAACAAGTAACCCTGGGGGTTTAGTCCATGTTTTATTTTCAACATGCATATAAAATTTACATTTACTTCTTAATATTTCCGTTGGTTTAAATACATATATTTAAAAGCATTTACAAATGATAACTTATTGGCTATTTTTTTTTTTTAGCCAAATACTTGAGGAGTTTTTGATAAGGAAGATGGGCTATATATCATCACATACTCCCCCAGCCCACCCAGCATGGCACTGTATACTTCTGGGGGTCAAGTTTCAGAGAAGTAGAGAATAGAGGACATGTAGGGGAACAGTGTGAAATAAGACTATGGTAGAGTACAGAAGAAAGTTATGAAGAGTTTGGAAGTAGGATGCAGAGTTCTGCTTTTACTGAATAAATATCAGGAAGCTTTTTGAGTAAATAAAATTGTATGATATGCTAAGAAAAACTTTTTTGGCACTGAGGAAGGTGAAGTAATAGAAGGTGAAAAGTCCGGGGTTGTGGAAGTTAAGATGTTATTGTGAAAGCCCAATTTATGTTAATGAGGGACCAAACTAGGTGGTGGTAGAAAGGATCTTGGGGGAAACAAATACATTTTTAAGGAAAAATTAACAAGAAGTATAGGCACAGAAATCAGACCAACCTAGTCAAATTCTTGGTTTTTCTTACTAGCCTGTTTGATTTTGGGAAAACTACTTAAATAGAAAGGTCATTGGCTTAAAAGGGAGATTAAAGTCATGCAAAGTTGTGAAGATTCACTGATAGAGTAAATATAAAGTTCCTAGCAATGCTCCACACATTGTATGGAATGAAGAAATGAAATCTCCTTAATTTCTGTACTGATTTTTTCCTGTTAACCCATGCACCCTAAAATAGGAGAAGCCAAAATTAAAAGGTCTGTGACTTCATTAACAGAAAAGGTGATTATGGAGTGTTACATTTTATTACTTATCTTTGTCAAATTCAAATAAATAAACTTGAAAAAATTCAGAATATAAAGTCTTTGTCCTAATTATGAATAGATTCAGAACACCGCCATAGCAGAAATGACTTTGGGTGGCAACTATTCTTCTGGGAAATACTCTCTTGCCATGATTTATCTATGAGGTAGCCTTCTCAGTAATTCACTTAACAAGTCACTGTCTTGTCAAGAAAAAAAAAAGGAATTAAAAATTTCTTCCCTAAATACTTTAAACATAAAAATGGCATATTATGTAACCCTTTTAATATTTTATGACTAAAGCATAGTTTATTAATTCCTTAAGAAGGATAACAAAATATTAGGGGCTATCTAGACAATAACATTTTAATGACACGTTTAATAAAGAATATTTGATTCAAATCAAAATTTTGAAGTATTCTGTGTGCTACCAACACAAGTATACAAGCCACTTACTCTGAGACCCAACGACCTCATCTAGAAAATTGGAGCAAAGATGAGTTGGTCTCTAAGAGCTCTGTGCTCAGATTGTACAAATTAGGGGTGTAGGGCTCAAGGATGAATTAAAACTTGGACAGAGTCCAGAGGGAGAGGGTGTAGAACATGAAAACAAGAAGAGGGAATAGTCCAGAGATTGAAATTAGCAATCTTTAAAGAGTAGACAGTAAAAAATAATAGGAAAAGGCACCTAAAAAAGAGAGCCCAGAAAGGCGAGCATAATTAGGAGAACAAGGGGTTACAGAAGCCTAGGGACAAGACGGTTTCAAGCGAGTGGTCAGCACAGTCATAGGCTCTAAAACGTCATATAAGATGAGCATTGAAACTGGTTTTGTTGATTAGGCCACTGGATTGGTGACCTTCGGCAGAGCCATTTCAGTGTAGTTGTAAGAAGCAGGAGATAAACAGGGAGACAGTTAAATAAATTATTGTGGGTTGAAGAATTAAGAGGAAGTGACTTAGTGGATACGGTGATTAAACTATTTTTTCAGGAAGCATGGTTTAAAAAGTTATATGAAAAAGGGCAGCAGACAAAGATGCACAATTAAATGTGTGTATTGGTGTATTTAATTTTAGAGAGATGTAAGTCATTACTCATTTTCATGTTGGAGGTTAAATTTGTTTTTTGTTTTAAAGCAGTTTGGACTGGAACTTCAGACCAGTCTAATGTTGTGCTGTCCAACATGGTAGCTACTAGCTACATGTGGTCATTTAACACTTGAAATGTGACTAACCTGAATGGAGATATACTGTAAATGTAATATATACATCAGATATTGAAGACTTAGTATGAAGAAACTAAAATATCTCCATTTTTATATTAATTATATGTTACAACGATATTTTAGCTACACCAGGCAAAATAAAATCTATTAAGATTGATTTCAACTATTTCTTTTTATTTTTTAAACGTGGCTACTAAAAAAATGGAAATTACTTATTTGGCTCACATTCTATTTCTATTGGACAGCATCAGTCTAGACACTATCTGTACCCCTGACTACTAGCTCAGTACTCTTTACTCCACATCCAGCTCAGTACTGTTTACCCCATATTTTCCTACATTCTAGTAAGCCGAAATGTCATTCTTTGAAACATAATATCTATAAGATAATATATCAAGATTTACCATTTTTCTTTCACATACCCTTAATTGTACGTGATTACCAGGAAAACAGAAGTTTAAGAATTAAAGCATGAATAATTCAGATACCCAGATTCATCAGATATACCGATATGTGATAAAAACTTAAAAATTGATTTTTCAACAATGATTTAATCTTTTATTGAGATATAATTGACATCGAACATTATATTAGTTTCAGGCATACACATAATCATTTGGTATTTTTTATAGTATTAGTATTCTAACCTTTTCTCTGGTTTAACTGACATTTTAAATTCAGCAAACTCAACCGTGTTAAACAAAGGGCTTTTACTATCAATCAAAACGAGTCATGAAATAAAATCACCAAGTTTCGTTACCTCAATCTAAAGATCAAATACAACTGATCTCTGCATTTTCCACAAGGCAGAATGCAGTAGAGATGCCTGTTCTTTACATGCTGAATTCAATATTTTGTTAGTAAACATACCTATTATATAAATATAATTATTGAAATAATAATGTATCTCCATATACTTAACTATTAACTATGTTTCATATAGTCACAGTAAATAAGAATGAAATTAAATGCAACAACAAAATTATCTGAAGGTATCAAAGGAAAGTCATTATATTGCATCTGTTTAATAATCTAGCTATGAAACTGAAGTTTACCCTTCATGTAAATAAAGACAAATACACTAACCTTCTGCTTATCTAAGATCTTCATGGCATAATACTGTTCAGTGGCTTTATGTTTCACCAACATGACTCTTCCAAATGAACCTGTTCCAAGGGTTTTTTTCCTTTCAAAATCCTCCAGTCCAGCATTATTCTACACATACATGAAAAATAAAATAAACTTTAAAATTTGAAATTCTCATAAGACTATGGTAACTATAATCAATTCAGTTTTATATAATCAGAAGAAATCATTTAAAACTAATCATTTAAAAACAATACAAAAAGATTACTGAGATTCCAGGCTATTGGTTCTATTTTTCCCTCTGAATAAGAAAGGATCTACTATTTGAAGAGAATTATACTGCAAAACAAATCACAACAGTAATGGGAGGAAATAAGAGCCCAAGCTGAAATATTAAAAGTCATAATGAATTCTAATATGAATTCCTAGTATTACACTTTTACTAAGTAAGTTCCATATTTTAATAATTACAAACTGACCAGGAGTATACTGACGCAGACAATCGTGGAAGTCATACAGTCTCAGTGTACTCACAAATAATTCTAATGAATAGATAAACTGAGGGACAGAGTCCTTTCACTAGAGTTACCTCTGAAGAAAGCAGGATCTTATTTCATTTCTGTCTCTACACAAGCTTATAGGACTACATAATAACAGCATGAAAGATCCTAATGGCTCTTTTCCTCATGTTATAATAACCTGGTATTACCTAAAACAGAAATAATAAGGAAAGAAGAGTTCCTCATTCCCACAAAGATAACCGAAAGTCAGAGTCTCAGAACAATAATCAGGCTCTTTTTCTCCCTCAATAGATGCTTTGTTATGAGCAAACATCTTTGTTTGGCTTTGACTATAGCATAGAAGCAAAGAATTGGAAGCATCAATCTATTGAATTTGTTGCTGCCACAACAAAATGAAAATTACTGGGAAGAAGTTATGTGCTAAATAGCCACAAGTAGTAATTGCTGATCCATTTGTTTAATAGGTTTTCATTACAAAGATCTTCATGAAAATCTTGGAAAAAAATATTTGCACAGGTCAGTCTGTACAGTGTTTAGCCTGAGAAAAATGTGATGTAATGTGATTCTTGTGTAAGTAAGAAATCTGGACAGTTACTGCAGTTCACTGTCATTGGATTTAATCTCTATTACAAATCAAAGCTTGCCTTTGGAGACATTGCGTAGTTTCTTGCTGAATCATTAAAGAGAGAGCAAGCAGCTCTAAGTTATAAAACTTGTTTCATCAAATTTAATTTCAAATTTCCAATGATTTTAAATTGCTATGATATTCTAAATCAACGTAGAAAGAAAAAGCTCTTATAATTCTGATTGAATTATTTAATTTTATGGATTAACGCTTAATTTTTCGGTTCTAACACCACCAATTGAAATGTTTAATATAAGTTCCTAAGTAAATAATGAAAACAGGTTTAAGTAATAGACAACAAACAGAACATCTTTTTGCTAGTTATTGCTTTTCATACAAATGTGCCATCTTCCTCACTTTCCTCAATGTTTCATGTTAGATAATGTCTAACTTTCTATGACTGATAGAGTAACTATGTTTTAAAGTACAGGTCATGCTTTTAATCTTAATATCTTCATAAAAAATGGTGGTATGATAGTTATCTTCATAAAAATAATATTTAGAATTAAATATTTTTTAGTGAAAAAGATAGTTGAAATAAAAATTTTTGTGGTAGGAATAGATGTTCAAAATTGAATCTAGTATTTAAGTTCATTAATTATTTATAACTTCAAAAAGAGATTTTTTGGCAAATGTAAGTGGCTCTTTTTAAACACAGTTTTTAGGTCTCAGTTACAATTTAAAATACTTAATGTAGAATTTACCCCATCCAATGTTTATGAAAAGGGATCCTCGTGTACTTGGTATGTTGCCAATAGCCAAGCATTTGTGATTAAGAATTTGAAACTGCACAATAGTATCCTTATTGTTGTAATTAAAAAATAACAAAAATGCTATCAAAGGCACAAATCAAAATTACTATACTTAAATATATCAAGAGTTTGCAGTGGCTTGTAACTAGTATCAAGATTTATATAATCACATATTGTAATGGAAATTAGGTTCTTCTTCAATTTAGGTATACATAAAATTATTAGTTAGCAAATCAAAACATAATGTTATAATATTATGACAAAATTACTATGTTAAGCTTACTTTTCAAAATGCGAATTGAAAGTTTAATGCTATTTTACAGTTTCTAAAGTAGTAAATTACCTGGGCAAGAAACATGATTTTATGTAACAGGACTTTGAAATTGTAGAAAATTTTAAATATTCCTTACCGGAGCAGGATTTTCCCATTTTTTAAGAAAGTCTTCTTTGGCTTTGGCTAGAAACTCTTTCACTGAAAATATAATAAAACAAAAACAAAAATTTTGTCTTGTAAGAATATTTATATTTACATGTGATATAAAGTATATTTAAAAACACAGACATATGTCAACTGTTGTTACCATGAAACGTGTATTCATAGCCATGATAAACTAGAGGACTATTTCCTCTAAACAAGAAGCAAATATTTTCTTAAATTTCTAAGGATCTCTAATACTATTCTATATGGCGATCACTTTCATTATTTCAAATCTAATAATAAAAATACCATTCCTGAAAACATACCTGAAAGTAATGTAAAAAAGTTAGAAATCAATCTAGATGAAAATACTGATTGTAAATAAGCCAGCAGTGGTATTAACAAAGCTGTTAAAAACAAGAAGTGAAGACATCTGGAGAATGTGAACTTGTTGATTTGTGGAATTTCAAATATAATTGACTTTGATAAATGGCTGTTTTCAGGTATAAGGATTTATGTTATTAGATTTGTGTTTTCTCTACTGATGGTAGAGAGAAAAGGAAAAAAAAAATACAGGCTACACATAAAGGATACCCACAAAGACTTAAGAACAAAACAGAACAAAACACCAAAAACAAAACACCCAAACAGCTTAAAAATCTCATTCTAAATTTGGAGCAAAACTAAATGCCTGAATGCCTAACTTAATACACTAAAGCAAAGCATTCAAAACCAGATGTTTATCTAGTGATCAATAACGGCTACATTATCAAGCTATGATTTGAAGTTTTAAGATTTGTTAAATGATGAATCATTTAAGAGGTTTCCTCTTTTTCATTTTCTTTCCACAAAATGTCCATAATGACTTCTGTTTACAAAATGACTTCAGGAGTTTAAAAACAAATAGGAAAAAAATTCCAGAGAGAAGACAGCGTTAACAAAATGTATTCTTTTTCCTATCGTCAGGTATGAGAGCAAAACCTGGGGATTCAAGAAGTATTTATTTTAGTATTTCTTTTTGTTTGGAAGTTCCCAATATTTCTCTGATATCTAAATCTATAAATAAAGAAGACGACAGAATTTAAGTAGTGTTGAAATAGTAAAAAGCTAGGCAAAATGAACTGTGGGACACTGGCATTTATTTCAGAAATGCTAAGAGTGATGATGATGATGAAGAAAAGACAAAACTAATAGTGGAAGTGAGGGGCTCACAAATTCTTTGATAAGATCATCTAATGATGTAGTGGTATTATCGTGAGACATTTTAAGATATACATTATTATTTCCTCCTTTACCTTTGTAAAGTACCTTTACCAAAACACTGTTGCAAAACAAAAAAGGCTGTTGACATTCTAAATGTTTTGAGATTTCAAAATGGTGATGATGAGCACCAGGAGCAGATATTAGCTTTTAAGTAACACCAGAGTGTTCGTTTCTGAAGACATTATTTTACTACTTCATATAAACTGTCACTTGTATTTTGCTGTAAAATACTCTCAAAATACCTATTTTAGAAAATTTGAGAAAAATTATTTTTAAAATCAGAATCTTCCCATTGTATGACAATCTCAAGCACCAAAACAATGAATCAAATAATTGCACCTAATTATGCAAATATGATCTAATTCTTCCTGGGGGTGGATTTGGGGGTGGAAAAGTCTTACATTTTGAGTTGAGGATGGTTCAAGTCATCCTACTTCTAAAAGTTAATGCACTAGTTACAACTGAAGAAGAGTGGTCTTAGAAGATTTTATTTATTTTATTTTAATTTAATTTTATTTTATTCTGTCTATTCTTCTCCTGGAGCAGACATATTTGCAGTGGCACTGACTTAGAGATGACAGCTAAAATAAATTAAAAACATGATTTCCTGCCAAATGCAACTGTGGCTTTTAAGACACAACAACTTGTGATTCTCAAAATATACATCTGATTTCTTTTGAAAAATATTTTTGGTTATCTTCTATTTATAGAACCTGCACATCAAGTTGTGGTATAAATTCTCCAGATGTGTGCATGAGTATAGATAATTTGGAGACAAGGAAGAGAATCAGGGAAAGAAAAAAAGAACCAAAACATTCCTAACATCCTGTTTCAGCTTCTCCTGTCACTTCCTGCTAAATGGATCTGGAGTTAAGAAAAAAGTAACTGTCAAAGGAAGAACTGGGAGTATTTGTCAAAGATGGTGCACTGAAAGAAAATTTCCTTTTCCCTCCTTGGTGTATGAGCTAGAGGAAAAATTTCAGGTACTACTTAATTTCATTCACTAATAGGATATTCAGTAAATTCTATGAAATATTCTTTGTATTAATCAATATTCTAAGTTGACTGCTAAGTAACATTATAGAAAGTAACCATTTTCAAAAAGGTCTCACATGAAAATTATCAGAAATGGATAGGAATCAAAGATATTAAATTTTGTGAAATATTTCAACAAGTAGATTCCCTTTTAGAGTAAGGATAAGTATTAATTATGTCATTAAATAGTTGCATGAAGCAAATTCTATTCCTGAAACATTTTTGTCACATAAGTATATATACATACATAAAATTTCTAGTTCATATGTGCACTATTTAGATGCAAAGATGAACACAGTTAGCTCTGTAACACTATGAGTTAACCAAAATAATCATCTTACAAATATAAACAGCAGAAATAAAATATGTCACAATATGCTGTGTTACGATTAACTCTAGAACAATAGGCAATCTAGAACCACATGTATTCGCTTTGGTTTTTACTATTTTTAGACAGTGGTAAATTTCACGTTCTAAATATTTTTCTCTGGTTGTTTATTTTTTAATTTTTTTTAAAGATTTATTTATTTATCTGAGAGAGAGAGATTGAGAAAACGAGTGGGGGGAGGGGCAGAGGGAGAAGCAGATTCCCCGCAGAGCAGGGAGCCAGACATGGGACTTGATCCCAGGACGCTGGGATCATGACCTGAGCCGAAGACAGATGCTAACCTACTGAGCCACCCAGGCACCCTTTCTCTGGTTGTTTAAAAAATTTCCATCCACTGACATAAGGTGTTGGCAGCTAATTAACAAAATAAATGGTAGGAGAGATAGCCAAACGTAAATACAACAGCACATTCAATCCAGAGTTCCCAATAAAGCATATACTTGAAGTTCTCAAATTTGTTGGTTTTCTTGTTGTATTCTAATATGTATGCAATATCTATATTTAACTGTTTAAACCACTGTGATATCCTGAAACAGCCATAAGCTTTGGAGGTTGGCATACCTGAGTTGGATTATTGGCTCTAATACTTCTTAGCTACATGATTATGGGTAACTAAGTACCTAATGGTGATTAGCAACTCTCCTTCAGAAAATATCTCAATGAAGAATTTTTCCGCAAATATATTTTGTCCTGTACTGGTCAATAATATATTACAAAAAATGAAAAGGACATACCAAAAATTAAATCAATTTCTTCCTAGGAGTGTACATTTCAATTATATATTTTTTTCCAAATAAATTTATTTTCTTTTCCATCTGTATCATTTAAAGATATCACATTGCATTAAAAAGAAATGAGCATACCAAAGGAATCTATTCCTACAAATAGAACTGAATGTATTTACCCACACTCATGATAAAGAAGAAACAAAGTGACAATTATGTGTTTCCACAAGTACATAAAAAATTTAATTCTTATTGCCCTCAAAATATTTTTGAATATATTTATACATATATACACAGCTTAAAACACACAGCTTAAAAATTAGATTACAAAGTTCATTTTAAACATTAGGAAAATTCATTAAAAAGTCAAGTATCTTTATTCCATGTTATGCAGATAATCCTCCAATGAATAAGAATGTTTCACTAATTATATTTAGTAAAGGTATTTATTAGGCACTTTTGGATTCTGTGTTAAATACACTTCCATTACTGCTTAATATAAAAAGAGCATGTTATTAGTTAAAGTATGCCACTATCCAATGCTTAAAAGAGGTTGTCATTCATGGTTTGTATGAAGAATTTAGAAATCCATTACTATACAGGTTACAACTACTCTGATATTAAGTTCTTCAGTTTCTTTGTAGCGAGATAAATGTCACCTCCCTTTTTAACATGTCTTTTACAATAAAAACACAGCTTTATTAAACTTTTATTTAATGGATGTCAAAAAAAATGAAGAGAAACAATCAGAAAATAGAACAAAACAGACTATAAACTCTCTAGGATAAATATCCACTTAAAATATTAGCTGTTTTGTTCCAAATTGACAACAGTATATTTTCTTTAAAAAACCATTCATTAACCTGAGTTATCTAATTTAAGTGGTGTGTATTAATCTGTCTTCTGCTACCCTGTACAACTCCCACTACTTTACAATGTTGTATTTGTTGTTTCTAAAATATCACATAAGAAATTGCAATATAAATCATTTCTATAGATCCAATTCAACGTAAAACCAAACCATTTCCTCTATCAACTAAAACATTTTATGAACTCTGTATATTTTATAAAAATATAACTTATGAGGAGCATAACAACTAGCAAACAACCAAATAAAAAATTTAAAGGTAACATTTGTTTTATTAAAAAGTAGTTGCCTACCAGATACTTCTGAAGAGGAGCAAGCTTGTATCCAAAAAAAAATAAACAGTGATTAAATAACACTCACAAAGCAACATATTAGCATGATGTCCCCTATACACATTTTCTCAGAATATTATGTACAGAAATAAAACATTAATACGGAACCTCATTTTTTTTGACATATTCAAAGAGGGCTTTTTAAAAATTAAATGGTAAAGAAATAAAATCAGTATTTTTTTAGTGTCAAAATCGATACCATTCTAATTCTCCTTAAAACAACTAACAACAACTTTTAACTCTTGTAGCAATAGTGCTAATAATGTTAAGTAGTGTATACTGAAATACACATCCTGTAACTATTGCAATGCCATCATCACTGGACTTATTATTTATTCAAAACTCCACTGTAGGAACAGCACTATTAATTATAACACTTTGAACCTCCGTTTTGAAAGACATTAGTGTCTCTCCGGCATTTACTTCCTTGGTGCTAATTTAACAATCTTTCAACAATGTTTACTGAGCACTGTTTAGTGGTGCCAGAAACTTAGCTAGACTTTGGGAATACTACGAAGAATAAACATATCTCTACTGTTCAGGAGGTGAGAAGCTAATGGGGAGATACATGAACCATTAGAATGCAATGTGACAAAGACCACAGCTAAGGAAACTATAAGGTACTATGAGAGCTCGAAAGAGGAAATTCTTAGGTAAAGTAAGACATAATAGAGGACACAGCATTTATGTTGAGCCTTTAAGGACGGAGTTCTTCTAGCAGAAAAAGTTAAGGATGAAGACCTACTAGGCTGGAATGATCTTGCGTAAAAGGTATGGAGGAAGCAGCAAGGCTTATCCAGCAATGGCAACTGATTTGCATAGCTGCAGCACAGGGTATAGGTGTGCAGCAGCAGTGAGGGGTGAAGTGTATAGGTAAGAAGGCGCCCAATCACGAGGGTAGCTACTTGCCATGGTGATGCTTTTCAATATGTAGGAAGGAATGGGAGTAAACTGACGTATTCACAGTTGCTGGACTCTATTTCTTCTGCGAAACAGGAAGCACGATCATTTGCTAAGGAAGATTGGGGCCAGATGGAGTAAGGGGCATTTAATGGTGGGGGTTTGAGGCCTGGAGGTTTAAACCTTGATGGCTCTTTATGTAGGGAATAAGGAAGAGGGCTATTCCTCTAAAATTTCCCATTAGGAAAAGAGAAAGTATTAGGTACTATAAACAATGGTATGATTCTTAATATTTTTTGTAATAATAGTTTAATTTTTTTTTTTTACTGAACAGATTATAATTCATGGGTCTCCTGATCTCTCTGCAATTAAATTATTTTTATTTTCCTCCTTTACCTTAATCAAAGCATTAGTCTATTTAAGAGTTATTTAGTGTATATCAGAAAGCACAGAACAGGATACAAACTGAGGTTATTTACCTATGAAAATACCAAGTTCTATCAAAAAATAACAGAACAGTACAACCCCTTCCAAAACCTCTGGAAGGTGTAAATCTAGTTGAGTGTAACAGTCTGTCTTCTGTCACCCCTATTTCAAACACCCACCTCTTTGGAGCTCTTCAATTGTTATTTCTAAGAATAACCCCCACACACATACACTGTACTACAAATATTTTCAGTAAACTAAATATAAAACATTCTAGTTGCCACAAAATACCTAATAAAAATCCAATTTATAGCAACAAAGCAACAGAATTATTCTGTAAAAAATGGTTTCCTACCAGATGCTTCTGATGATTTGCGTGCTTGATCAAAAAGAATAAATAAGTTAAACAGATTAAATAACACATGAAATAACATATCCACAAGAAGTAGCCCATTCGTATATGTTCATTAGTATATTTATACACAGAAAAAGAATGAAAAGTACTTGGGCATACATATTCAAAAGTGTTTTATCTAAGGATTACAGCACATTCTCTGGACGTATATTTTTTTTAACCAACCAAACCCTATTCTGGCAATGTGTTAATGAAATATCATATTCTATCCCTTTAATATGAAGACCAGTTGTGTTCACCTTACTGAGGGGACACTTTATTTGCTTCGCCATATTCAAGCATGTTCACTCAGAGCAAGTTCACTGGAATCTTAAAAATGATACTGAGTATAAAGAGCAACTTTAATTACTGCAATTGTATTTGTGCATTTCAGTGGATGGGGACCATGCCTACTTTTGTTTTCTAAGATATCATCTAGTCATGCATAAAGTCATACATGAATGGGTGTTTAGAAATTTAACAGGCAATGAAAATTATATTTCCTATTGAAATAACAATTTTACTCTTCTTTTTCTTATGCTTTTTAATTTGTTAATTCTTTATCAAGTCTTGGTTACAAGTGAACAGTATAATTGACTAACTTTGACTAAAAAAAATAAAATTTTTTTGTGAAACATATATATTTGAATGATCAAATTACAGAAACATATTAATTTATTTAACTAGCATCTACATGGAGAAATGGATACACCATGGATCCACATAGTGTACTCATTCACAACTAAGGACATATACATGCTTTCTCTCCCAACTTGCTCTTGATTTAGGAATGTGGATTTTCTAGGTTATCCAAGTCATGTTTGTTTGGAGATATTCCCTGTAGGATTTTGTAATAAAAACTTAAAATTTATAGCCATAAGTGACCCAAGCGATCTTTGAAGTACTCTTTGAAATGTACTGGACTTCCTTAATTGTTCACTGAGACTTTTTCTTAGAGAAATATTATATAATCACAATCATATGTTAAAGATTTTCCATTCAGTTCTGAATTAAAATATTCTGTCTTGCTACCAGACAGTATAGAGTGAGGGGTGGATCCCTAGATGATAGGGTATGCACATTTTCAACTTTATTAGATAGTAATAAATGCCTCAATAAATGTTGTGCCAGTTTATTTTGCCACTGTTCTTTGATGGTCCATATCCTCAGTAAAATGTGTTACTAACATAATGGGTATGAAATCATATCTTATTGTTAAAGATTAGGTAAATATCTCTCAGTAAAATTTTATAATTTTCCCTTACAAGTCTTATTATACTTTTATTAGATATGGTCCTAGGTTCTTTAGGGTTTGGGTTGCTATTGTAAAAGGGAGAATTAAAAAAAAAAAAACACCATTTGTTTATTGCTGATATATGGTTGATGTTTATATACTGATCTTATTGTATCTGGCAAACTCTCTTATTAATTCTAAAATAACACTGGTAGAATCTGCTGAATTCTCTATGCAGAGAATCACCTATCAACTATGAATAATGACAATTTTGTTCGCTCCATTTTTTTTAAAAGATTTTATTTATTCATTTGACAGAGATAGAGACAGCCAGCGAGGGAGGGAACACAAGCAGGGGGAGTGGGAGAAGAAGAAACAGGCTTCCAGTGGAGGATCCTGATGTGGGGCTCGATCCCATAACGCTGGGATCACACCCTGAGCCAAAGGCAGATGCTTAAGGACTGAGCCACCCAGGCGTCCCTGTTCGCTCCATTTTTTTTATTGCCTTATTGTGCATGTTATGACTACCAGTTCAATACTTTACAGAAAGAGACAATGAACATCCTTTTCCTGTTCCTAACTTCAGAGAAAATGTTTCTAATTAATTTTCTTTTCCCATACTTTACTTGTAAAGCTATATACTTGACTCAATAAATAAATTTAAGAGTTTCTCCTTTTTCAATTCTTTGAAAGATTTTGTACAAGACTGAAATTTTTGTTCTTTGAATATGTCCTAGAACTTGAGTATATAACTGCCCAGTACTAATTTTGTTAAGTTTTGAATAAAGATTGTAATTATGATTAAATCTTAAATAGGTACAGTTCTCATCAGTTCTTTTAAAAGTCTTTTCCATGAACTAACCTTTGATTCTGATGGATTTTAATTTTCTATTTTGCTGAATTTTGCTCACGTCTTCATTAGTTTTATTTTATTATTTTTTTTGATTAACCATGCTGTGCTTTCTCTAACTTATTTACTTGAAAACTTACATCATTAATGTCTTTCTCCTTTCCTGATGTAAGCATTTAAAAACTTGTTTCTAAATTCACTTTAGCTACAACCCACAAGTTTTCATACATAGCTGAATTTTAATTTTATGAGTTTATTCTTGACCTGTGAGTTATCTGAATTTTTTAAATCCCTAAATGTAATATTTGTGTGTTTGTTAATCTGTTTAATAAG
This sequence comes from Ailuropoda melanoleuca, assembly GCF_002007445.2. NCBI lineage: Eukaryota > Metazoa > Chordata > Mammalia > Carnivora > Ursidae > Ailuropoda > Ailuropoda melanoleuca. Next base: position 55,165,347 of record NC_048219.1, on the reverse strand, counting down.
TCTTTTTTACTGATTAAACTTAATTGCTTTGTGATCAGAGATCATGGCCTATATATCAATTCTTTAAAATATTTTGAATATGTTGAGCTGTATAATCAGTTTTGTAAGTGTTCTATATATTTCTGTGTATCCTCCAATTACTAGGTGAGAATTCTCTATAAATAGCCATAAATCTTATATATTTACAATTTCTCCTTCTAAATGGGTCAATTTTGTTTTCTATGTTTTGAGGTTCTATTAGAGATGCATAATCTTTTTTCTTATATTTCTTTTGTATGTGATTATTAATTTTAAATGGTAGTCTGTGACAATTCTACTCTCTGACATTCTTGGAAAGATGTAATACTGTTGTATCTGCTGAATATTGTTTGTAGTAGATGTGTGTGTGTATCTATTTTGATCTCGGATTATGAATTTAAAGTTCAGCTGGGCTTTATCTGTGAGAAACCTGCAGGGCTTGATTTGAGGATATATCTTGTATTAGCTTCTGCCTGGCATCCAGTGGATGTTACTAGCCTGGGACTGTTACAATAATGTATTTTATTTTATTGGTAATTCTTACACTACATAATTAATTTAAGATTAAAATATGAAATTTACTGGAGAAGAAGTTGATTACAAACTTTCAGGAGAGGCATTCCACACACATGTACATATACTCTTCCCATGTCCCCAGGAATCTAAGCCAAGAAATACAAGCTTCCTTATTTTTTCCCTGTGTTGGTCGAGAGGCTTTATTTTCTAATCTATGCTTTCACTGAGGTTATAATACTTTGTGGATCCTGGCTTTATGTAGGAGTCTAAGAAATCCCAAGAGGGAGGGATCAAACAAGTTGTCCTCTGTCTCTGTGAGGCCATTTAAAATGAAAGCCCTTTGGTTAGCCAAAGTATGAAAATCTCCTCAGGGTAGTCAAAGTATGCTCCCCCTTACAACTATGGTTCCATTTACCACTTTACTTTTTGTACACTGAAGATTTCTTTTTTTAAAATTTTTTTTTAAAGATTTTATTTATTTACTTGACAGAGACAGCCAGCGAGAGAGGGAACGCAAGCAAGGGGAGTGGGAGAGGAAGCAGCAGGCTTCCAGCAGAGGAGCCTGATGTGGGGCTCAATCCCAGAACACCAGGATCATGCCCTGAGCGGAAGGCAGATGCTTAAGGACTGAGCCACCCAGGTGCCCCTGAAGATTTCTATTATATTCTCGTAAGTTCAGGTATTCATTTAAAGGGATGCTTGTTATATTTTAATTAGCATTTCTAAATGCTGTTGTACCATCATTAATTTTTGCTCTAGAAAGCTTTTCAAATTATCTAAAGTGTTTGGGTTTTTTTTCTTTATAAGTTGTAAGATGCAAAGATACCTAGATGTTTGTACAATTTTTTATCTTTGAAATTCTATCGGGATATATTTGGGTGTTGGTGTTTGTATTAATCTTTGTCAAAACACAATGAGTTCATTGAATCTACAGATTTAGGGTTTTTTTCAACTAAGAAATTTCCCTGAATCACATTTTTTTAATTATTGCTCCTATTTTACTGGTCACTATCTGTTCTGAAGGAATGCTATTCATTTATTTTGTAGAGTTTCCTACTCTAACATACTTTTTACCTCATAATTTTTATCCTGTCCATTCCCTCTAGATTCTGGTAGGTTTTATCAAGCTAGTTCTCCACATCATTAATTTACTTTCCTGCAGTGATTATTTTGGTCTTTATTGCTGCTAATGCAGCTTTATGTTCTGCAAATGCCAGGTTCATTTTCTAATAACCATTCCTTATCATAATTTCTTTTCTACTCCTGCCTGTCAGCCAGCTCTCTTCTCATCCTACTGTCTTGTTTTTTTTTTTTTTTAATCGTATCTTTCAAGTGAACACAGATTCATGTTCACTTGGAATTTTTAAGAATTCAACATAGATGTTATTTATAGTTTCTTATTTTTAAACTCTCCCCAATATATTTTCTAAATATAAGTTCACTCTTTTCCTCTTCAAGTCTGTGATTTATCCTTTAATGATGCATAATATCTCATTCATAGACTCCATGTTGTGACTTTTCTTGTTTATCCATTTATAAACAATGAGAAGCCTTTCAGAACTTTACAAATGCCCCCAAATAAGGTGGATCTTCTCACCTCCTATTGCAGTGTGTTAGAGTCAACTTCTCAGATATATTAATTGCTACATATTTATATTATCACCTAAATAATTCAGGGACTTTCAGAAATGGGAATGGAGACAGGACCATAGGGTTTCTTGCTGGTGGTGATGTCCACCACATCAAGGAAGAGCCCTGTTATATCTGGAAGTAGAAAAGCCACATTTTCAACTTGGAATAGCTTAACAAATTCTTGGCTGCCCCATAACTGTTTTAAAATGAAAGTAATCACCAGTGATCTTCTACTCATCTCCCCCAAAGCCCTTCTTATAAGCTTCATCTATCCCTCCAAGTTAGTGAGGATGAAACTATTCTTATTAATTTTCCATAAAGGCAAGCTACTCAAAGTAAAACTGTTAGACTTTGGTGTAAGATCTTCAATCTGATACTGTATATTTCTGGGCAAATACACTTTCTTAATTCTAGAACTGAGACTGATCAACTGGTTTTCCGTTTTGTGTTCTTATATAGTTAATCAAGAAAATACAGACCTAGAAAGGGGAGTTAAGTAAATGCTTGTGCTCAAGTCTGTAACTTCCCTGTCATTCACAGCAAGTTAAGCTTCCTCTTCAGAGATTTGCCCTCCATTGCAGCTAGGCCAGTAAAAGTTCTCTCCTGGGATCTTGAAATAAGGGTTCTAGTTTTGTTCTGATAAGCATATGAATCAAAAACTAAAACACATGACTGATATTTTTTCATTGATAATGTAAGAAAAGAACTCAAATATGGGTAATTTTTAGTCATTCATTTATTCAATAAGAATTTATCAATTCATTACTACATTTGGTGCCCTGGGATAGCTACTGGAAACACAGAGATTAACTCAGCACTACTCTTGACTTGAGGAGTTCAAAGTTTGGAGATTGGAAACTGACATGCCAGTATATAATTCAGTATAATATAAACAACTGTTACAGTTTATAAGTCTGTTTTGGGAGTATAAGGGAATCACCTAACTCTTTAGAGTCAATGATGAAGGCACTGGAAAACATAGCTGGTTTTCATAATTTTTGTGATAGAAGATATAAATACAGAAAGGTAGCAAGGAATAATATGTAGTATAGTATGGCCAGATCAGAATTTTATGAGAGATGCAGATAAATAAAGCCAGAAAGGTAGGTCACTGATCTTACATACTTTACTTTAAGGAATTTCACCTTTATCTTAGAGACAATAAGGAATAACTGAAAGTTTTCATGTTGGGTTATGAAATGGGCATTACTGGCATTTAAAAAATGGCAGCATGTTAAATGGTCTGGAGGGGTATAAAACTGGAAGCTGAGAGGCTAGTGAAGCAATTACTAGAATAGGACTGAGAATATATAGAATGCTTAATCTTAAGCCATTTCCGGTGTTAGTGTGACTAGAGAAAACTGAGTGATTTCTGATGCATTTCTGTTACAGAATCAATAAAAATTAATGACTGAGTACCTGCTGGGGTGGGGTTAAAAACAAGTTAGGAATTACTATAAGGTTTCTGTTTTAAGTTCCTACATGGGCCCTGGGATCACTAACAGAAATCAGAATCAATGAAAAAGAAGTAGAAGTAGATGGAAAGAGAAAATTCACATCTGAGCTGAATGTTCAGGTAACAACTGAAGATGTGGGCATCGATGAGATCATTCAGAAAGAATATAGCATTAAGAGAGGGCCAAAGATAGATTCTCAGAGAAAATAACACTTAATAGGCAGGAAGGAGAAAAAGAGTAGCTTTTTAACTAGAAAAATACCACATGCATATAAATACCACATGTATAGCTATAAACTCAGATAAAAAGGACTAGCATTTGTTTATTTTTACAAATAAAATCATACTTCATTTGTGATTTCCCACATTTTGAAATGGCTAAGGCTTGGAACCACTTATGACAGGAGTAAAATTAGTTGAAATTGGACAATACTGAAAAAGTCAGAATGTCTAAGTGTGGTTACTAAGATCCCTATGGTAGAAAGGGCTATAAGGACAAGCCAATACAGTCAAGCATATCAAATATCATCTGAATAATCCATACATCCTTCAAAGAGAAATAAAACAATAGAAAAGCGGCAACAATTTTCTTCAGCTATAGCCAATACATCCAACTGTAAAACCTCTAGAAAACCACAGTGGTTACCAAAAATTCTGTTTTAAAACCAAACTTTCAAAGGAAAACACTCACTGGCCAGAGTCAAAGAAATCTAATATTTTAAGTATGATAACCAGGTATATTCAATTTTGATATCCACAGAAATCCTAAGGAATGTTAACATGTTGATTTTGTAGCATTAGCCCAAATTTAAAACACTAGATCAGAAGGATCTACCTACTAACAGGAAAATAATAACAATTCTTAATATCTTGCATATAAAAATGTCCTTTAATGTCTAATATCACTTTATAAACAAATACCTAACAGTATTGAAGAGGCTTACGGTACATGCCAGCAGGATAAAAAAATATTTATTGGCAGTAATGAGGTGATCTCTAATTATGGAAGAAAAGGTATATCTATTTTGAATTCTGTCATTATATAGCAAAAACCCAACTCTCTCAGGTTCTGAATTCCAATTCCAAATCCTTTGTAAATTATAGACTGTTACACATTATAAGAAAAACAATATAATACTTCTCCTAAAAATGTATCAGATTCAAAGGTTAACTTATAAACATCCTCTTTTTTAGTTAAGCAAAAAGATGCTAATGAATTATGCTCTAAGCAAATATTTCTCACTCTAACAACAGGATATCTATTTTTAGCTGCAGGTTTGGCTTAAAGTGAACAGCTTTTACCCTATGATAAACTGCAGTATATACTGTAGGGTATACTGTTTCCCAAAAAAAAGTCATATTATAAAAACAAAAAAGGAAATTAATGATCACAAAAGCACTTATTCTAACAAATTATTTCCCCCAAAACAGTATATCTGAAAGATTTTAACAAAGCCTCCAAAACCAAAATGCACATATTTATTTCATCATTAAATCTTTATTTTTCAATGAACTGTAGTTAAAAGCAACCAATAAATCAACAAAATTCTGGCAGCATCTTATTCAAGATTAATATTTTTAAAATATCAAAAAGCTAATAAAAATTAATATTATAATGACAAACCAATAAATGGAAAGTTTAATTATCTTCAGGATCAGATACTTAAAAGAAATTCCTCCCTTATCATGGTGGGTCTTTAAAATACTCACTAATTTGTAGCACAATAACAACAGTATTTAATGAATACAATAAATCAAACCATAAAGACAATTAGAAACTGAATGTTGGTATTGTCTATTAATAGTGGTTTTACTTGTTCACAGTTCTCAATGAATTTTAAAAGCAAATTACTATAATGCCAAAATGCAAAAGCATCAACAGAAAATGTAATTCACTGTAGCTCTGGCTTTACAATTTCCCCTTTAGAAAATATTTTTTTCTCTTATAGTTAAATATTTTTAAAAAACATATAGCTGCAGAGGCTCAGAGAGCATACTTACCACTCATGATGAAAACCAACCTTTCCAAAACATATTGCTCAAAACAACAATCCAACAGCAAAGGGAGTTATGCTAATCTCTAGAGGTAGACGAACCGATGGTGTAAACACATACACTGGAACATGCAGCACACAGAAAATGAAAATAGCTTTCTTTTGTTTAAAAAAGAAAAGCCCCTAGAAGCAAAGCATAACTGCCCAGCATGAGATATCACTAGTAAACATCAGATTAATGCCAAAGATGTGTATAACTAGATTTAATTTCTTTCAAGCTGGTTATCGTAGCCTCCTTCATATACCACTAGAACAACTCAAAATGGCAGGGAGAAAATGTTCAAACCAGGATGTATAAGATGTTCTCAATTATATCAGCATGAGTTGTTACCACGGCAACATTAGACCAGAATTATCGGTTCACTTGTAACCAAGGAGTAGCTTTTCTAAAGCTTTAATCAAGCAAGACAAATAAAATATCTTTTTATTTTAGAGCCACGTGATTTAAAAATTACGTTTCTTAAATTTAAGCACTTATCTACCCCTTTTAGATCTTTCAAAGATATAAAAAAAATTGCTGTTTTCTTCAAATACTCACACAATCCCATGTTGAACCTGGCAAGGAACAAACAGCAGAATGATTGCACCTAAACGTCTTTCAATTACACCAGCTCTTACTGCTAGCTGTGGACCTCACTGATATTAAAGTGCTGTGTGCTGTTGCTAGTGACTATTGGCGATGAATCTTATTGCCCAGATCGCTGATAGCTTTCATTTTTCATGAGCCAGAAAGCTATACTGCAGCACAAATGTTAACCATTTAAACATTCTGTATTATGGAAGAAACAAAATACAACACTATATATTTCTTCATTTATAAAGCAGAATCATAAAATAATTTATTTATAAACTTCCACTAAATTCAGCATTACAAACTATGTCAGATGCTACTTCAGTGGTTTTCAAAAGAGAATAATATTCAAAAAGTTACTGGAAATTATTGTTGAAATGTAAAATTCCTTACATCAAAAAGGATGAAGATGACAGATTGTATAGTAAGGTGGGCAGACTGGATAACATGGGGAACAGACTATTCTGATTCCCAGAGACCTAAATTTTGTACCAAAATGGTACAAAGGATCTATAGAACCATACCTTGTTAGTTTGGAACTTCAGCAAGTGAACTTGTCATTTTGAAAGCTGCCAGGTGAGGTAGGACTTGTGGTGATGGGGGACTGAGTAAGTCAGCAAATCTTTTCTCTAAGAAACAGGTATGAAGCTGAACAAAATTGTAAAAAACAACAACTTTGTGGTTCTGGAAATCTAGCAATCACAAACAATAAATTGAGAAGCATGTATTCATGAAAAACTGCGAAACGTTGTATAAGAATAGTGGCAGTCTGTTGTGGTCTTGCTTGGTGCTGCTCCTGTTCCCTCAACAGCTCAGTCAGTGCAGTATTTCTATCAGGTAGGGCTGGCCATGACAACCAGCCACTTTGCTACCAGAGAGGGCTGACGTGATATACAGAGGAGGCAAAAAAAAAAAAAANAGAGGGGGAAAAAAAAAAAAAAAAAAAAAAAAATCCCACACATGATGTTGTCAATAAAGAAGCAAACTGTAGCAAATGAATAGGTAAAGTGTCCAGCTTTGCTAGCCTACAGTTGTGGCCTTTGGTAGGGATGAGCAGCAGACTAGTACTCTAGCAAGAAATTTAACACAGGGGCGCCTGGGTGGCACAGCGGTTAAGCATCTGCCTTCGGCTCAGGGCGTGATCCCGGCGTTATGGGATCGAGCCCCACATCAGGCTCCTCCACTATGAGCCTGCTTCTTCCTCTCCCGCTCCCCCTGCTTGTGTTCCCTCTCTCGCTGGCTGTCTCTATCTCTGTCAAATAAATAAATAAAATCTTTAAAAAAAAAAAAAGAAATTTAACACAGAAAATGGAAATGAGAGAGTCAAAGAGGACCTAAATTAGCTCTTCACATATCCCTGGCTAACCAGGAAGCTATTCCCATAGGGGAGACCCAAGAGGGCCCTGCAGAAAGTTAAAGCTGGTACAGACTTGAAAACTGCCTGAACATTGAATGTGCCCTTCAGGCCACAAATAGCTCCATCAGCACAGACCTGCTCAAAGTGTTTGAGCACAACCTCTGATCAATCACTGAATAACAACTAAGTTACACAGACACAGGGTAATCCCTAGCAGAGAAATCAGCAGGCGGACACCAAGGCGGACAGACCATACAGGCCAAAAAGTTACTAAAGTTACTAAAAATAAATAAATAAAAACAACTAGGGAAGAAAAAATAATCACAATCCAGAACTGCTACACAAATATTTTTTAAAAATCATTTTTTTGACAGACATATATAATCCTTAATGAAGAGAAAAGGCAGGCAATAGAAAATGTCTCTGAACAGGCCAAGATATAGGATTTAGCAGACAAAAGACTTTAAAACAGCTATTAAAAATATATCAAAGAATAAAAGGAAATGTTTAAAGAATTAAAGGAAAATGTAATGGCAATCATATAATAATACATTTCAATACAGAAAGAGAAAATATTTACAACATAAAAATTATAGGCTTCGAAAGTACAATAACCAGAATTTACAAACTGACAATATAGGCTCAACAGAAGATCTGAGGGCAAAGACTGAATCAGTGAAGGTGAAGATAGATCAATACAAATACCCAGACTGAAAAATACAGAGAAAAAAAGATAGGAGAAAAATGAACAGAACCTCATAAACCTGTGGGATATCAAGGGTAACAACATACATGTAATAGGAACCCTAGAAAGAGAGGAGAAAGACAAAGGGCAAAGAAAAAATATTTGAAGAAATACTGGTTGAAAATCCAATTGGATGGAAAACATTACCCCACAGACCCAGAAGGTCAAATAATACCAACTAGAATAAACACAGAGAGATCCATGCCCAGACACATCATATTCAAGTTTTTGAAAGACAAAGACAAAGAGAAAATCTTAAAAGCAGCAAGAGAAAAATGACATGCACAAGGAAAAAGCAATAGGATTAATTACCAGAAATAGGGAGGTTAGAAGGCAGTGGAATGATATATTGAGAGTGCTAAGAGAAAAAATTAAAAATTTCACAAAAATTTTCTATCCAAAACATTATTCTCCAAAAACAAAGGTAAAAAAGACATTCCTAAATAAATAACAGCTGAGAATTTTTTTTTTTTTTGCAAGAAATATTTAAGGATGTCCTTCAGGCTGAAAGGAAAGGACACTAGACAATACTCAAATTGACAGGAAGAAATGAAGACTACTGGAAATAGTAAAAATATAAGTAAAAGACTTTATAAATACATACTTTTTTGTCTTTTCAAGTTTTTTAAAGGACTTAAATTGTATGAAATTGCATTGCTGGGTTTACAAAAATATACATGTAATATATGTGAAAATAACACAGAGTTGGAGAAGAAATGGAGATATACTGGATCAAAATAGCTATATTTTACCAGAATTAAGTCAGGATATACTGAAGTAGATTGTGACAAGATAAAATGTACATTATAACCCCTAAATCGAACATTAAGAAAGTACCTTTTAAAAATTTAGTTAAAAAACAAAGAGGAATTAAAATGGCACCTAATAAATATTTGTTTAACACTAAAGACATAAAAGAGTAACAACAAAAACTATAAGACATATAGAAAACAAACAGCACAACTGAAGATGTAAATCCAGCCATATCAATTATTACATTGAATATGAATGGTATATAAAGACAGATGGAAAGGCAGAAATTATCAGACTGGATTAAAAAAAAAGCAAGGTCCAACTATATGCTATCTACAAAAGCCAGATTTAAAGATATAAATAGGTTGAAAGGAAAAGGAAAAGAAAAAGACATACCATGCAAAAAGTAACCATAAGACATCTGGAGTACCTAAATCAGTATCAGACAAAATAGACTTAAAGAGAAAAAAGAGTACTTCAGACAAAAAAAGGACATTTCATAATGATAAAAGGGCCAATACATCTGAGTGATTTAATGATTAGAAATGTATATGCACTGAACAAAACAGCCCCCAAAATACTAAAACAAAAATGACAGAACTGAAAGAAGAACTAGATAATTCAACAATTATAGTTGAAGATTTCAATATTTCCCTCTAAATAATTCATGGAAATAATTCATGGAAAAACTAGACAGATAATCAGCAAAGATACAGAAAACTTGAATAATGCCATTAAAATTTGGCATTTTATAGAACACAGTACCTAACATCATCAAAATACATAGTGTTTTCAAGCACACATGGATATTTCCATATTGAGCATATGCTAAATAATATATTAATCTGAAAGGACTAAAAATCATTCAAAATATGTTCTATGATTACAGCAGAATTAAATTAGAAATCAACAACAGAAAATTTGGAAATCCCCAAATATTTGGATTTAAATCACAAAGAAATTTAAAGGACAATTAAAAATGTTTTGAATTGAATGTACAAACACCTACAAGAAATCAACATTTTATGAAATGTAGACAAAGCAGAGCTTAGAGGGAAATCTGTAGATTTAAACACCTATAATCTAAGCTTCCACCTTAAGAAACTCAAGAAAGAAGATCAGATTAAACCAAAAACAAACAGCAGATCAGAGCAAAATTCAATGAAATAGAAAATAGAAAAACAACAGAGAAAATGAGTAAGACCAAAGTCTTACTGATAAACCTCAAGCTATACTGATGAAACATTAAAACTCATAAAACATAATAAAACAAGACAAAATAGAGAAGATACTAATTACCCAAATGAAAAATGAAAAAACATCATCATCACTGACACTAGAGAAATTTAAAAAATTACAAGGGAATACTATAAACAACTTTATCTTGATTATATAACTTAGATGAACTGCACAAATAGAAAGACACAAGTTACTGAAACTACCTCAAGAAGAAATAGAAAATTTGAAAAGACCTGTGAATAAATTAAATGTTGAATTAGTAATTAAAATTTTTCCCACAAAGAAAAGTTCACGTCCATACGATTTCACTGGGGGATTCTATGAAACATCCAAAGACATAATACCAATCCTACATAAACTTTTTCAGAATATAGAGGAGGATGTGACACTTCCAATTTATTCTATAATGTCTGATACCAAAGCTAGACAAAGATCAAAAGAAAATTACAGACCAATATCCATACAATGCAAATATCTTTATCAAAATATTAACAAACCTAATCCAACAGTATATAAAAAGGATTATACACCATGACCATGTGGGATTTATCCCAGGAATGCAAGGTTGGTTCAACATTGAAAATCAATTAATGAAATATGCTGTATTAATAAAATAAAAGATAAAACTACATAATCATCTGAATGTATGAGGAAGAAACATTCCATGAAATTCAATACCTTGATAAAGTAGGACCAGAACTTCATCAAGCTGATAAGGGGCATGTGTGTGCATGTGTGTGTGTGGGGGGGGTACTCCATAGCTTACATCATAGATAATGATGAAAGATGGAATGTTTTCTCCCTAAGACTGGGAATAAGACAAGGATGTCAGCACTCATCACTTCTATGCAATTTTGTATTAGAAGTTCTAGCCAGTGCAATGAGTTAAGAAAAAAGGCATGTAGATTTGATAAGAAAGAAAGCTGTCTTTATTTGCAGATGACTTGATTCTATATGTAGAAAATTCTAAGGAATCTACAAAGAAACTATTAGAACTAATAAATGAGTTTATTAACATCATAGGATGTAAGATTAATACACAAAAATCAATAACATTTTAATATACTAGGAAAAACAAAAATCAATAACCTTTTAATATACTAGGAACAAACAATCCAAACATAAAAGAAACCACTCCATTCACAACAGTATTAACAGAAATAAAATATTTAAAAATAAACTTTAACAAGACTTCCTCACTAAAAAATAGGAAACATTGCATAGAAATTAAAGAACATCTATAAAATGGAGAAATATTTCATCCTTACGCATTACTCAATATTGTTAAAATAGCGTTTCTTTACAAATTAATCTATAGATTCAGTATAATCTCTATTAAAATCCCAGCAGACTATTTTTTTATTAAGAAATGGATAGCTGATGCCAAAAATAGGATTTAAAAAGTGCAGTAAAAATTGGATAGTCAGATGAAGGGGGGAAAAAAGACTTCACTCCGTACCTCACATCATATACAAAAACAACTTAAAAAATGGATTTCTAGATGAAAACAGAGAATAAAAATCTTCATTGCTTTGGGTTAGACAATGATTTGATTTGGCGCCAAAAGTAAAATCTATAAAGGAAAAAAATGATAAATTGTACTTCATTAAAATCACAAATTTTGTTCCTTAAAGACATCATTTAAGAAAACAAGACACACCATAGACTGAGGAAATATTTGCAAATATGTATTTGCAAAAGAACTTGTGTTCAGAACATATAAAGAACTTTTAAGACTTGATAATAAGAAGGCAAAAATCCTCAGTTTTGGAGGTGGGCAAAAGGTTTGAAAATATGCTTCTCCAAAGAAGATACACAAATGGCTTCTTAGAGCATATGAAAATATGCTCAACATCATCAATCATTAGGGAAATACAAACAAACCATAATGAAATACCAATTCACATATAACAGAATGGCTATAATAAGACTCATGATATCAAGTATTAACAAAAATGTGAAGAAACTGTAACCCTCATATATTGCTGGTAGCAATGTAAAATGGTAAAGCCACTTAAAACAATTTGGAAGTTTCTTAAAAGAATAAACATAAACTTAGTATATACCCAGCAATTCTACTAGATATCTACTTAAGAAAACTGAAAGCATTTGTCCACTCAGTCTTGTATACAAATGTTTATAGCGACATTATCCAAATAACCAAAACCTGGAAACAATCTCAATGTTCATCAATTGCTGAATGGATAAACAAAATGTATTATATCCATACAGCATGCTATAATTCAGCAATAAAGTTATTGATATGTTCTATAACATGGATAAACCTCAAAAACATTATTTTAAGTGCAAGAAGCCAGAAACAATAGATTCCATTACATATTATATAATCCCATTTTTAGAAAAGGAAAATCTGTAGTGACAAAAATCTATAGGGACAGAAAATCTGTAGAGACAGAAAATGTCCAGAAAAGGAAATCTGTAGGTCCAGAAAAGAGATCAGGGTTTGTCTGTGGTTGAGGTGAAAGTGGAGACTGATTGCCAAAGGGTACAAAAGAACTTTCTGAGGTGATGGAAATATTCTAAAAATGAATTGTGGATATGGCTGCACAATTCTATAAATTTATTAATAAACACTGAACTGTACACTTATAATGACTGAGTTTTATGTTATATAAATTACACTTCATTTTTTAAAAAGTTGTCAGGGCTCCTGGGTAGCTCAGTCAGTTAAGTGCTCAACTCTCTTCATTTCCTTTTAGGTCAGGGTCATGATATGGAGCCCTGTGTCCTATCAGGCTCCATGCTCAGTGGGGAGTCTGCTTAAGATTCTTTCCCTCTTTCTCTCTCCCTCTGCCGCTCCCTGTGCCCCTCCAAGGGCGCATGTTGTGTACTCTCTCTTTCTCCCCCACTCTCTCTCTCTACAATAAATAAATAAATCTTAAAAAAAAAAAGTTGTCAAGTGCTCATAAGCAGATCTTTGCTCTGGGAAGAATCACTTCAGTGGACAACTTATTATGTAAATATAAGGCTGGTAGGCATCCATTAGCTTGGGGAATGATCTAACAAAAACCCTTTGGAGCTAGTAAAGGCTGTTCTTTTCCAATACCTAATGGTAAACAAAACTAATTAAAGGGAAGGAGGTAAGTAGATCTGTATTAAAAATAATATGCAGATCCTGAAAGGGAGGGATTAAAACTAGACCCCATTCTTTCTAAGGTTCAGAATTACCAGAATTTCTTTCATGAATTTTAGTGATAGTATCTGTGGCCCATGAGTAGGAAAGTACACTGAACAAGCTTTATCAAAAAGGAAAGGAGAATCTGAGTTGGTGATTTCGGGTCCACATTAGAGGCACTATAGGCCAAACAACAGAAGTAAAGGCCAGAGTAAATCACACAGTATAAATCCTGATTAAAGAAGATATTCACTCAGTGCCCATTTGTTCTTAAGTGGGAATAAGAGGCCATTGAAATCAACTTTTCTAATGGTTCAAAAATATGAAAGTCCAATATTAATATGAAATCTTGTTTAAAAATCATTATTTTATATTTTATATAAAGTAAAAATTTATATTTTTATATAAAATAATTTATATTTTTATATAAAATAATGGTATCAAATTCAATTATTTAAAAAATACCATGAGAACCAAACAAAACTTATCTGTGAGCTACATTTGAGTTACAGACAACCAGTTTGCTATCCCTGGACAAGATGTTCAAGAGAGGAAGGCTGATTTTGGTACAGTGTGGGGGAAGGGCTAAAGATAACCCTGTCACACATTTAACCTGGCATGGAAGTCAGGATCATGAAGCACGTAAGTATAAATTAAGGAAACTAAATCCTGTGATATATCCCTTGGATAAGCATAACACTGGGAAGGGTGGTCACCCTTCTATTAAGAACCACTAAGGTCTCTACAGGGATCAGCCTCATCACATCAAGAGCAAGGGTACATCATGGGGCGCCTGGGTGGCACAGCGGTTAAGCGTCTGCCTTCGGCTCAGGGCGTGATCCCGGCGTTGTGGGATCGAGCCCCACATCAGGCTCCTCTGCTGTGAGCCTGCTTCTTCCTCTCCCACTCCCCCTGCTTGTGTTCCCTCTCTCACTGGCTGTCTCTATCTCTGTCAAATAAATAAATANTAAAAAAAAAAAAAAAAAAAAAAAAAAGAGCAAGGGTACATCAAATTTTTGGGGACCAGTTTTAAACCATGAAACCATGTAGCAGAGGCAAAATCAAATGAGGCTAAAAAAGAGACCACTAGCTTATATATTAATCAAAATGCTCATCTCTTTCTTCATCTATGCTTTGAAAGGAAGATTAGCCTCTCTGTAATGAGTAAACTGTCAAAAGTTTAGCAATATTTGAAGGGGGCTGTAAGGAGACACCAAGAAAAGTGCTGCTTAGCAGTCCTGCTAATATGAACAGATGAGTGCAAGTGATTAATCTGAATATTTAAAAGATGAAACCTTATTTGTATCCTAAGTGGGCCATACTAGTTATACAACTAGTTAAAAGCTGAGTTAAGGGGCACCTGGGTGGCTCAGTCGTTAAGTGTCTGCCTTCAGCTCAGGGCGTGATCCTAGCGTTCTGCAATCGAGCCCTGCATCAGGCTCCTCCACTGGTAGCCTGCTTCTTCCTTTCCCACTCCCCCACCTTGTGTTCCCCCTCTCGCTGGCTGTCTCTCTCTCTGTCAAATAAATAAATAAAATCTTTAAAAAAAAAAAAAAGCTGAGTTAAAAGCAGCCATTATTTTAGGGCTTTGCAAGTAATATTCAACCCTTCAGAGAATATATCACTCCAGTTTCAATTTATTAGCTCTTTTTGGATGGCATCTTATTTTCGAAGTTCTCTTTCTAGCCTGTTTTTCTTACACACACATATATATAGAAAGATTTCACAGAACAGGTACTAAAAGCATGGGCTTTGGAGCCAGACTGCCCAGGTTCAAATTTCTTCCTTTAGATATGTTATCTGGAAGAAATTACTGTCCCTCAATGTGCTTTAGTCTCTTCATCTGTAAGATGTGGATGATAATAATACTTACCCTACTGGGTTTTTTAAAGGATTACATAAAGGAATATATGCAATGTCCTTAGCACAATGTCTGACAGATAATAAATAAATGTTTCATGTGATAATGTATATGACAATATTCCACCCAGGGAATGTGGGAATGAAAGGATAAGAGTCACTGTTATATTGCACAATCAGAATTATGTGATATACTTTATAATATGACTGAATCTCCAACCCAACTAGATTATAGACTGTTGATTACTAAGGAACATCTAATGATAATGCTCTTTTCAACAACTAAAACACGTCTCTCAGACCATTTACTCCTAATAATTGATTAATTTTGAAAAGTGGAAAATTCTGATAAACACAAATAATAAAGGAGAAAATAAAGCATGCTTGATGTGTCAGAAAATTATACGAGGGAATTTAAACGTCTTCTCTGAATACTGAAACAAATTTAACTCCAAAAGGATATATTACTTCTATATCTGGGCTGCAATTAATTTAATACAAAAGCCTTAAAACAGTCATAACAATTCTCTAAATTTGTCCTATAAAATATAAAAATAATATATACAAAGATTTTGCTACAAGGATGTTTACCACAGCATTTTTTTATATAATACCAAAAATTAAAAACAATCTAGATGGCAAGTGATTAGTTAAATACACTGTGGTACAACCTTACAATTGAAAACAAAACAGCCATCTTAAAAGATATTGTGGAACAATTCTTTATGAAGAGCAAAAATGTAATAAAACACTGTACTAAAAGATCCAAATTTAGGGGCTGGTGGAAATTTATCTATGCAAAAAATAGTCCATATATACAAAAGATATCTATATCTACAACTATAAGACTATATATACAAAAGATGTTAGCAATGGTTATCTTTTGGTGGAAATGTGTGATTTTTTACATTTTTCTTTGTTTTTTCTAAGGTTTGCAAATTTTCTCCAATGAAGATATATTATTTGCTAATCAGATTAAAATGTTATGAGGGAAAAAGTGCCTCTCTAACTTTAATGTGCATACAAATCACCTGGATAATTCTGTTAAAATAAAGATTCTGACACAGGTTTGATAGGGCCTGAGAGTTTCTTTTTTTTTTTTTAAGATTTTATTTATTTATTTGTCAGAGAGAGCACAAGCAGGCAGAGTGGCAGGCAGAGCAGGCAGAGGGAGAAGCAGACTCCTCAGTGAGTAGGGAGCCCAATGTGGGACTAGATCCAGGACCCTGGGATCATGACCTGAGCCAAAGGCAGACAGATGCTTACCTGACTGAGCCACCCAGGCATCCTGAGAGTCGTCCTTTATAACAGGCACCCAGGTGATGCTAATGCTGTTGGACTGGGAATACCCTTTGGGTAGCAAGACACTACCTAGAATATATATTTAATTTTTCTTCTTCTCTACCCATGGAGTATGGGTATTCTTGCAAAACACAAGCAAATAGAAGCTACTCTTTATATTATACAATTGATATACTACTTGGCATTGCTAAGTAGCCCATGGAAACATATTCTAATTTTAAATTATTTAATATTCCAATTATTTTAGTATAAGGTCTGCTGATTATTCAAATTCTTATAAACAATCATGATAAAAATACACCAATAACACTGAAGAGTTTAGTGCCTCCGGAATGTTCAGGTCATGTTCAGGTGAGCATTTTACTGCTTTTGGTTAATGACCATAAGCCTTTGAAATAAACTGCAAAGATCATAATTTAACAAATTAGAGAAAGATTGTTAGTGTAAGACCACAGTGATATTTAATGGCAATCTAATAAACAACTCAGTGTTTGTTGAGAACTATGCTGGCAATACCAAAAATAAATTGACAAATTTATGCCCTCTTGGAGTTCAAAGTCAAATAGGGGAGATAGGTAACTTAAGGACTAATGTAATATAACTTTAAATCTATAAAATAAACCATAATGGAAGTGAGCATAAGACGATAAGAGAACATAGGAAGAGATTATGAATTCTAATGGAATGAAAAACAGGAAAAGAATGCTTTGGTGATTTTGTTAGAGATAATATTTGAGCAGAGTCTGAAAGTACGAGCAGATCTCACCACTGGTAGTAGAAAGGAAAAGAAATTCCAGGTAGAAGAAACATCTTAAATTAGCACTGTTATTGTAAAGGGAATCCAGTGTCTGACTGTTCATTTGCCATGGTCCTGTAGTGACCAAAAGTCTTAGTTGTATTACCTGCCCAGCTCAAACAGAAAATCTTTAGTATCCAAATACATTTCCTTGCAGAATAAGCAAGTTAACTTTTCCTTTGTTATGCTAGTTAAAATTAAAATTCTTTAGGCCCTTTTAACAAAGACTGAATATATATTATTTTCCACTTTAAAAAACTGGATTAGCTCCCCACTCTTAGAATGTAGTTCAAAATTCTGAATATAGACTTCAAAGATCAGATCTACAGACTACCTTTCTGGACAATATCTTACTATGTCTCTTAAGTAAATCCTAAATTTTCATATTTTCACATATTTGTGTATGTTATTTATTTTCTTATAATAAAATAACATTTTCCTCCTTTTCTGAGTCTCAAAATTCAATTCATTCTTTATATTCTTGAAGGTCCCATCTCCCCTTAATGTTAACCTCTTCCTACACTAAGCTCCCACAGTAAACTTGTATTTTAAGTAACCATCTCACCATACCTTAAATATTATGTTGTTTGTATGTTTGCTCTTCCTACNTTCTTGAAGGTCCCATCTCCCCTTAATGTTAACCTCTTCCTACACTAAGCTCCCACAGTAAACTTGTATTTTTAAGTAACCATCTCACCATACCTTAAATATTATGTTGTTTGTATGTTTGCTCTTCCTAATCTTGTTTTTGAGGGTAAGAAATAGATCTTATTTTTCCCAGAGCCCATTTGTAGATTATGATACAGTAAATTCTCAAAAACATTTGCCAAATGACTAAAAATGGACTACTACCAAGAAGCTTATGGAATAGTTGCTGATGGAAAAAGCAGATAAAAGGATAATGCGGATGGTCTTCTAGCTTAGAAGTTACAATGAAAAAAAAGTTACAATGACACAGATTCAGTGGCCTAAGAAATAAACGTGAAAGGGGTACCTCGGTGACTCAGTTGGTTAAGTGACTGACTCTTGATTTCAATTCATGACGTGATCTCAGGGTCCTGAAATCCAGGCCCACATTGGGCTCCACACTCAGTAGGGAGTCTGCTTGTGATTTCTCTCCCTCTCCCTCGGCCCCTCCCTACCCCTTTCTAAAATAAATAAATAAATACATAAATACATACATCTTAAAGGAAAAAAAAGAAATAAACATGAAAGTGAATTGTCTTAAAGACTGTATGAGCTTTGGAAAGGTAAAACTGACTAGATAGAGTGGTCTGATAAACCACTTTATCTAATGCTACCTGAAGAAATACATATACAAAATTCCTTATTTTTTTAATGTGGTATTTAAATCTAAGATTCACTCATATGGATTTGTACCTACCAGAAAAATAGCCTGTCAATTCATGGGAAAGGAGAATAAGAGAAGTGTTTGATGGTTATTCACCTATTCAGTCCTTAAAGTGTTATTAGACATTCATTAAGTGTATGAAGTCCAAGATTTAAAATGTGAAAACTTCAATCAAGTTCAGCATTGTATAATTCGATACACCATTTATGATCAAAGGAAGATTTAAAAGCTAACCATAATACATTTGCTACAAAGAGAATTCAATGAAAGTCAATACTCCGTTCATTCTGAGTCAGAACAAAAAGCAGAATTCCTCCATGTTTTTCTTTTGAACTTCATGTACATATATATGGATGGAATCAGCTGTTAAATATTTGTGTTATCAAACAGGAATTCCTGTTACTTAATTTAATAATAAAAGATGAAACACAGTTAAGGCACCTGGAAACTACTATGTGGTTTTTATTCTGTATTTCTTCCTATATTTACTGTCACCAGAGAAGAAACTTGGATTAAAACTGGTTACATCTCATAAATACCTAAATTGGTAATTAATCTTTACTCAATAGTTAACAAATCTAATTTTTAAAAAATTACATGTATTTTCTGTGCTTAGTTGATTTCTTAAAATAGCACTTTAGGAACAAGCATATTCAGAGTGTTTATTATCAGGAGATAGTACATTCCTTTTTCTTGTAAAACAAGTCATACAAGTAGAATGCTTTAAGTAGCTTTGAAGAATGTGGTTTTCATAAAAACTTCATATAGTCGAAATTCCTTCTATAACTCACTCTGTAAATGATAATCTGTGTTTTCATCACAAAAATAAACCCTAGAATTTTGAAGTGATAGGATTCCTCTGTTTCTGTTGTATCAGTGTTTACTCCTCTACAGCAACACATTCCATAGTAGAAAACTAGAGCTTGTGTTTGCTACACTCATCATTATGTATATAAAATTACTGTCTCTTTTGATATTTTTGGGATGTGAAAGAGAGAAGAGAGTAGAAGAATACTTGATTAGTGAACATTCAGTTACTCTAACTATGTCTTGTATCATGCCTATTATTTGCAGGGCTACAAGTCCTGTACCTAATTTTACTTGTGTACAAGAGTATTATTTATTTTGTTTTGGGACATCACAATAAAGAAAAATGTTAACAGCACTTTATCAGTCTGTTTTTTCTACAAGAAATCATGCTCATGATTTTATCCTTGATTGCTAGTTTTTAAAATGTGTTTCAGAAAATATCACAGGCCCCATACATTTTTAAAAATGGTGACAGTATAGTTCAAACATAACTTTTAATTATTACAAGCCTGTGATATTCATTCATTTGAGATACACTTACTAAACAAACACCCACTATTTGGAGGAGTAGGTACTAGTGAAACAGAAACTAATTCAGTACTGTCCTCATTCTTCATTGAATGCTTAATCAAAAGGTCTTCAAAACGCATGAAAAAGATTTCCAAAGGGACCTAGGAGAATGCAAATTAACAGAACAGGACAAGTGGAATGAATAACAAACTTCTGTTGTATGGTTAATTTTAATAATGTAGTATTATTTCCAATATTTAACAGTTCATTAACTTGAAGATATTTGAGAATCCTCATCCATTAACCTGCTTTACAGTAAGGATTAATTATAAACAATCAAAACCTTTAAGTAAGAAAAATTTTAACAATATATATGTTCTTTACTTTCTCCTTAAAACAGCTTGAAGAAGGTAAAAAAAAATTCTGATGCAGTAAATAAAAACTTCAAATAAGCTTCTATAGAACCATGAAGGTACTGTAAAAACCAAGGAGTAAATTTTGTAAACCATTCTTGGTTTGTTTTGTTTTTTTAAACCGAGTTTTAAACTGCTATGGAATATATAAACAGAAAAAGGCAAAACCTAGTGCCATTTGATTATCAAACACATCAAAAAGGGCAAAGGTACCAAGGGTAACTCTATTGTTCCTTTAATCACAATAACAAAAATATCTTGGGGAGGGTCCAAGGTGAGTAGTGGAATGGAGGCACTGGTGTTGTTTATACTGAAATTTATCTTTTAAACTGCATGTCACCAAAAAAGGTTACATATCACCATTTTAGCAAAGCAGCAAGTCCAAACATTTTAACATGCCTGGAAAGAATGTGATGTATGCATAAACAACTTTTTCCTCCTTTAACTGTAATTGCAAATAACATAAAATATAATTATAAAAGCTTTTGATATTTATAATGTTATAAATATAAGATTTTACATAGAATAATTATACTATGCCTTCATAGTATAAATCCTGCTTATAAAAAAACTGAAGTTTCACAAAGGCATTTAAAAATAAAAAATGGTAAACATAATGGAACTTTAATTAATTTAAGAGTCTTCTGCCCTAACTTTAAGGCTTATAAATCCAAAAAATAAAAAAAGTTAACTTGTTTCTAGAATTTAGGCTTTTCACTTTTATATAAGAACAAAAAATAAAAACAAAACAGTAACATACACTAGAAATGATATAAGAATTCTGTAGAAAATTTCCTACCAAATGTGACTTACTGGTCACATATAAAACAAAACAATGATCTACACAATTCAGTTCAACTTATAATCAAGTTTTTGTGGAATTTTGCAACTTCATCCTGCAAAATGTCCTTGTGAAAAACATAAAAAGACAAACAAAACATTTTTCTTTATGTTTGATTCTCAGACTCCAATTAGTATTTTAGCTTCTAGTTAAAATGTACCATTAAAAAAAAAAAAAACTTACTTGATCTGTCCCATAAAGCAGTATGTTCAGAGAAATGAAGGCTGTCATTTTCCAGAGCAGTTTTCTGATCATGTGCAGTACTTTTAGAATGTCTATGAAATAATCGGCTAGCAAAACCTTCCAATTTCTGAAGAGCAGTTGTACCTGTATACTGGTTACAGGGTAGTTCTTTATAAGCTGCCATTCATATGCATTTACACTTTACTTAAAGTAACTGAAAGTATTTCCAGAAGGAGCTCAACAAGTTCTCACACAGAAGCTAAGAGCTATGCATGTGTCAAACTTCCTGTTTGCAGGGTATTCAAACCACTACTGCTGTTCTGTTTCCTGTTAATATAAAACAGTACATTACTGAGCCTTTCTTAGCAAACCCTTCATCTCAAGTGGAGATGGGGATTTTAAAGACTTGCTGTATCAGTCTAAAAGGTTTTATGCTTAAGAGTGTTTAATATTAATATATAGCCTAATGAGAATATTAAAGATAAGGCTTTATATATAGACTGAAAAAAACTTTTTTAAAAAGAAAACTAATTAAACATGTATTACAATCCTATGCAAACAATTCAAGGCCAAACTACTCTCCAAATATAATATGTTAAAAAGGCTGTGTTTTTTTTTCCAGGAAATCAGCTAATGTACAGATTTTACGAATCCTTATAAGCAGTTAACTTTTCATTGAAAACTCATATAAAATGGATATTAAAAACTCTTGCAAAACAACTTTATAACGTGTTTTAACTAAGAAAAATCTGAACTAGCACTTAAAAAAAAAAGAACCGAATGTTGCTAACTCATTGACTTAAGTCTAATATATACAGGAACTACAAAAACGTAGTTATGTGAGTACTGCTTATCAAACTTACAATCTGCTGACAAGTGCCTATCAGCAGTACATTTTAAAACATTCTAAAATATGAAAAAAAGGAACAAAATATAAGATTTAAAGTTATATAAAATCAGCCACAGCAAAACATTTCAAATGAGAAAAAAATTCCTTCTAGTTTACTGAAACATGTTAATTTTTAAACACTGAGTATTACTGCTTCCCTGATCCCTAACTTTAGGTCTGACTTAGAAATTCCTTTGATTAAAAGTAAGTAAAATTTGCCATTTTCCATTTGCAGGAAAAAAAAGTAACCTGTGACATTTAATGATGACTTTGAGTACTTGCCTTTTGACACTAATTAAAGGATGAGAAATTTATGTGCTTTTCTCCTTGGGAGAGAGAGGATCTACCTAAAAAATATCTTAGTCCAGATTTCCTGCCAACTGATTGACAAATAGAATAGGAACAATAATAATAAATAGAATAAATTGGAACAATAATATAACCAATTTAGGACAACACACATGCACAAAATTGACTTATGAATTTTGCCAAGTAATAGCTCCTTTGTGTACATTTTGTTTTGTGTAATAAAAAAAAATCAATATAACCAAAGAGGGAACAGTATCTATAATACTAAGATTTTAAAATTTGTAGCTTTCTGTGTGTGTGTGTGTATAAGAATAATTTCTTATTAACATCTGACAGTGCTTTACACAAAACAGACACTGAACAAGTGTCTGCAATCTTTAATAAACCTCTACAGAGCATGGAAGGACTATATAGGGACAGAAGTGGATGAATTCCTTAATTCTCTGTCTTGCTGTCTTGGGAGAAATTCTATCATCCTTGAGGCTCACTCCAACTATCATGTCTTCACTGAATTTTCCCACATATTTCCTGGAAAATAAATTGCTCTCTCCTTTCTCCACTGATTTAAACTTTTGTGTTAAAACTTGCTGTTTATAAATTTATGTCTCAAAATACATTACTTGAATTCATAAATGTAATTCATGTATTACATACTCAAAAATATGTTGAAGAAAGCATTCATTTTTAACAAATTACAGGTTTAAATAAAACCATCAAATACTTGAAAATGTTTTAATTTTATTTATGCAATGTCATTGAACTCTTTTTCTCTATATTCAGTCAGTTATTAAATTTTGTTCATTCTTTGGGTTTCATTTTTATAATGTGCAAATGTGGAGTTCTAAAATAACTTGTTTTCCCTGCTTCCAGTCATTTCTTTCAATCACTCATCTCTGACACATTAACCTTCCCAAAATATTATACTCATGGTATTCCCTTGCCAAATGCATGAACTAATCCTAACATTTCAGCCCCAGCATATTCATTTTTAACATGTTTAGCCAGGCATATTCAATGTTGCTCAAGCTTAGTACAGATATTCCAGATTCCTAACTAGAACACTAAGATTAATTTATTTAAAACAATGCATAAGGCTTAGCAGCAAAGTAAGTAGAAGAAGAAGGAGGAGGAAGTAAGCCTCACTAGATGAGTGAAAACCCTACCTTTGAAACCTGGACTTTTTTTTTTTTTTCAATAAAACTGTTTCCATTTGTTACAAAGTCCTTATAGAAAGCAGAATCTGCAGAGCAATGTTTCTATATATGGTAATGTGACCAGGAAGTTGTTGCTATGGAAGTACTTAGGCAATTTGATTTTTATTAAAAAGAAGAACTCTACTGGCATCTACTGCTAGAAGGAAACAACTACAGCTTTTACTAACACTGAATTCCTTCCTTCATAATTGAAATTAACCTTAAGAAGTATATTGCTTGTTATTCATCCTGAGGGTATTTACAGAACTTTAATTTGTGCTAAGATGTCTAGCCCTGTACTCCAAATTTGGTGTAATAGCATATTTTGTACTCTATTAATAATTTAATTAAATAATGTATGATAATAAAACCAGAGTAATCAACTTTGAGATTATGAAGTCCTTATTATTCATTCTGCATTAATTTTTGAGATTATAACAATTTTCAGACTTGAATCTCCTGTGATTACCATAAAATACCACAAAACACTGTTTTTTTCCCTTATATTTAGTAATAGTAGTGAAAGCTTATATTTACCAATTACTTTACAACATTTGTTCAAATGGGAGTTTCCATTGCCTCATCAGGTCTTTACAAATGAAGCAGGCAGGATAGGTGTTATTATCTCTACTTTAAGATGAGAAAATAAACTTAAAAACATTAAGTGACTTGCCCAAAGTCACTTAAGTCTTCTGGCTCCTAGATCAAAGCTCCTTTGTACTGCACAACAGTGATTATCAAGGGAAGTAAAGATTTTTTTCAATGCAGTATTTTTCGAGTAAGGATGGGGAAGTGGGGGGCACCTAGGTGGCTCAGTCAGTTCGGTTAAGAATCTGTCTTTGGCTCAGGTCATGATCTCANTCTCAAAAAAAAAAAAAAAAAAAAAAAAAAAAAAAAAAAAAAAAAAAGGATGGGGAAGTGGGAATAAAAGAACAGTAGGAGGGGGAATAAAAGAACAATTAGTTCTTGGATATACTGTTCAGAGTCTAAGAATCTGAATGTTTCCATTCAGATGGTCGGTCACCTTATGGCCATGTGACTTCATTGTCTACCTTTAGGTTCACAATCATGCCAAGGCCAAGAATAACTATGTACTTTAGAGTTTCAAGGTTAAAGAAAAGAAAAACATGGAAGCATATTTGATACATAAATGATGTATTTGTTCCATGTAGAGGGCAAATAATATGACCATGACCTCTACTATTCAAATAAAGGTTTTAGGGTAATGGTTTTACTTTTCACAAAATGTTTTAAATGGATTCATATCTTTTATTAATGGATTCAACCTTTTAAGACTTGCTTCTTTCATTTAGCACAGCATTTACAATTGAGGCTCGTCCATGTTGTAGCAATAGTTTACTCATTTTTTACTGCTGAATAGTATTCCATTGCATGGATTTACCATAATTTATATAACTATTCACAATTGAATTGCCTTTGCACCTTTGTCAAAAATCAGTTAACAATATGTGTCTGGGTCTATTCTAGACTCTATCCTGTCCCACTGATTTGTATGTACCAGTTCTTTCATCAATACTGTACTGTGTTGGTTACTATAGCTTTCTATTAAGTCTTAAATCTGATAGTGTAAATGTTCCAATATTTTTTTCTTTCTTAATTGTTTTGAGTATAAGAGTTCTTTAACCTTTCCATATATATTTTAAGATTGCCTATGTCTACAAAAATAACCTTGCTGGGACTTTATTGTGTTTATTGAGAGAAATGACATCTCAATATATTGAGTCTTTCAATCCATGATCATAGTGTATCTCTTCATTTACTTGGGTCTTTGATTTTTTTCATCAGTGTTTTATAGTCTTAAGCATAAAGATCCTGCAAGTATTTTGTTAAGAGTTATACCTACATATTATTTTTTTAAATTTGAGTTATTGTAAATGGTACTTTAAAAATGTTTACAATTGTTTATTGCTAGTATACAGAAATATGACTTATTTTTATATTTTAACCTTGTATATTGCAACCTTGCTAAAGCACACTTACTCGTTTTAGGAGTCTTTTTTTTTTGTAGATTTATTAGGATTTTCTATGTAGGCAACCATGTTATCTTTGAACAGATATAATTTGTTTTATTTCTAGGACTTTTAGTAATAATATTGAACAAGAGTATCAAGATAGACATCCTTGCCCTATTCCCAATCTTAGAAAGAAAGCATTTAGTTTTTCATCATTTATTATGATGTCAGCTGTGGACATTTTTTGTCATTGCCCTTTATGGAGATAAGGAATTTCCTTTGTACTCCTAGGTAACTGGGTATTTTTTTTATCTTAAAGGGATGTTGAATTTTACCTAATGCTTTTTCACCATCTATTGGTATGATCATATGGTTTTACTTCTTTAGACTGCTAATATAATAGATTACAGTTATTGATTAATTTTCAAATATTGAACCAGTCTTGAATCCCCAGGATAACCACCTCTTGGTCTTGGTGTACTATTCTTTTTATATAATGCTGGATTCACTTTAGTAATACTTTTTGAGAACTTTGTGTATGTTTACAAGAAATATTCTTTTCTTCATTTTTTTAAAGATTTTATTTATTTATTTGACAGAGAGGCAGCGAGAGAGGGAACACAAGCAGGGGGAGTGGGAGAGGGAACACAAGCAGGGGGAATGGGAGAGCTGAGCAGGGAGCCCAACGCAGGGCTTGATCCCAGAATGCAGGGATCACATCCTGAGCCGAAGGCAGACGCTTAACTGAGCCACCCAGGCGCCCCAGAAACAATATTTTCAAATTTTCTTTTCATTACGATTTTTGAATGATTTTGACACCAGGTTAAGGATGATCTCATAAAGTATGTTGAGAGGTGTTCTGTTTTCTATTTTCTGGAAGAGACTGCAGAAAAGTGGTATATATTTGGTAGAATTTGTCAGGAAAACTATCTGGACCAGGAGTTCTTTTTTGAAAGGTTACAAATACCAACTAAATTTCTTCAACGATACGGTACTATTCAGTTGTCTATTTCATCTCCAGTGAATACTGGTAGTTTGTTTTTCACAAAATGGTCTATTTCAACTAAGTTGTCAAATTAGTGTGAATAGAGTTATTTCTAATCTCACCTTATTACCCTTTTAATTTCTGTTTTATCTGTAGTTATATCCCCTCTTTTGTTTCTGATAGTGGTAATTTGTCTACTTTCCTTTTTTTGGTAAATTTGACTAAAGGACTCTATGTATTTTTTCAAACAACCACCTCTTGTTTTCATTGATTTTCTCTATCTTTCTGTTTTCAATTTCATTGATTCCTGCTATTTTTTCTTTCCTTCTACTTTTTGGGGGTTTATTTTGCTCTTTTTCTAATTTCATAATTTAAAAACTTAGATAATTATATTAAGACTTTTCTTCTTCTCTAATATATGAACTCAATTCTATAAATTTCCCTCCGAACAATGATTTAAGTGTATCTCACAAATTTTAACATATTGAATTGTCATTCTCATTCAATTCAAAATATTTTCTAATTTCCCTTAAGACTTTATCTTTGATGAAGATTATTTAGAAGTGTGTCATTTAAATTTCCAAGTATCTGAGAATTTTCCCTGATATCTCTCTGTTATTGATTTCTTTTTTTTTTTTAAGATTTTATTTATTTCTTTATTTTAGAGAGAGCAAGTGCACAAGTGGGGGCAGGGGTACAGGGGAGGGAGAGGGAGAGAATCCCAAAGCAGACTCTCTGCTGAGAGCAGAGCCAGATAGAGGCTGTATCTCATGACCCAGAGATCATGACCTGAGCTGAAACCAAGAGTTGGAGGCTTAACTGACTGAGCCACCTAGGTACCCCTCTGTTATTGATTTCTAATTAATTCCACTATGGTCAGAGAACTTGATTTTTAATTCTTTTAAACTTTTTAAGTGTTGTCTTATAACCAAGAATATGGTCTTTGGTGGTGAATGTTCCATGGACATTTGAAGAGTGTCTTCTATAGTTTTTAAGTATGCCATAAATATCAATTAAGTCAATTTGATTGTGTTGTTCTAATCTTCTATATTCTTCAAATTTTTGGTTTAATTGTTCTATAGAATACTGAGAGATTACAGAAGCCTTCAACTTTGTAGATTTTTCTGTTTCTCTCTTTTCAGTTATATTTATTTAGCTCCATGAGTTTTGAAGCTCTGTTATTACATACCTATATATTTAGGATTGTTTTGTCTTCTTACCGAATGGACACTTTCAGCACATGTCCCCTTTTAATCCTGGCTAATTTTCTTGAAGTAGACTTTGTATAATATTAATACAGCCAACACAAATTTTGCTGAATAGTGTTTGTATGGTATATCTTTCCCCCTATTCTTTTGCTTTTAAACACTATATCAGTATATTTAAAGTTGGCTTCTTGTTACAACACGTAGCTGAGACTTGATTAAATCATTTACATTTGCTGTAATTACTGATATAATTGGCTTTAGGTCTATTGTTTTGTTATTTCTTTTCTGTTTGTTCCCTATTTGTTAAAAAAGCTTTCATGAATATAACTGACATACAAAACTGCAAATATTTAAAGTGTGGAATTTGATGCTTTTACATATAAATACAACTGTGAAACCATAACCAGAATCAAGATAATGAATTTTTCTCATGCCTCTTCATAATCTTTCCGTCTTTCCATTCTAAATGCCCGGCAACTTGATACTTCTTGACAAAATAGATAATTTGCATTTTAAGACCTACATAAAATGGAACTTTTTGGTAAAATAAACTTTTTAGAACAGTTTGAGATTTACAGAAAAATTACAAAGATACTATAGGGTTGCCATATCCCAACACCCGTTTCAACTATTAATCTCACATTAGTATGGTAAATTTGTACAATTAATGAGCCAATGTTGATACATTATTGTTAACCAAATTCCATAGTTTATTCAGATTTCCTTAGCTTTAATCTAACATCCTTTTCCTCTTCCAGGATCCCATCCAGGATACTACATTACATTTAGTAGAGTGTTCCTCAGTTTGGGTATTGTATTTTTGGGTTTTGTTTGTTTGTTTGTTTGTTTGTTTTTCATGATTAGCTGGGGTAATGGGCTACTCCCCAGTAGAAGAGAGTAAAGAGAAGTAAAGTGTCGTTTATATCACATCATATCAAAGATATATACTATCAACATGACTTATCACTGTGGATGCTGTCCTTCATCACCTGGTGTAGGTAGTATTTTTCAAGTGCCTCCACTGTAGTTACTCCCTTCCCCCTCATTCCATACTGTACTTGTTGGAATGAAGTCACTATACCCAGTGCACACTTAAAGAATGGGGAGTTATACTCTAATTCCTTGAAGACAGAGTGGAATTCCTCTGCCTGGGCAATGTGTCTCTTCTCCCTGATTTATTCATTCAATCATTTATTTACATTCAGTATGGACTCGTGAATATTTAGTTTATATTTTGAGCTATAATTCAATACTATGTTATTTATTTTTTTGCTCAGATTATTCAAGCTTTGGCCATTGAAAACTCTTTCAATTGCCTCCTATGTCCTTTTGATATATAATCATATGTTTGCATGGGCACACATGCATAAATGTTTGAACACTTACTTTTTAACACTACAAAAAGACCCATGCTCATTTTGTATACTTCCTGCCCCAATCCTAGAATTAACCATTTCTCCAAAAAGCCCTAGTTTCTTTTACTGGAGAACGGTATTAGAAACCAAGGTCTGGGAACTAGGTGAGCTTGTTGCTCCTGGAGTGTTGTTGCCTGTAGGCCTTCTCAGGTGACGGAGCAAAGAAATACATGTGTATGCAAATGTGCATATACCCATATCTGTAAGTATTTCTACATGTAATTATCTGGTCTATAATGAGGTAAAGATGAGTTCTTCCTAGTATCTCCAACTCTAATTCATTACTGCCTGATTCATTTTACTCCCTCTCCTTGCTTACTTGAAAACTCCCACTCCAACAGTGAGAAACCTGGCTTCCACCATCCATCATTCATTTACTTGTTCGATTTCAGTATACACATGCGGTAATATCAGAATTGTTAACCTGGCCCAGGGAAAACAGCTTTATCAACTAGAGTACACTACGATGCAGTTTCTTTTGCCTCTACTCTTACAGATTTCACTTATTTCCAAATTTACTTAGGTCAGCACCTTTTGCCTCATCTTCAGTAAGGTAGTTTCATAAGTTTATAATACAGTTAGATTGTTTTGTCACAGTCTGAATTTCATTCTGGGATCCCCCAACTTTCTAAATGATGTTTTCAAAAATTACATATATTAAAAAAATTACATACGTTAAGATTTACTCTGTACTGAGGCACTATGGGTTTGGACAAATGCGTAATGTCATGTAACCACAATTACATGATCATACAGAATAGTTTATCACCTTTGTAAATATCCTGTGCTTCCCCAATCCTTGATACCGACTGAACTTTCCCCATTGCTAGAGTTTTGCCTTTTCCATGGTGTCAAAATTGGGAGTCATACCCCACGAAGACTTTTCAGACTGCTTCTACCACTTAGCAATATGCATTTAAAATTCATGCATGTCTTTCTGTGGCTTTATGGCTTATTTCTTTTATCACTGAATAATAAACTATCATATGGATATATCAGTCTGTTTATTGATTCACCTATTGAAGGACCATGGTTGCTTCCAGTTTTTGGCAATTATGAATAGAAGCTGTAAATTTTCATGTGCAGGTTTTTGTGTGGACATAGTTTTAAATTCAGTGTAGTAAATTAAATTCCTAGCAGTGTGACTGCTGGAATGTATGGTAAGACTATGTTTAGCTTTGCAAAAAGTTGCCAAAATGTCTTCCAAAATGGCTGTACCATTTTTTATTACCACCACCAATGACAAGAGTTCCTGCTGTTCTGCATCCTTATTAGAAATTGGAAGTTTTCTGTATGTCTTTACTTTAGTCCTTCTAAAAGATGTATAGTAGTATGTTATTGTTATTTTCATTTGCGATTCCCTAGTGACAATGGTGTTGAGCAGCTTCTCATATGCTTATTTACCATCATTATCTTTAGTGAGATGTCTGTTCAGATCTTTTGCCCACTATTTAATTGGATTTTTTTTCTCTTTTTAGAAAGAGAGAGTGTGAGCAGCAGGGAGGAAGGGCAGAGGGAAAGAGAGAATGTTAAGCAGGCTCCATGCCCAGTGTGGAGCTTGATGTGGGGCTTGACCTCACAAACCTGAGACCATGATCTGAGCTGAAATCAAGAGTCAGATGCTTAACCAACTGAACCACCCAGGCACTCCTGTTTGTTATCTTATAATTGAGTTTTATCTGGTAGAATTCACTAGTGAATCCATCTGGTCCTGATGCTTTTTCAGAAACTATTTCTTAATTATTAATTTTCAAATTATTGATTCAGTTTTAATAGACACAGATCTATTCAGATTACCTATTTCTCCTTATGCCAGTTTTGATAATCTATGTCCTTCAAGAAACTGGCCCATTTCATCAGAGCCATCAATTTGTGGGCCTAGAATTTTTCATAGTATTCTTTTATTACCTTTTAATCCCATAGGGGCTATAGTGATAATCAAGCTTTCATTTCTGATATTGGTAATTTGGGCTCCATCTTTTTTTTTAATCAGGCTCACTAGCTATTTATCAATTTTATTGATTTTTCCCTGTAACAAACTTTTAAAAACACTTTTTCTCATTGTTTTCCTGTATTCAATTTCTGCTCTGTATTCTTTCTTTCTTCAGCTTGCACTGGGCTTAAATTTTTTTTTCCTACTTTCCTAAGGTAGAAACTCATATTACTGATTTTAGATGTTTCTTCTTTTCCTGTATATGCATTTAAGGTTATAAGCTGCCTGCTAAGCACTGCTTTTGCTAAATCCCCCAAATTGTGATAAATTGTATTTTCATTATCATTTAAATTATTTTAAAATTTCTTGAGACTTCATCTTTAACCCATGTGTTATTTAAAAGTACATTCTTTAATTAATTTCTATATTTGGGATTTTTCCAGCTTAA
This sequence comes from Ailuropoda melanoleuca, assembly GCF_002007445.2. Classification (NCBI taxonomy): domain Eukaryota; kingdom Metazoa; phylum Chordata; class Mammalia; order Carnivora; family Ursidae; genus Ailuropoda; species Ailuropoda melanoleuca. The sequence continues at coordinate 55,133,451 of NC_048219.1, read as the reverse complement.
TTTCTGTTATTTCTAGTTTAATTCCACTGTGATCTGAGAATATACTTTGCATAGTACTTTGTACTATTTTTTTCAAACATGGTAAGGTGATGTTTATGGCCCAGAATGTGATCTATCTTGGCAAATGCTCCATACAAGCTGGAGAAGAATGTATATTCTGATGTGGTTGAATGGAATATTCTATAAATGTTAATTAGATCAAGTTGACTGATAGTGTTGTTCAATCATCTACATACTTACTGATTTTCTGCTTAAGAGGGGTGTTAAAGTCTCCAACTACAGTGGCTTTTTCTATATATCCTTTCAATTCTATCAGTTTTTGCCTCATGTATTTTGACACTCTTGTTAAGTGCAATATTTAGGATTGTTAAGTATTCTTGCAGAATTGACCACCAAATCATTATGTAATGTCCCTTTTTATCCCTTATAATTTTCCTTGTTCTGAAATCTACTTTGTCTGAAATTAATATAGTTACTCCAGCTTCCTTTTAGTTAGTGATAGCATGGTATATCTTTCTCCATCCCTTTATTTTTTATCTAGTTTTTTACATTTAAATTGGGTGTCTTACAGATAACACATAGCTGTGCCTTTTTAAATATAAGGATCTTATTTTTTATCCACTCTGACAAAATCTGTCTTTTAATTAGTGTATTTAAACCATTCACATTTAAAGTGACTATTATCATAATTATATTAATATCTACCATATTTGTAACTGTTTTCTGCCCATTGCATATGTTCCCCCCCTACTTTTCTGTCTCTTCTGATTTTAATGAACATTTTATATTATTATATTTAATCTACTCTGTTAACATATCAATTATTCTTCTTTTCAGAAAAATTTTAGCGGTTGTTCCAGTGTTTGCAGTATATATTTTTAAAACTAAGCTCACACCCAATGTGGAGCTTGAACTTACAACCCTGAGATCAAGAGTTACATGTTCTACTAACTGAGCCAGCCAGGTGCCCTGCAATATACATTTTTAATTAATCTCAGCCCACCCTTAAATAGCAGTATACTGGTTCACTTGTAGTGTGGATACTTTATAACAGTATTCCCAATCCTTTCTCCTATTCCTTATAGACACTGCTGTCCTTCGTCTCATTTATCCATATTCCATAACCACCCAGTACCTTGTTACTATTACTTTAAATAGTTATATTTTAGATCAATGAAGAATAAAAAATATTTTATCTTCCTTTCTTCTTATATTATGCTTTTCCTTTCTTTATGTACATCCAAATTTCTAACCTATATAATTTTTCTTCTCCCAAAAGAACTTCTTTTATCTTTTCTTATGGGACAAGTCTGGTGACAATACATACCCTTAGTTTTTGTTTCTTTGGAAGAGATTTTCTCTTTCACTTTTTAAGAATAATTTCAATGGATACAGAATTATAGGTTAGTGGCTTTTTTCTTTCAACTCTTAAATATTTTACTCCATACTCTTATTTACTGGGTGATGAGAAGGCTGTCATAATTCTGTCATAATTCCTCTAATTGGAATTATTTATGGCTTGTTTCAAGATTTTCATAGTTTTTGGTTTTCTGCAGTTTGAATATGATGTGCCTAGATGTAGTTATTTTGATATTTATTTTGCTTGGTATTTTCTAAGCTTCCTGGGCTTGTGTTTTGGTGTCTGTCATTAATTTTGTAACATTCCCTGCCATTATTACTTCAAATATTTCTTCTGTTCTTTTCCTTCTTCTGGTATTCCAATTATGCATATATTACACTTTAAAAAACTGTCCCATAGTTATTGATGTTCAGTTCTGGGTTTTTTCTCTCAATTCTTTTTTCTCTTTGCATTTCAGTTTAGGCAATTCCTATTGATCTATCTTCAACCTCACTAATTCTTTCCTCAGCTGTGTCCGTTCTGTTGATGAGCTCATCAAAGGCATTTATTTGTGTGTTTTTTACTTCTAGCACTTGCTATTGATACTTCCTTAGAGTTTCTCTTTGCTTACAATACTCAAGTTTTCTTGCATATTGTCTACTATTTCCATTAGAGTTCTTAACATATTAATCAGTTATTTTAAATTCCCTATCTGATAATTCCATCATCTGAGTCTGTTTCTGGTGCTTTGTCTTTCACACTGTTTTTTCTTGTCTTTAGGCAAGGCTTCTAACATTTTTTTGAAAGTTCACCATTTGGCGTAGGGAAATAGGAACAGAGGTAAATAAGCATTTACTATGTGGCTCTGTTAATCTGGCCAGGAGGTGAGCTGTGTTTGATGTGTGTTATAGGTGTCAGAAGCTTCCAGTTCCTGCATTATCTTTGTTTTGTGTCCCATATTGACTCTGGGCTTCCCTCAGTACTTCTCTTTCAGAGTCCATGCCTCTTTCGGCTGTATTTCACTGTTATTATACTGGATTCCTGTTATATATCTATATAATNCAGTTCCTGCATTATCTTTGTTTTGTGTCCCATATTGACTCTGGGCTTCCCTCAGTACTTCTCTTTCAGAGTTCATGCCTCTTTTGGCTGTATTTCACTGTTATTATACTGGATTCCTGTTATATATCTATATAAGTGCATAGTTGGTTTTGGTATAGGGGTATGGTGTGGGGGAGGAAAAGCATTCTATAATTTTAGAATTAAACCTCAATTTCTTATTTGGCCTGTTTCTCTGGGCTGTGTCCTTCACAGGTGTTTCTCCATGATACAGCTTTTCTCCCTCTTGAGAGAGGAAGCCTAGAGGGGGCTGGAATAGGAGGGATGGCCTCCCCAAACTAGATAGGGCTCTGGTGATATCTTTTCTCTCAGAAAGTAGACCATTATTGAAGAATGCTTTGGGCATATTTCACAATGATTACCTTTCCCGCCTCCTACAAGATTATTACCAATAACAAAGATGGTGCTATTATTAATACGGAATTGTTTCACACTTGGCAAAATGATATATTTTCAAATATATAAATAAATTTTCATAATCATACTCCACATTTTTCATCCTTACACTCTCCTTAATGCCTAAGTTATCATATAGTAAAAAATCTAAAAGTATAACAACCTAAAAAAGTTTATAACTTTGCTTATTAAGGAATAAGATAAATTAATATAAGATACAAAGATAGTATTATTCCACATCAAAAAAGAAATAGAAGTTTTTTCGACATCAAGGGAATATTAGTCTTAAAATATTTTTTTTTAGTCTTAAAATATGAAAGGTATCAGTTCTCTGTGTCCCATACTGTATGTCAAAACACCCTGTATAAAGTTGTGTTTTTTAGCAGATGGGGTACCTATACTATAGAAATAATTTTAATGAAAAATAGATTAGATTCTGAAGAGTCCTAGGCAAAACCATTCTTTTTTCTTCCTTCCTTTTTTTTTTGTATAATGAAAATTTTGCAAATCAGTTTTCTTTAAATAAAAAATTCTCATTGAACATATATTCATCTTTAATATAATTTTATGATATAAGAATAGGAAATAATAAATTTAATTCAAAGCATAAAATGTATTCACTGCAGTATTATCAAAACAAAACTGTAAATCCCCAAACAGGAAAATGGTTAATATAGATAATTCAATGTATTATTATAGTAACTTTTCCAAAGTCAGAGTCCAACAAGGAATAAGAACAAAATTTGCTGTGTGCAGCTATCAATTATAAGAAAAACAAAAAGAAAAAAACTCCCAAAATTCTCATTTATATTGTAGTCAGTGACAGTAAACCGGTTCAGTAATTTATCAAGAATAAACAGTTATGGCAAATAATTAATTGTTCTGAACCCACACTGTTTACCTAATTAAATGCAACTATTAGTAATACTAACAGGTAAGTTAACTTCATTCTTTACTGGAAAGACTGAGATTTTAAAATACTGACACAGCTGAGTATACCTCCTGAGGAATTCTACAGTACAACATTTTTGTTATCAGTTTTTATTTTTCCAACAAATAAAGGTTTTAGAATTCCCAACACAATGTCTTACAGGTATTTTTAAGGGACATAGGGAAATTATCATGCTTACTAATGGTATGTTTAAATCCATTAAATGCAACTGTTTTTCATATTTTATTTGATGAATCACTATTTTCTTTGGTTTTCCTCCCTTATTTGTCTTCATCTGATGTGCAAAAGTACACATTTTATAATGTATCTTGGATAATAAACACAGTGAATTTTTTTTCCATTTCCCTACATTCACTCAACTAGGACACACTGCTCATGTCTTGAATCAGTAAAATTCTACTAGTGAATATTTTATTCCTTGGAAAATGGCAGATATTTCAAAAAATGAATTAGTTTTATTAACTTCTCAGAAAATATTTTTGATATTGGTGTAACGCACTCATGTAGTTAGCTTAAGTAAGTTACATTCCAGAGAACTTAAGAACATATTCCAACAGACCTGCATTTTTTTTAACCTAATCTACAAAGAAACAGAGAATATATAATCACTTACAAATTTGTACTGAGTATCCATAATGTGCAAGTGTTGAATTATAGAGAATATAAAATAATTATTTAAGAGTAACTACCCAAGAAATTTAAAAGTCAAATAAAAGCTAGTAATATTTGCTATAGGTAATAACTGAAGATTTATATGACATATAACTAAATATACAGCCTAGAATGGAGGCAAAATTTTCTATATACTTAATCTGTTATGGCTTGAGATAATAATTTTTTAACAAAGTAACCTTACTGATATATTAACCCAAACGAACTTGTCAAAGAACTTACATATCAAGGAACTCCAGCCACTTGTTCTATATGGAAGACACCACAGCAAATACAAAAACAAAGCCTGACCATTTAGAATTCTAACATCCCTGACTATTAGTATTTTCTACTTAAGGGACTTTAAAACGCTAAAGGGACTTTAAAGCACCAAAAGACCATAAAGAATAGAAAGGGGAATTCAGTGTATACTAGGTACTGAGGAAAATGGAATGGAATATGTAAAACTTGAGAAGGGTCTTGGAGGAAAAGCAGAATTTATACAGACCAGAAAAAGTGAAAAGAGCAATTTAAGAAGATCTATCTATATAAATGAAGCTATAGGTAAGAATAAATATGACATGCTCTACCCTCCTGTCACTCCCCTTTTCAGATTAAGAAATGTGAAGAAGGAAATAAGAGAAGATATGATAGAGTGTAACTTGCAGGGAGATGATTATTTTATGTAGGGTGATCAAAGATGTCTGTGGAACATTGCTTTACTTTGAGTTGTGAAGACCTAAAGTATAAAGAAAAGGAGAAAATCAAAGGCTAATGGGNGGGACTTTAAAGCACCAAAAGACCATAAAGAATAGAAAGGGGAATTCAGTGTATACTAGGTACTGAGGAAAATGGAATGGAATATGTAAAACTTGAGAAGGGTCTTGGAGGAAAAGCAGAATTTATACAGACCAGAAAAAGTGAAAAGAGCAATTTAAGAAGATCTATCTATATAAATGAAGCTATAGGTAAGAATAAATATGACATGCTCTACCCTCCTGTCACTCCCCTTTTCAGATTAAGAAATGTGAAGAAGGAAATAAGAGAAGATATGATAGAGTGTAACTTGCAGGGAGATGATTATTTTATGTAGGGTGATCAAAGATGTCTGTGGAACATTGTTTTACTTTGAGTTGTGAAGACCTGAAGTATAAAGAAAAGGAGAAAATCAAAGGCTAATGGGAAAAGACTAATCCAGGAAGAAGAAAGAGTCAATGAAAGACCCTGACAGAAGAATGGACAGAAACAACAGGACTACTAGGCAGAGAATGGATTGAGAAATGGTCTGTGTAAGATGAGATTAAGAGTGGAAGCAGGGAAAATAACTGAGACTACTGCCAAGTCCAGGCAAGAGATGGTTGCCGCTTACACTGAGATTGTGGTGAGAGAGAGTGAGAGAGAGAGAAATGGACAGATTTCATTTATATATTTTGGAGAAAACAGGGAAATCTGCTGACAGATTGAAACTGGAGAATGAATAAATGAAAGTCATCAAAAATAATACCAATGATTTTTGCTGGAGCATCTGGGGAAATAGTGATGCCAATTACTAAGATGGAGGAAGAGTGAAGAATAGGTTAGAAGCATGTTGTAATAAAGAAAGGTTTTGTCGGACATATTGGACATCAAACTGTAAATTTCAAAAAGGGCTGGACTGGAGTCTGGAACACATTACTGCATTATGAATTTTATTTTACAATTATCTTATCAAGTGTTTTGTATTTCTGGTTATTCAAGGGAAAAAAGAATGGTTTGAATTTACTTAAAATATTAAATAAATCTCCCTCTCGGTGGTGACTGTGAAACTGTGATATACATACCAGAGATTTGGAAAAAAGGCACTCTTTTCTCTAAACTCCCAATGTCTTAGTTCTGCCTCTCATATTTGTCATATTACTAAAACACAATTCTATGTCATTCCAAAGAAACATAAACCCAAGTGACTTCCCATGGCCTACAAAAATCTAAACCCTTAGCACAGTAATCAAGGACATTTGCCAACCTCAAGCAGGCTTCTGTTTAGCTCCATTATTACCAATTTATATCTCAAACAATAATAATGCTAACTTAACTGCCATTTCTTGAATACAGCATGCCCTTTCTTAACTCTATTGCCTTTGCACATACAATCTTAACTTTGGTTCAAAACCATACTTGAAAAAGTGAAACAAGGGATCCTGTAAATATGTTATAATGCTTGGCTAAAGAGACTTTGCAGATGTAATTAAGGTTACTAATTAATGACCTTAAAATAGATTCTTATGGATTACCTAGGTGGGACTGATCTAATCATATTAGCTCTTAAAAGCAGAGCCTTTCTCCAGTTGAAGCAGAAGAGAGCCATGGCAAGGAGCTGTCAGGTTCTAAGCATGAAAAGGATTCAGCACACCATTACTGGCTCTGAGATATTAGAGTCCATGTGCAAAGACCAGAGAAAGGTCTCTAGGAGCTGTGGATGGCTCCCAAATCACAGCCATCAGGGAAACAGAGACCTCAGTCGTGTAACCACAAGGAAATGAATTCTGCCCAAAATACTAATGACCCTAAAAGTAGATTCTTCCCCAGAAACTCCAGATAAGAGCCTAACAGAACCGTGACCTAAAAAGTTGTGGGATAATAAATGGGCATTGTTTTAAACCACTATATTTATGGTAATTTGTTATGGTAGCAAGAGAAAACTGATACAAGACTTAAATGTAATAGGATGATGGGGGTGGGGAAAGTGGCATTTTATTTCCAGAATGCTAAATATATGAAATTGAAAATATCTGGCTTCTAATCATAGTTGATGCAGGCACTCTCTCCATCTCTCTACCCCTTATAGTCCTTTATGTTGATGAGAATCTTCCACTGACTCACTACTGACTCACTAGCCAAGATAATGGCCAGGTAAATCTCCATGGAGGGACTTTCTAAATCCTTGATACAGAAGTGAAGAAGATAGAATTTATCCCTTTAACTTCGACTACCACTGCATGAATGTATTTATCGCTCCGTTCACTCAAATGAGAGTCCTCATCAGTATAGATAAGGGCAAACTCGGGCCTATGGACTGTCAGTGTGATAGGTCTGTCTTCACAGAATGAGGAAGTGAATGTAGGGGGCTACAGGCTCAGATGACAACATTGCAAATGTCCACCAAGAAAAACACAGTTTACTTTTTACCCAGAATTACCATAATGGAAACCATATCTTCCCTACTAAAATACAAACACTTGAAAATCTCATTCTTTAGGTGATGTGTGACAAAGCATTCTGGATATGAAAGAAAGTATGGTATTACTAATACAAAATGTGGGGATGTGTAGATAAACCAGTAATCAAAATATCAAGCATAAAAATTCCATTTAGGTAGAATGAGTTTCTCCTGGCAAATTCCTACTTGTTACCCAAAGTTTATTTCAGTGTTATTGCCTCAGTTCTAACAAATACATTAACACCCACATTATTGTACTGACCACAGTGTACAATAACTACATGCTTAGACTTCTAACTCTTCTTGTGAGCTTCTCCCATAATTTTCTACCTCTAGAATCTAAAACAATGGTGACCACATAGTAAGCATTTTTTGAACGGATTCATTTTTAAGAGATACCATAGCTCTTTAGCTCTTTTATGAAATAATTTTAGGTTTCTCAAGTCAAATATAAGTCACACAAAGATAGGCCCCAGTATACCACATATATTTCTACACTACTTTAGTGGACTATGTGTTCCCACTATCTTCAACTTCTCTATTCAAATTTAACATTGGATATAAAACTGTAAGAAAATGTAAAACATTGTCCAGGATATTTTGGAGTCTACTTACTTAAAAAATATATAAGAATATGAAATATATTCTGAATGTTGTAAGACTGATGATAATGCTTACTTATTACATGTCGGACACTGTTGCAAGCATTTGCATTAAGTAACTAATGTACATACCTTTAAGATGAATAATTATCCCATTTTCCAGAGGTACAGAGAGGTAAAGCATGTTGTAAAAGGTCACAAAATTGCAATAACCTATAATTCCTTCTACTTAAAAAGTATATCATACTTATTTCAAATATATTATATTTTCAAGTTTTAAACCTTTACCAAAATCTTTTTTGAATAAATGAAAATACACTGAAGAGTCATAAAACCAAGGAAGTTCTAAGATTTCATTAACATGCATGTGGTTTCTCCTTTTATTTCGAGCTCTGGTAAGTGATTATGAAACCTAACATCAGTTTCTAAGAACTTAGCAGTGATTTCAGTAACCTCCATTTCTATATCACTCTCCAAATAATTTTCTTATTGTGACTGTGATAAATATCTAACAAGCTTGATATGTCTTTATTTCAAGTAATAGCTATTAATATTGAGGAAAACCCAAAAGTAGTTATAACTACATACTGTTAAAGGTAATAACCCCTCACATCATAATGTGGTATCACATACCAATAAACTTGGACACATTTTAGAACTAAGAAATAAATGTGAGCCTAGGGCACTAGAACTATGTTACAGCTTAAACTGACCCCATTTGAAATCTCCCAGGCCCCAAAATATTGATATGGTGCCAACGATGGCAGGAACAGTTAGATGCATCTTAGTTCATACCACTAGAAGATATGAAGTCAGCCAGAAGGTGGCAGAATGGGGCCATTTAGGTTTCACATACAAATCCAGAGAAATCTTTTACTTTCATCACCTAAGGTTTTAGCAGTATAGAAAAAGCAACTCACAATTTTAGACCCTAACACAAAAATTTTATGTACTAGAGATATAAAAGAGCATCATTTCATGTATACAAATAAACTATAAAATTTCCACATAAACCACATTAGAAACTAATCCCCCATTTACCCTCTCTGATAAATCTTCCCTATTTACAAAACTCAGTGAAAAAAATGAAGTCCTTCAAAGTCCGCTACAATATTCCAATATCACATTTGAATTCACTAATAATTTAATGAAAAATTACTAGTAAATGTATTATGTAATATATTTAATTTCTTAAGTTCATTCATAGTTAATATGGCAAAGCCAAATCTCTTGTAAAATCTCATATAACTTTAAAGAAAGAGTTGTTCTTATATTGAGTTTTTCAAGTGGGGTTTAGAAACTATGGCTTAAGGGGCACCTGGGTGGCTCAGTCGGTTCAGTGACTGGGTTTCGGTTCAGGTCATTATCTCAGCATCCAGACCTGCATTAGCCTCCCCTGCTCGATGGGGAGTCTGCTTGAGGATTTTCTCTTTCCTTCTCCCTCTGCCTCTCCACCTACTCATGCTATCTCTAAAATAAGTAAATAAATCTTAAAAAAAAAAAAACCTATCACTTAATATATGGCAGATTAACCATATTATTCTTCATATTACATTTGAATATCCACTATGGCATCTGTTTATTTTTTTATTCCTGGTACCTATTGAAGAGCCTAGAATACATAGGCCCTCAAAAACTTTTGCTCAGTTCAGTACAGGATTTCCAGGAGAAAAGTGAGGGCCAAAAGCAATTCAGTAGATACCTAAGACACCAATTGGTATTAAAATGGTTCTCTTTATTTTTCCATCAAGTGACCAGTCTCTCCAAACTGAACACAAAGGAAGAGGTACTAATTACTCTCAAACAGGGACAAAGCCACCTATTCAAACTAAGAGACCATAAAACCAGATCTGCCAACATTAACCAATTTACAACAGAGTCACGGAAAGAACTGTTGTGTATTGAGTTATAAGTTAGGCAACACCATGTAGCAGAGGTGGTGCTTCACCCTCACCTCAAATCAAATAAGGGGCTTCTGGGGAACCACTCAGCGATGTGACCTATCTTCTATCCTCTAAATCCACAGGAGTTAGGGACGGTTTCAGGGGACTTACCAAATTTACCGAATGTAGATACTATGGTAAATGAACCTAATTAGGCCCAGGGGCAGAGTAAACTAGCACAGAGAGGGAGCTTCCCTTGCAATGGCTGGAAAAATGTGTTTATGTCTTAGGGACCCGAGGGAAAGGTGTGTAGACAAGGGAGTCATAAGTGGCCAGCCAGAAGAGAGGTATTCCCTCATAAAGAGAACTGAAATCCAAGATCCATGACAGATTACCTGCCAAGCTAAAGATACTTGAATTATAGGAACCCTCAGGTGCAGGGGAAAATTCTAAATCCCTGGGACAAATTCTAGCATTGTGTTCCCAAGAATATATGCTTTTGTAATCGCAAAAAGTGCAATATTTTAAACTGCAATTGGTTAAAACTCCTGTCTCCTTTCATTCCAACTTTAGCTCTTCATACTTTCCATTATGTCAGGTGTTAAGGAAGTGGCTGCAGGCAGTTTAGAGAATTTGCTAAGGGGAAATTGATGTAGGTATATGCTATTTTAGCTGCAACTGGGGAAAAGTTTGGGGATTCTTCAATGAAGAAGAAATTATAGACCCATGACTTGAACATACATGAAGAGTACCTCCTTTTTCATCTTTAAATTTATGTATTAAAGGACCAAGATGATATTTAGATAGAAACATAATGGAATATGAAACAGATGAAAAAGAGCCACAAAATCAATAAAAATTATTTTTATTTAGAAAAGTGACACAACAAAAATTTTCCAGGTCACACAAAAACTCTAAGTTTTTTTTTTTAAAGATTTTATTTATTTATTTGACAGAGAGAGACAGCCAGCGAGAGAGGGAACACAAGCAGGGGGAGTGGGAGAGGAAGAAGCAGGCTCCTAGCAGAGGAGCCCAATGTGAGGCTCGATCCCAGAACACTGGGATCACGCCCTGAGCCGAAGGCAGACACTTAACGACTGCACCACCTNACACAAGCAGGGGGAGTGGGAGAGGAAGAAGCAGGCTCCTAGCAGAGGAGCCCAATGTGAGGCTCGATCCCAATACTGGGATCACACCCTGAGCCGAAGGCAGACACTTAACGACTGCACCACCCAGGCGCCCCCCAAAACACCAAGTTATTAAAAAGAAAATGAATAGGCTACTTTGTTTCACAATTAAATTAATGAAGAGAAATATGAACATGTTAGAAAAAGGTTTTTAAATTTCTTGCTGTTAATGTCTATTCAGATAAAGGGGTAGTATCCAAAATCTATAAAGAACTTATCAAACTCACCACCCAAAGAATAATCCAATCAAGAAATGGGCAGACATTTCTCCAAAGACATCCAAATGGCCCACAAAATGCTCAACATCACTTGGCATCAGGGAAATACAAATCAAAACCACAATGAGATACCTTACACTAGTCAGGATGGCTAAAATTAACAAGTTAGAACACAACAGATGTTGGCAAGGTTATGGAGAAAGGGGAACCCTCTTATACAGTTGCTGGGAATGCAAGCTGGTGCAGTCACTCTGGAAAACAGTATGGAGGTTCCTCAAGAAGTTGAAAACAGAGCTACTCTATGACCCAGCAATTGCACTACTGGGTATTTACCCAAAAGATACAAATATAGTGATCCGAAGGGGCACCTACATCCCAATGTTTACAGCAGCAATGTCCACAATAGCCAAACTATGGAAATAGCCCAGATGTCCACTGACAGATGAATGGATAAAGAAGATATGGTATATTTACAAAATGAAATACTACTCAGCCATCAAAAAAATGAAATCTTGCCATTTGCAATGACGTGGATGGAACTAGAGGGTATTATGCTAAGCAAAATAAGTCAATCAGAAAAAGACGATTATCATATGATCTCACTTGTGTGTGGAATTTAAGAAACAAAACAGAGGATCATAGGGGAAAAGAGGAAAAAATAAAACAAGATGAAATCGGAGAGGGAGGCAAACCATAAGAGACTCTTAATCATAGGAAACAAACTGAGGGTTGCTAGAGGGGAGGGGAGTGGAAGAATAGGGTAACTGGGTGATGGGCGTTAAGGAGGGCACATGATATAACGAGCACTGGGTATTATACAGACTGATGAATCACTGATTACTACCTCTGAAACCAATAATACATTATATGTTAATTAACTGAATTTAAATTTTAAAAAATTCTTGCTGTTTAACACAAAATATGAACACTGACAGAAATACATAAAACTCATAATAGCCAGTACAATGAGGCTGTTGAAGACAAACTGATTAATATTAATTCAAAAATTACTTAAGATTAATTATTGTCAGGAAAACCTGAAATGTTCTGAAATCTTATATATGAAGGAAATCTGTCATAGTGGTGTTTCTTCAACCATAAAAAACAGAGAAGTGAGAACCAGAGGATATATGTAGAAGTGGCAGACCTCACTATTTCATTGAATCTAAGACTATCCAGTTGTTAAGAATCATTATTATTTTATTTACCACTAAGAAAGAAAAAAGGAAAAAAGTGCAGGAATTAAACTATGATGAGATAATGCTTTATTAGTTACAATTTTTGTTTTTCTTTAGAACTACTTTTGTAGTTACTATTTTGTCATAACTTTCTATCTTACATCATTTGTGCACATATAAAATGAAAAAACATATAAACCAAAAAGCTGATAAAGGAATCCCTAAAACTCCTTCACATGTATATTCGAACTGTAGAATCATTTTTTGACTCACAGTCATTATTGTGTGTTTTTATACAATTACTGTCTTTTATGACATAAAAAATATTACTCATGCAATATTTCTTGAAGTGCTCTACTACCACCTCCTAGATTTTCTTCCAATACATCTATTCTGATGTTGTGCATGCACAGACAATGACAAATATGTCACCAGTACTGCCTGACTGATAGTAACTACAGGATACCATCAAGTGTAGGAAGCATGCTAAATTTCAGAGACATTAACGTACAAGAAAAATATGTATCCTAGAATTAATGAAATATAGTATCACATTTAATTATTCATTTGAAGAATGTTTGCTTCCTGTCCCTGTGACTTTGGATGATTTAGAAATCTTAGTACTCATGAAAGGGATACTTCTACTAAGAAGACATAACATTGAACCCCTAGAACTAGAAGCTAAGAGTGCCACCTGGGTATTCTGGTCTCCTTATTGCACTACAATAACAGGCACAAAGGGGAGTTATTATTTTTGTTTGGATGATTAATCCTGGTTATTACTGACACATAGGTTCTTGCTACAAAATGCAAGCAGAGAAGAACAGGACTAGATCCTAGCAGGTCTTGTGGGGTGTCTTCTTGTAATTTCCATATTGAGTGATGAAAAACACATGAGTAACCTCAGCATTCCACTATAGGAAACACTATCAAGTTCTCAGTAACTCAAGAATGATGATCTAAACCACTATCCTAAAATAGAACCCCTTCTAAGTCATATATTGGCAGATAGAACATGGGATGAACAGTGGAGAGGTTATGTATGTAATAACAACTTCCAGACAAAACAAGGACTGTAGCAGGTACCCATAAATACTAATTTGCTCTTCTATGTGTGTGCATATGAATGTGACTGTATATATAAACATATCAATTTCCTTCTGCCCTTCCCCCAATAATTTCATATAAGGTGTGATAGTAGTGATTACCTTTATAATTTAGGTCCGAGACAGCAGAAAATCACTGTGATATTAATGGCTGAAATGAGTATAATCCACAGATTGATACAAGAGCTGATAGCATTCTGAGTCTCTCCCTTTGTAAACATTTAAGTGTGTTTTCATTTATATGAAGGACAGCAATATTAAATTAGGTATAGTATATTGTGGTTGCCATTGTTGTATAGAAACACCAGTAAAGGGTGCACATAGGTGATAAGCAGCCAAAGAAGTGAACTGTGTTGGATGTTGCAAATCGGCTCATTCAACGTCCTTTCCATTCTATAATAGTAGGAAAGACTGGAAAGCTATAAAATATATTTCCTGGACTTCCTAAAGTTTGGACGCAAATAAAGCTCTCTTCATTAAATGCACTTCAGTGATACTTGGAAGGTAAAAATGGGAGGGTAAAGTTTCTGATGGCAAGCATAGATCATGGAAATAAGGTTTCCCAGAGTCAGTATTTCAGCGGCTTCCAGCTCCAGGTTCTGACCATTAAAAAAAAAAAATTGTATCAATACTGTAAGACAGAAAAAGAAAGACAGATAAATCTAATAACATCATTTAAGGTCGTGGATACCACAATTCCTAAAGCCAGTTTCATCACTTGAACTTTCAAATTACTTTAGAAAATTGATTCTCTTTGCATTTCAATAAGTTTCAATTGGGTTTCTACTTCTTGCAACTGAAAGAAACTCATTTAATATATACTCTGAAAACAAGTATGTTTTGGATTATTCCACTTTTTATAAAAAGCAACTATTTTCTATAAGTAAATGAATTTTAAGAGCTGCTAGGTAGTGACAGAAGTGAGTTCCCACTTTCCTCAGTTGAAGAAATGAATAACGTAAGTGGTTTGAAAAATATCATCAAATTTTATAAGCAAGATTAACTGTTTAATAAGAAATAGAGGATCGTAAGTGTGACATGTGGCTATAAAATGTTCAAAATACTATAATCTGGACAGTTCACTAATAATATTATGGCCCCTGCCAATAAAATAGCACAAACACTAAGTCCCCTCTGTTTCTAGGCAGAATCCTAGGTTTTCCTGTTGTAGTCACTGATGCTCTGTTCCAAAGGTCAGCGACCTTAATGGTAAGCTGTTGTTCCAGTATTGTTGCTGTCAGGTCTGCTTTGGGCTCACAGAGTTATCACTGCGATTTTTCAAACTTTTTTTTTTCACTTTTACATTTTTTTTTAAACCCTTTATATTAGGTAACCAAAAAGAAAGATGGCTCTTTTACATTTGTTCTTAGATTTTGGTTTCGTTTCTCATTCTTATTCCCACCACCCAGAAATACTATGATTGATAATTTGGAATATTTGCATCAAGTCCATTTTTCTGTTTATACTTTGAAAAAATTAAGCCATTTTTAATTTTGAATAAATTTGAATTACATACAATACTAAAGGCCCTGATTTCTATCCTCATCCTGACTTCTCTGCTTGGCTCCCTAGAGGGAACCACTATTCTAAATTTTTGTATAGCCCTCAAATCTCTTTTTTGTACTTTACATTCACATAGTTCCACAGAAAACATACATACTACTATTTTTTTTAAAAAATATACCCGAATGGTGTCATGTTTTACTTTTTTCAAATATACCATATTTTACTTAGCTGTTTCTCTATTGATAGGCCTTTAGGTTATTTCTGTTTCCATTATTACAAAGAATGTGATAATGAGCATCTGTATCTCTCCCATCCTCCCTCCACCATCTTTCTTTTTATCTCTGTGTGTGTGTGTCTTCCATTTTGTTTATTTCTCCTAAAAGTCATGATATATCTGGTCATGATTTCTTCCAGCTACCCTTCTTACAAGAATTGATCTACCATCTCAGGCTATAATTTTATGAAATCCCCAGCTACTAATCATTTTGAACAGTTTTACTAAGATATAATTTACATAGCATGAAATTAAGCTGTTTTCAGTATACAATTCAGTAGGATTTTTAAGGTAAATTTATAGTCATGCAATTACCACTACTTCACTTTAGAACATTTCTCATCACCCCCCCAAAAAACCTCATGCCCGTTTGCAGTCATTCTCCATTCCCACCACTAGCCTTGGGCAACCACTAATTTACTTTCTGCTTCTACAGATTTTGTCTTTTTCATAGAAATGAAATTATACAATATGTGGTCTTTTGTGTCTCATTTCTTCCATTTGGCATAATGTTTTTGAGGTTAACCCATGTTGTCACATGTATCAATACTTTGTTACTTTTTATTGCTTAATAGTATTTCAGTGTATAGATATACCACCTTCTCTTCCACCAGTTTAGTTGTTTCTACTTCATGGTTATTATGAATAATATTGCTACGAACATTCATGGACAAGTTGTTATGTGAACATATGCTTTTATTTCTCCTGAATAGATTTCTAGGAGTAAAACTGCTGGTGTGGTAATTTGTTGCTTAACATTTTGAGAAACTGCCAAACTGTTTCCAAAGTGGCTGCACCATTTTACATTTCTACCAATGATGTATGAGGGTTCCAATTTCTTCACATCCTTGCCAATTCTTCTCTTTTCCTTTTTTTTTAAATTTTAAATAACTGGTTTTGTACATATGTGTTTCTATTCAGGAGATATCAAAAAAGGGAAATTCGTGAGTCTAGTTTATGCCCATTTTCAGTTTTAATAAATATAACCAAATCATCCCAGGAGTGGCTATTCCAATTTATACTCAACATGCTTGCATGCATGTGACTTGTTCATCTTTGCTAAATCTGGCAAAAAAAAAAAAAGACATCTCATTTTAAATCACATTTGACTGATTACTTGTGAGGTAAAATATCTTTTCATATGTCAATTGATCATCTGAATTTCATCTTCAGTAATTTACCTATTCATAAACTTTTCTTTCCTTTTTCATTTATTATCTTTTTGTTGACAAAGTATTTTCATTCTAGATATTAATCCTATTAGTTTTATGCACTGAAAATATTTCCTGCCAATCTCTTTTCTCAAGGAGTATGAAACACTGTCTTTCAGAGTTCTACACAAAAATATTTCTCTGAACTATTTTTTACAGTCTTAAGCTCCTTGATTCCTGTGCCAAAGAGCTTAACTATGCATCCTAAGAATACTTCTCATCGGTTTACTGGGAGCCTTATGAAACATGCATACAAAGAAGATCCCAAGTTGCCTTGTCTGGGTGGACATTAATTAATTCACTAATGTGAATTAGGTTCCCTTTTAGAACATATAGTAGGTTGTAAGTTGTAAAAAACAAAACAATAAAAAACATATTAATTTAAGCAGAAAAAGAACTTATTCAATGGGTACATTATAGAATGGTTAGGAAGACTACAAAACTAGGTAAAGACATGAACCAAAGGAAGCAAGACACAGTTGAGAAGCAATCTGTTGTGCAATGAACAGTCATCTCCAATGCTGATGGCAATGACACCAATGTATAGTCATTGCTACCCCACTATATTCTCAATTCTACAAAATAATCTGTTTGATCTTGTGTCTTTGAGTCAAGTCCACAAGACTCACTTGCAATACTAGTTTTTTATTAAGACATTGTGTCTAATCTAACAGTCAACCCTGGCCTGAAGTTGAAATACATAGTTATAATTATTTCCAGGAACATAATTATTAGTCTTCTCTACTACCAAACATACTACTAAGTATTTTGATTGCTATATTCCCAAACTTATATTAGAAATAAATACAAAATAAAAATTGTCAGCACATCATTCTATAGGGTCAATAGATATTTTTTTACAGTGATTTTTAGATATATCTAAGTTGTCATGGCTATATTTAAAACAAGTACCTCTTTGAAAAATATTTCAGATCTATCTTCTTTTGCTTATCAAGAAATTATTCATTTATTCATCAACTATTTCATGAGTGCCTACTATGTGCCACACACAGTACAATGTGGTAGATTTCAATCTGAGCAAAAATAAATATTATAGTTCAGTGGGAAGATTGTATTATTAAAAAAAAAAACAGTGCCATGATTCCATAAAAAGATAACAGGAGACCTTAATCTAGTGTGGGAAGATCAGAGAACACCTTAAAAGCATAATGGCTGAAATGAAATGTGAAGGATGTAAAAAAGGGCTCATCAGGAACTGGGAGATAAGATAAAAAGACCTCCAAACAGGAAATAGTATGGGTAAAGTCCTTATGGAAAAAAAAAAAAGTAGGAGGGTGAATTTCAGAAACTATAGCTTTAAAAAAAAGCATACTTACCAAGTAAAATATCATCAAGAAATTAGTAATCATGTATTTATAATATTATAACATACTATTTATATCTTTGGTTTATTCCTTTGAGATATTTCCATAAAATCAAATAATGGTACAGTAAATCTTCAATAATCCACACTAATTAAAGATATTAATATAGATAATCCCAAGCAGGAAACAGCAGGCAAAATAATTTTGACTTAGTTTTTTTTTTTTTTAAAGATTTTATTTATTTATTCGATAGAGATAGAGACAGCCAGTGAGAGAGGGAACACAAGCAGGGGGAGTGGGAGAGGAAGAAGCAGGCTCATAGCGGAATAGCCTGACGTGGGGCTCAATCCCATAACGCCGGGACCACGCCCTGAGCTGAAGGCAGACGCTTAACCGCTGTGCCACCCAGGAGCCCCTGACTTAGTTTTGAATTAAGCCAATATATTTTCCTAGTATATTGATTTATTTTGCTCAAAAAAAGTTGACTTGTAATATCTTAATAAGTATTAGCTAACAGTACAGAAAGAATTGTTCTGAATTTGAGACACACTTCTGAATACTACAATTGTGGGTGTTAAAGTCAGGAACAATGTCAATGCACTCATAGTAATATCAACGTCTTATTGTGTCTTAAAAGCATTATGTGGGGGCGCCTGGGTGGCACAGCGGTTAAGCGTCTGCCTTCGGCTCAGGGCGTGATCCCAGCGTTGTGGGATCGAGCCCCACATCAGGCTCCTCTGCTGTGAGCCTNTGCAACAGAAAGGAGATCAAAGAAGATAAAGGAAGTCATGCCCAATCATGACAGGCCTTACATACCACTCTAAGAACAAATTCTATCCTATATGTAATGAAGTGCAATAAAAATAATTTTAGGCAGGGAGTAACAAGATCAGATTTGAGAGACGGCTAAGAAAAATAAAGGTAGGGGACTGGTTAAGCAACTATTTTATATATCATGGAAAGGGATGATAAAGACCTAAAATAAGCAAGGCACAGTGAAACTGGAAATGAGGGGACAAATCATTGATAAGATCCAATCACCAATGAGAAGTAAGGAATAAGAAAAATGAAAGAATCCTGAATGACTCCTAGATATCTGGCTTACATGACTAGGGAAGTTCCACATTTTCAACAAAATAGGGGATGGAGATTTAGAGGAAAGAAAATTTCTTCAATTTGACTTTCTAGGAAACACATCCAGTAAAAATCTGGTATGCCTGGAGAATAGAACGGAGATCTATGTTGGTCACAAAGATAAGAAATAATAGGAAGTGGTGGTACTTGAAGTAATTGAGTGAATGACTCTTTTAGGGAAACACCATAGAGTAGGAAAACTCTATTACGGAGTAAAGAAAAAAGTTCACAGAGTAACACTAGGATTACTGATGATGCTTGCTGTACACACGTATATGTATGTGTGTATGGTTGTGTGCATACACACATACATATATACACACAAAAGGAAAGAAGAGAGCAGAATGAAGAGTTGAAAATATGAGTAGGCCCTTTAAAGCATACCAAAGATAAAAATTGTAAAATAAATATTTAATTACAAAAAACTTAGTTTTTATAAAGCTGAAGGATAAACAGGAAAAGTTTGTAACATATAAAACCAGAAAGGGTTAATAATGGTATTAAATAGACATTTATAAATATTTCAAGAGAAATATGAGCACAGAATGAGAACAGACTACTTATTAAAAATATAAAAACTGCCAATAAACATAATGTTCAACTTTTGCTAGAAATAAAATTAAATTAAAAATATGACATGCTATCTTTTAGCGAGTAACTAAAGTTGTAAGAGTTATAATAACTCATTCTTGTAATGTTTCAATGAAACAAACACTCATATTACTTGTACAATTATGTGCATAGGAAACATGTATCAGAAGTCTTAAAAAATAAACAAGACCATTAGTATCAACAAATCATATATTTTTTAAAAAAAGAATAGAAACAACTTAGATGTTCAACAATAGGAGGTGCCTTTTTTTTTTTTAAAGTACATATGGAACACTATGTAGTCAAACATAGGTATTGGAACACTACATAGTCATAAAAATGTTATTGTATGTCATACAAATGTTATTGTAACACCCACCAGAAGGGTTGAGCAAAAAAGAAAGAAACAACCAAGAGTTGGTAGGAATGTAGAAAAATGAGAACTCTCATACAGTGCTGGTAGTAAGGCAAGTTGGTACAACCACTTTAGAAAATTATTTTACCATATCTATTAAAGCTAAATATCCACAACTGGTGACATACTCTATAGAAATGCATATATATGTTCACCAATATACATGGAATGTTTATTGCAGCACCAATATATGATAACCCCAAAATGGAAACTTACCACATTCCAACAGAATGGATAAACTATATTATGCTCAAAAATGAAATATTATACAGCAAAGAGAATGGATAATTTCCAACTATATTCAACCATAGGGATGAATCCTACAAACTGTCAGGCAAAAGAAACCAGACAGAAAAGAGTACATATTGTATGATTACATTTATAAAACAGGCAAAACTAATCAATGCTATTACAAGTAGAGAATGGTTACTATTGAAATGGAAAAATTCATGACATTAAAAAAACAAAAACAAAAACAAACTATAAGTCAGTATGTTTAATATGGATGACAGGTTAGAATAACGGTTCAAAGTGCAGGCTGTAAGGTAAAGATGGCCTGGATTTGAACCTCAGTTATGTGATCTTGGGCAAATTACTTAACTGCTTCAGTTTCTTCATCTGCAAATGGGGTTAATAAAAGTACAGACCTCACTGGGTTAAATAAAATAAACCAGATTAAGGCACTTATAACAGTGCCTGGCACATAATAAGTACTATGCTATTATTATTATTTCATTTTTTTCTTATGCACCCATATACTTATGAAAAATATATTGAACAAAAAATGATTAACAGTGTTTATATGTGACTAGAAGGATTCTGGTTAAGATTTGTCTTCTTTTTTTTCTTATATATAAGTAATGCTGAGTGGAAATTTTCACTTTAATAGTGATGAAAATTCCTTTGTTGAGAAAAAGTTTGATAAGTTCACTCTGATAAAAAACAAAAAAGCAAGTGTCAGTGCCTCAGTATTAGATTGAGTTTTCTGTGAAAGAGATAAGTTTCTCTGCAAATAAGGAAGTGGGAAGGAATTGAATGTTCCAGATGAAAACATCCAGAAGGAAGAAAGTGACTATAGAATTCTGTTCTAGAGAATGGCCAAGAGAAGGACAATTGAGAAAAACTATAATGCCTTATGAGAATTAAGATGCTTAGCTTTTGGTAAATTATATAAACTATACTAAATTTCCTTTAAGAAATTATCAGTCAGTTGACTGCTTTTGTATGTGGATTTTCTTTTACAAAATGCTCAGAGAAGATCCCTCCTGAGATTTTTTTAAACTAAGGAACAGTATCCAACTACACCCTCAGATTATATCATTACTGTAGAATGAAGTCAAGGGATATGATAACCATAACTGTCCAACTATTAGATGAAAAGTGGTAGGAATAAATGCACTGTATGGAAAACGGGGTGTAGACAGGTTCATTAATGATCAAAAAGGGCCCCCAGAGTGTCCTCTGTAAAGAAGAGGCACATAGGCAGCGTAAAATGTGAGTGAAGGCAATGGTTCTTATTATCTCTTTGAAGTTAGGCAAGTGATAGAATTTTTCTGTATTTTAGTTCCTTCATTTATATTTCAGTTGTCTATTGCTATGTAATAAACACCAAAACTTAGCATTGAAACAATAACCATATGTTGCTCACAATTCTGTGATTCAAGCATTTGGATAAGGTACAGTAGGAATTGTTTATCTCTGTTCTACAAGGTCAGGTGTCTGAGCTGGTTGCTCAAACAGCTGGAGGATGGCTGGAATAGTACAACTGAGGTCATATATCTGGCATCTCACTTCTCACTGTCGGCTGAGTCACTCACTCACCTGGTTTCAGGTGAAGCCTGGGCTCACTGAAAGGTCTGAGAAAGCTTCATTTATTTGTTTAATACCTAGGAGCTATTCCACATGGCCAATCTTTCACATTCTCACTCACCTTTCTTCCTCTTTCTCCGAATGGCTAGTTGGGCTTCTAACAGTATGCTGGTCTCAGAATAGCCAGATTTCCCACACAGCAGCTGGCTTCTATGACAAGAAGAGGCCGTCAGTCCTCTCAAAGGGATAAGCCTGGAACTGACCAGCATCACATCCACCATACTTCACTGGTTAAACGATCACAAGCCCAGCCCAGATTCAATGGTCTAAAAATATCAACTACGCCTCTGGATGGAAAGGGTGGTTAAAAATTTGCACCTATCTTTACTGTCACAGTCTACCCTCTGGCCACATATTATTTACACTCCTTCATTTTCAAAATATATTCAAACCCTCCCAAGGCCCCAAAATCTCATCACATTACAACATCAGCTCGAAGTCCAGGACCTAATCTAAATCAGGTACAGTTATATAGATGAGGCTACTCAGATCCAGTTTCCTGATTGCAGCTTCTCAGGTACAATTCCTCCAATCTGAAGATGAATGAACTAAAGATACAAGTTAACTGCCCAACACACACCTAATATACAATGGTCAGGAAAGAATAGGAAAATTGCAGTGGACACTCCCGTTCAGAAAGGGAGAAAACCACCAGAGAACGTTAAGTCATCGGTCAACAGCAATTGTGAAATCCAGCAGGGCACATGTTACCAGTTCCTTGATTAGCCCTGGCAGTGGTTTTCCATGTCTCTTAGCTCTGCTCTCTGGCTTCTTGGCTGCATCCTCCGAGTCATCTTTCATTTTTTATAAGAAATGGCCAGTGTTTAGAGCTAAATAGCTTCTGAGCCTGTATCCTTTCCACAGGAGGTTGAGAGCTCAGAAACTTCTTTTCATTATGAACTCTTTCTGCCCCTTTTAATCAATGAGATAAGACTTCTGTTAAAATTCTGTGGATTAGGAGGTGGGACCAAGACGGCAGAGTAGGATGAGCTGCCTCCTTCCAGGGACACACCAAAATCTATAACTACATATAGAACAAATATCTCTAAGCATGAACTGAACACTAGCAGAACTAATCATACATAACTAAGGATATAAAGAAAAACCACATTGAGAGGTTTAGGAGGGGTGGAGATATGGTTCAGTTAGGACCCATACCCTCAGTACAAGGACCTACAAGCAGGAGGGATATCACAATCAAACAGGCCCTCCCTAAGGAATGAGGGGTATGAGCCCCTCATTAGGCTCCAAAGCCCAGGGGACCTACACCAGTAATACAAGCCCCAACAACTCCTGACTTTGAAAACTCCCCTGGCTTATGTCCAGGGGAGCTGGGGGATAGTAGGAAATCAAGACTCTGCTCTTAGAGGGCATGTGCACAATCTCACTCACTCCAAGTACCAGGGCAGAGGCAGCAGTTTAAAAAGCCCCTGGGTAACACATGAAGGAGATCAATTAGTTATTGACTAATTTTAGGGCATATGCCAGAGAAGTACCTTTTTTTTTTTTCTTTTGGCACTTCTCTTCTTCCTAGCTGGCCCAGTGCTGGTGGGTGCCATTTCTGACACTCTCCATCTACTGTACTAGCACTGCATACCCCATTCCCACATTCCCCTGCAGAGTCACCTCACTCAATCACCCATCTGGTCCAGAGTGCCTCCTGGTGGGTGGCCTGAGCCAGGACCAAAGCCTCTCCCAAGCACCTCTGCCGTAGGGGGTCAGTCTGGCATACTAGAACACCCACAACAGTCATACCCCAACTTTGAAGTGAACCATGCCAAAGGACTGCCCCAACCACCTGGGCACCTAAGATATGGCAGCTGGGCCTCACAGCCAGCCTTGCTAGGGGCCAACCCCACACACCAGTTCACCTGCAATAGTTACTCACAACCAGCCCTCTCAGCCAGATGGGCATGCGGCCAGACCCACACATGAGCTGCCTAAAGCAGTCATGGCTAGATCTTGCAGACAGCTGTGCTGGGGTAAAGTTCCATGTACCATGAGTGTACCAATCACAACTCAGAACAGGAGTGTGCACACAGCCCACATAGGTCACTCTTGGGGCACCTGGCTATGGTGACCAAGAAGGTTTGCACTACTGTGCCCCACAAGACACCTTCTGTATAAACCCACTCCTTCAATATTGGGAGACATAACTGATCTATTTAATACATAGAACCAAACAGACTTAGGCAAAATGAGAAGACAGAGGTATAAGTTCCAAATTAAAAAAACAAGAGAAAACCTCAGAAAAAGAATGAAATGAAATGAAATGGAGATAACCAATCTACTAGAGAAAGAGTTCAAATAGTGGTCATGAAGATACCAAAGTGAGAAAAAGAAGGTACACAGTGAGAATTTCAACAAAGAGATAGAAAATATTTAAAAAGAACCAAATGGAATTGAAGAATAGAATAACCAAAATGAAAAATACACTAGAGGGAATCAATAGCATATTAGATGATACAGATGAACAGATCAGCAATCTGGAAGATAGGGTAGTGAAAAATCAACCAATCTGAACAACAATAAGAAAAAAGAATTTAAAAAATGAGGATAGTTTAAGGAAATTCTGACATAGCATCACACATTTGCATTATAGAAGCCCCGGGAGGAGAAGAGAGAAAGAAACAGAAAACCTATTTGAGAGAATATTGGGTGAAAACTTCTCTAATGTGGCAAAGGAGACAGACATCCAAATCCAGGAGGCAAAGAGAGTTCCAGATAAGATGAACCTAAAGAGATCCACACCAAGATGTATTATAATCAAAGTGTCAATAGTTGAAGAGAGAATTTTAAAAGCAGCAAGAGAAAAACTATTCATATACAAGGGAACCCACATAAGGCTATCAGTTGATATTTCAGCCAAAACTTGACAAGCCAGAGGGACTGGTATAATATATTCAAAATGCTGAAAGGAAAAAACTTATAACCAAGATTACTCTACCCAGCAAGGTTATAGCTCAGAATTGAAGGAGAAATAAGGATTCCCAAGCAAGTAAAAGCTAAAGGAGTTCATCAACTCCAAAGTGGACTTACAAGAAATGTTAAAGATCTTTGTTAAATGAAAAAGAAAAAGCATTACTAGAAAGAAGAAAATTATGAAAGAAAAATTCTTGCTAGTGAAGGTAAACATGCAGTAAAGGTAGTGGACCAACTGCCTGCATAGCTAGTATGAAGATGAAAAGACAAAAGTAGTAAAATCATCTGGAAAAAAACCCACAAACACATAGAAGCTAAACAACATGCTACTGAACAACCAGTGGGTCCACAAAGAAATCAAAGAGAAAATTTAAAAAAATACCTGGAGACAAATGAAAAAGGAAACACAAAACACAAAATTTATGGGTTGCAAAAAAAGCAATCCTAAGAGGGAAGTTACAGTGATACAGGCCCACTTCAAGAAACAAGAAGAATCTCAAATAAACAATCTAACCTTACACCTAAAAGAACCAGATAAAGAAGAAAAAAGCAAGCTCAAAGTTAATAGAAGGAAAGAAATAATAAAGATCAGAGAGGAAATACCTGAAATAGAGACTAACAAAACAATAGAAAAGATCAATGAAACTAATCGCTGGTTCTTTGAAAAGATCAATAAAACTGATAAACCTTTATCCAGACTCTCAAGAAAAAAAAGAGAGGGACCAAATAAAATAAAAAATGAAAGAGAAGGTACAACTGGTACCACAGATACAAAGGATCCAAGGAGACAACTATGAACAACTGTATACCAACAGATGGGACAACCTAGAAGACATTGATAAATTCCTAGAAACACACAATCTTCCAAAACTGAATCAAGAAGAAATAAAAAATCTGAACAGACTGATTACTAGTAATGAATTTGAATCAGTAATGAAAACACTCCCAATCAACAGAAGTCCAGGACCAGATAGCTTCACAGGTGAATTCTACCAAACATTTAAAGAAGACTTAATACTTATCCTTCTCAAACTACTGCAAAAAATTGAAAAGGACACCACAAAAAAGAAAATTACAGGCCAATACTGCTGATGAACATTGATGCAAAAATCCTCAACAAAATATTAACAAACCAAATTCAACAACACATTAAAAGGATCATCACCCTTATCAAGTGGGATTTATTCCAGGGCTGCAAGGATGGTTCAATATTCACAGATCAATCAATACGATAAACTACAAATAAAGTGAAGGAATAAAACTCATATGATTATCTCAATAGATGCAGAGTAGCATTTGATAAAATTCGACATCTGAACATACCTCAACAAATTAATAAATATAATGGAATATTACTCAGCCATAAAAAAGAATGAATCTTGCCATTGTGCCAACTTGGACAGGCCCAGAAGGTCAGATAAAGACAAATACATATGATTTCACTTATATATGAAAAATAAATTAACAGTAACAACAACAAAAATCCTGAACAGAAACAGGACTCATAGACAAATCTGTGGTTGCCAGAGAGGAGGTGGGTGTGGGGATAGGCTAATAGGGGAAGGGGATTAAAAGGTATAAATTTCCAGTTTTAAAATAAATAAGACAAGGGATACAATGTATAGCAGAAAGAATATAGCTAATAATCTGTACCAGCTTTATATGATGATAAATTGCAGCTAGATTTATCATGGTGATCATTTTTTAATACATATAAATATTGAATCACTATGTTGTATACCTGAAACTAACAGAACATTGTAAGTCAACTACACTTTGATAATAATAATAGACTATATGTTTCTTATTATCAAATTATAATCAACTTCAATAGACAAAAGCTGCATTTGTGCTTCTTTCTGAGACAGACTTCTCTACCTTGTGCCTCACATGAGGCTGCTATAAGACAATGAATGTCCTTATTTCTGTAAATCTCAACTGTCTTAAGTGAGAAAGTCCATGAGACACATAAGCTGTTTAGTCAAGGTAAAGGCCTATGAGACATCACTTTAAATCTCCAAGTCTTAGTAAAGGACCTTATAGCATTTTAAATTTTATTTATCAAAAGAGGATAAAAAAGGTCAAGATATAAGTAAGAATTACCAAAATAACAATAGCAACAATAAGTGTACACATCTCTCTGAAACCCTCCTTCTTGCACCTAGAAATCTAGAGAAAATATCTTATTAAGTAATAATTATCTTGCTAATTATATAGGCCAATGTTCCTTGTATTTAGATAGATTAACTTCCTGTTAGAATTTGATGCTAAATTTTTATTAGAGTATCTGTGAATTTGGAAAAGAGATTCTATACTATATAACTCCCTTGCCATGTAAAAAGTGCTAATCTTATGCTCAAATACAGTAACTAGCTTCCCCATAGGTTTTCCGGTTCATTGCTCTACCTTTTATTTTGAGGCTCCTGTTTATTTTTAAAATTTTGTTTTAAAGGTAGTATGGTTTATGTAGATGTCTTCTATTGCAAAACACCTGAAATCTTTTTGGGTGTGGTAATGGGGTGGGGTAGAGTTGAAGAGGTGGCAGGAGTGATCAATAAATACGTGAAGATTGAAAAGAAAACAGAAGTTCCATTCATAGCTTGGGAAAATGAAAGCCGCTGACCACCCCAAACCCACCCCAGGGTTTAAAAAAAAAAAAAAATGCCAGTGATGATTACTTTTGTGTCAACTTGGCTAGGGTACAGTCTCTAAATAATGATTCAGTCAAATACTAATCTAGGTGTCTCTGTCCAGATATTTTTTAGATTTGATTAAAGCCTATAATCAGTTTACTTTGAGTAAAAAAGATTATCCAAGATAATCTGGGTGGGTCTGATTCAATCAGTTGAAAGGCCTTTAGAGCAGAACTAAAGCTTCCCTAAGAAATTCAGCCTGTGGACAGCAGCTTCAGCCCAGCCAAGAGTTCCAGTTTGCCCTTCCTAAGTGCCTACGGATTTTAAGACTTGCCCTTTGGACTTGTCTAGCCAGCTCCCACAATAAGTCAAGTTAATTGCTTGCAATATATCTCTTAATGTATATCTACTGATTCTGTTTCTCTGGCGTAGCCCTGACTGATATATTGCCTTACAGAGTAATGAGTTTTCTATCCCTGGAGAGATTATTACAAAAGAGGTAAATGAAGAAAAAAAATTACAAACTTTTAGAAAAGTGGCCAATATGGTGTGGTGGTTAGGAACAGACTCTAGAGTCAGACTGCCTTCAAACTCTAGATTCACTACTTACTAACAACATAACTTTGGACAAGTTACCTAATCTCTCTGTCCCTAAATTTCCTCTTGTATAAAATAAGAGCAATCATAGTTCCCATCTCAAAGGGTTGTGAAAATTAAATGAGTTATTATACATGCAGCGCTAACAGTGTCTGGCACGTAGGAAAAGCTAAGTAATATTCTAAAAAGGTGATAGGTAGATAGAGCTTCTAGAGGCCCTTAGATTCTAGGACAATTTCAAATGCACAATGTTTAAAAGAAAATATCGTCATCATGTTAGGAGAGCAGTATAACAGTGATCACGAGGGCCTTAAATTAGACCAGGTAAGTCTGTGTCACACTCAGCTCTGCCATTTAACTAGCTGTGTGTTTAACTTCTATAACCTTGGTTTCTTACTAGAACAAAACGATAATAATAGTATCTACTACGCAGGGTTATGAGAAATAAATGACCTAAGCTGCTTTGTGTGATTTTTAAAGTTTTGATAGATAACTCTAAAACTTCCTTCTGAATTTTTATCTTTTTATTCTTGATGATCTTGAAATTATGAATATAAATCAACTACTTATAACCTAAGATAACAGTACTCTACTAAATTAATTTGGAGTTTCTAATTTTTCCCTGACTGGTAATTCAGACTTGTTAAAAAATGTGCCCAATACATACAGACAGTGGTTAAAGATTTCCCTCAATAACTATAGCTACCATTCATTGACCATTCTCCTGGTGCCAGAGAAACACAGCATATAAAATTTCTAAACCTTACAAATTAGCACTATGCTCATTTTTGCAGATTAGGAAAGATTTTGAAAGTAACTGTGTGAGCTGATATAAGTATACTATAACATCTATTATTGCTTCTTTGAGAACACTTCTATTACTTTATGGATCTCAGTGTGATCCAGACACCAGGTTAATAATGTTAAGTGCTCAAATAAGTAACTTCTAGTCATCAAAGTAGCTAGCTTCTAAGTTCTCATAGGATATTCAGTCAATTTATTTTTAAAAGTGAGGGGGCATGTTATTCAATTCCTTTCTCAATTACACAAATTTACATTTGCAATTAAAAGTTCTATCTCCACACAGAATAAAAATATGTTTCCATTTAACTATGAAAGTATGAATATTTTTAAATTCAAGAAGAGATACAAATTTAAACTGAAGTATATGTTTACAGAAAATATAAACCAACATGATACTACTTTGTCTTGGTTATATGCCATAAATTGAAAACTCATGCCATTAAAATACATTTAATATATGTCTTTTTATCCAGAAACGGTATTGTTAAAAAGCAAATTTTTAAGTACTTTGCTAAATTTTTAACAGAATTTTTACATAGGCATTGTCCATATATTTCTTATATTTAACACTACAATAAAATTGGGCTACATATACATTTAATATATATGTTAGTTGAATATGTATATATTCCAACCTTTTATATTTAATATCTATATTCACTTAATGTGTACATTCCCACTCTACCTTAGATACTTACATCAAAGATTATACCCTGGATTCATTTCATTCTATCCTCTCTGTGACAACCATCTACATTTTTAGCTCTCGCCCTTTAATATCTAAATTCCAATAATCTATCATGGAACAGTACATCAAAAACTAATGATGTACTATATGGTGACTAACGTAACATAATAAAATTAATTAATTAATTATTTCCAACAATCTTCAGACCTTAACAAGAATCCAATCCTTTTCACTCTACTTTATACCTTAACATTCTTTTTCCTCCTTAATAAGCATTAATTGCAAGGCCAAGCATTATAATCACCCCTCTGCATACATGTACTTCCAGCCACTTGCCCCACTCTCATTTTAACATTTTTTTTGTTTTTATGTTGTTACATACTGAAGTACTTCTAAGCAGAATGCAACTTTCAAACAAGCTGTATTTTAAAAGTTGAACTGTATTAAATATAAGTTATGTTCTTTGCACGATAATTGTAAATATCTATACTATAGAAAGAAAAAAACACTTTTTTTTAAAAAAATCCTATTCTCAGCTTTTATCCAACACACATTAAATTACCTGCCTGGCCACAAAGGCAACTGAAGTGGCTATGTTACTCCATAAATCACAGGCCAGCTCACTTTACTAGGTAAGAGATGGAAAAAGGAAACAATGTAGAGTAAAAAAGCAAAACAGAAAGGTAAAGAAAAAGGGGTCTAATTTAAAAACAAATGAAAAGAAAGCAGGTTGAATATAAAAGAGAAGACTTTGCAATAGAATAAGGTCCCTGGGAAAGTAGTTAAGGATGGGATCCAAAGTAATGGTGGAGGGATTGGCCTTGTAAAGGAAGATGTATCATCGTTTGGTGGCTTTTAAAAGAGGTCAAAAAATTATTTAAACTTCTCCCATTAAAGGGTGGAAGTTAATTCACCTTCCTTCAAATATGGACTCATCTAAGTGACTTACTACTAATAAATAGAAGGCAGCAGAAATGACACTGCTTGACTTCAGATGCTAGGTCATAAAAGGTGGTAACAGCTTCCACCTGGCTCTCTCCCGTTCTCTTACAACTCAACCACCAGAAGAGAGCCCAAGCCTCACATAGAGGCCGTGTTGGATGTTCCAGCTGAAAGTTCCAGCTAATGTTCCAACTATCTACAGCCAGCACAACAACAAAATGTGAATGAGCAAGTCTTTTAGTGATTCTAGGCCCTAACCTTTGAGCTGAGCTAGTTGCTGTTATATAAAGCAGAGATGAGGTGTCCTTATAGAGCTCTACCCAAACTGTACTTTCCTAAACAAAATAAATGTTATCATTGCTTTAAGCCACTAAATGAAGGAGTAATATGTGATGTAACAATAAATAAATGGAACAGACAATTCTTCTATTAAAACAAAATAACAAGATAGATTAAGTTAAAGTCTAGGAGATGTACATGTTCAATAGAAAGAAGGTGAAGGGGTTCTTGTCCGATACATTTTATTTTCTTTGTGAGATCTGAGGCAAGATCATCTCTTAGAATGAGAGAGATAATGAGGATTCAGAAGTGTGAAGAGAATAAACTAGAAATTATAAAGAATGGGACAGTGTTGATCAGAGAAATATGGCGGAATTGTCAAAGCATGCTGACAGCCTATTTGAGGCTGAATTTATACTGCCCTTTAATGTGGTTTTCTCTAACAGTACTTAGCTCTTAGCTGAAAGCACTGAGAAAGCAGATAGTTGAGTTTATCAATTAGATTTTTGTCAGAAAGATGTGTTAAATAGACAAAAGTGCAATGGATCTTGGGGACCATGTAATCCAAACTGGTGAAGAAGGAAAATGAAGAAGTGAGAGACACGATGGACAAATGGATGAGAGATTCTGATGAAGAATAGTAGTGAGAATATTTAAAGAGCAAAGAAAAAGGAGAGGACGTTGTGATCAGAAAATTGCATGCGTACATTAGTGATTCTTGAGCGTTAATAAATATGACAAGATTCTTGGCGAGACTGGCTATTTGAAATGAAGTGAACAGAAGGGGACAGTAGATAATGTGGTCAAGGAACTGAGATGCAATGGTAAGGAATGGGTCATCCACATAGAATCTGAAGCCACCTTTAAGTGCAGGGCTTAGAGTATAGAGAAAGAATGTGAGCCAGGTACCAAAGTTTTTGATAAATGAAGAGAAGTGAACAAGAGATTGGTAAATGAAAGCAACAAGGATGGGAACATAGTAGTACATAGTAGTACAGCTTAATAGAATAGGCCTTGTATTGGTCCTGTTTGGGCTGCTGTAACAAAATACCATAGACAGGGTGATTCATAAACAAAAGAAATTTATTTCTCACAGTTCTGAAGACTGAAAGACTTCAAAATTAAGGTGCCAGCAGATTGTCTGGGAAGAGCCCACTTCTTCACTGACAGCCATCTTCTCACAGTAACCTCATCTGGCAGAGGGGGCAAGGGAGCTCTCTTGGGCCTCTCTTACAGGGGCACTAATCTCATTCATGAGGGCTCTGTCCTCATAATCTAATCACATCCAAAAGGTTGCACCTTTTAGTAATATCACCTTGGGGGATAGGATTTCAACATATGAACTTTGGGGAGACACAAACATTCAGACTACAGCAGGCCTCAAATGAGCAGGGATTTTTCAAGGAGTTGGGAGCCTAAGAGTTTTTCCTAATCCAATGTCTTTCTACCTGAAGCCTGAGATCGATCTCTTTGTACCAATTAAAAGTGATACAATTTTGACATATAAATGTCAAATTACTACATGCTAAGAAGAGAGGAGAAGAGGTATCCTCTTATCAAGAAAATCAACTAACAGGCCTAAATAGTCAATATGCTGCACAGAAAGTACCTGCCAACTGAGGGGAGAGATGGGGAGTAAACATTTCTACAAGAGGCTTGAATTTTTTATCCATTTAACTATCCATGATTTTAGTTTCCACTATGAGCTAGGAACTGTGCCAAATTTTAGGGATTAAAACACTAAACAAGATAGATACCATCTCTGCCCTTACAGATCACAATGCACAGTCAGAGAAACAGCTGAGAAATCAATACTCATATAAGTGCTATAATCACAAATGTAAACATCTCCAAAACGGACTCAAAGCCAGTTTCTATTTCAGTAAGTTACAGTCTATCTCCCAAGATGATCTCAGGAATTCTATACTTATTCTTATATAAACTTCTATATTGTATTTTTACTCCAGTATCAATCTTATGATAAAAGGTATCACTGTAAATTCTATCATAAATATCTGTATGTATCTGTCTCCCAGCTTAAAACGGGAACCAAGTCTAATTTTTACTCACATATTTCATTTGTGGACTAGCACAGAGTCTGGTACACAGCAGGCACTCAAAAAATACTGATTGAAAATGACTAAAGGATTGAATGAATGACAAATAAATGACTGTTCTGTCTCTGTCATTCTACCAGATGACCTATGGCTTACTTAGTAACTTCAAGACTATAGCCTAAAGAGGGATTCATATTCTTCTCCAGTTTAACCTTTCATGGCTCCCACTCAGCTAGGAAGCTCCTCCTTGGATTAGAGGGGCTAAATTATTAGCAGAACTAGTTCCTACAAAAGAAGCTAAGTAATACCTGTACAATCATGTTCTCTTCAGTTTGTGGCTCACAGACAGTGGTCTGCTGATGCTATATGGTCATCTACTTAAGAATAAGTAATACAGAAACTGAATACTCATTTTATAAGTAGGACTCTAAAGTGAGATCTCAAGACAATATCTTTAAATTCTGAGGACAAAGTCCAGATGGAGAATACAGATTTGCCAAGGACTTAAGGTTTAGATTCAACAGTTATTTTACAAGAAAACAAAAATTTCAAAAGCCATTGAAAAGTTAATGTTATATGAATAATAGGCACCAGGGAATACAATCTTAAATCATGGCCATAAAACCTGGGACTTTTTACCTTGTAAATAGCAAGTCAGATAAGATACAACATCTACACTGGATTTTCTAAAGCAGCTCTAATATCAAATGTGCTAGTGTATCATTCATCATTGTGAATTGTCAATTAGTGCATTTCTCTCTTTAAAAGAGTCCCAAATTTGATTCAGAAAATCATCTGCATAGATACAGAACTTATTGAATCTAATTTACATGGCAACCAAAAAGTTAAAAACCAAATTATTACTATAAGAAACATCCTATACTATGCTTTCTACAAAATTCTCATATTTATGCTTTTACTTATTTAAAACTTCGAAATAAATATGAGCTACATAAAGGTAACTCTTTATCTCCTATCCCCNCCAAAAAGTTAAAAACCAAATTATTACTATAAGAAACATCCTATACTATGCTTTCTACAAAATTCTCATATTTATGCTTTTACTTATTTAAAACTTCGAAATAAATATGAGCTACATAAAGGCAACTCTTTATCTCCTATCCCCAAATAAATAAATAAATAAATAAAATTAAACAACTGGATGAATTATAAGATTAAAGTAAAAGTTTAAGCTATATCTCCATATCATTTAAGCAATTCAAGCTATAACTCTATATCAGGGGAAACGATTTATTATTTGCATTACAGTAATAAACCTCAATAGTAAGAAAAACGTTTATCTGTTAATACTGATGACTTTTTCAGAAGTTGGTAAGGAGCTGAAGGGGTTATTAGACCTATAAAAAGAGTAAAAAAGCATTCAAACTTTCTAGCAATTTTTAAGTTGCTAAAAATATTAGCTGAATTTATAAGCACAAATGTTTTACCTTCAAACATAAATGATTAAAAAGCAGTTAAATATATTTATTCTCTAAGACTAGTTTATCAAGATGTTGCTGTATTTTATTTGCTCTACAACTAGCTTTTATACGTTTTGAGGAAAATCCCATGAGTTCTAGTATTTCAAATTTAGGTGAACAATCCCAGATTTTCTGTCAAAGCTACTTGATCTATACATTTCAATCATGTAACCATAACCGTTCTAGTTCGAAAAGTTCTGTTTGTTTGTTTATTCTCGTACAATAGACCTTCCATTCTTTTCCCCTATTAGCTGCCTCTGATCTTAACTTTCCCTGGTTCTGCTTCATACAAAACATCACAACTGGGGCGCTTGGGTGGCTCATTTGGTTAAGCATCTGACTTCAGCTCAGGTCATGATCTCGGGGTCCTGGGATAGAGCCCTGAGTTGGTCTCTGTGTTAGCTGGGAGCCTGGCTTCTCCCTCTCTTTCTGCCCCTCCCCCCCAGCGTGCACGCGCTCTC